>NC_088860.1:8675159-9048493 GCF_963853765.1 Magallana gigas | reverse complement strand
TAAGAAATAAGGTTATAAGAATCAATTGTAACATTTTTTTATCATGTCAAGGAATACAGCATTTTTTTCATGATTTATTGTGAGGAAAATACATATAATCTAGAAAAAAAAAACAACCTAAAATTCGTTGATTCTTAATTGGCCTTTTTGATGCTATGTGAAAACTTGTGGACGTGTTCCCATCGTCTTAAATGATTTACACTCTTACCCGTCTATGTAATACAATTTTCTACATGGATAAGAGTTGCAGACCGATCAAGTAAGTATTAGATGGGGTACAAATTAGGTCTGTATCCATGAGAAGAAGGTATTAAATTGATGAATAACCTTAACACTTTCATCATGGTGGTGTGTATATCATTCGGGTGTTATTACTTTCATGTTAACATTAAAAAAAAAAAAACAAATAATAAATAACAAAAAAAAAAGAAGAAAAAAAAAGAAAAAACAGAAAAACAAAACAACAAACCAGATAGGTTCCCCCAATTCTCTTTTAGGTAAATGCACCTTAGTTCTGTGACACTTAATTTTTTTGTGAACGCCTCTGCCAGGACAGTTTGAGCACATAATTGGAAGTGGTTGGTGGTTGTCGTTTGTACATGTATTAAAGTGTACAGTTCCATTTGATAACTGACGTTTATGATAACTATGGAAAATTTTATATTTGAGTGACGTCTGTGCATTTTAGGAAGTTGATAGTTGTAGAAAGAATTCAGTTTTACTTGATAAAACATTATTTATTAAATCATGTTATATGTTAAAGTTTAAATAAAGTTTTCAAACTTAAGGTAGCTCGTAGGTAACTGTTTATGAGAAAACGTATCCTAATAACTTGTCCGCTTGATTCAATGAGTTCAAAGTTTTATATTAGAAATTTATTTGAGATTCGTCTTCGTGGTTATGATGTTATGTAATTGTGTTTCAAACACAGCAGTGCTGATCAAATTAAGCAATGCAATTTCAATGGCAGAAAAAATATGGCAACATACATAAATTAGTAGGTTAAAGCATTTAAAAACTGTTCTAATTTTTAAACAAATTAGGCGAATTTAGTTTTACTGAGCACGATAATAGCAGAGCTAATTTAGACTTAGTTTTTAAAAATTATCAGTATGTGTTTTCGGCCAATTTTTGCATTACAACTTTAAAGTTTTAATATTTTACAAAACCTTATGTTTTCATTATGACGTTACACTAAGTTAGCGCATTATTATCTTACGTTTGAGAACCAAGAAGTAAACTTGTTGATTAGCTAGCCATACATATTATAACATGTTAATACTTAGTATATATTATAATTACATATCTTTTAGTTAATATCGAATGCAGAGCAACAATTTATGGAAGGTTGTAAAGAGAATAGATATGCCATTTTTTAAAATGAAACTTAAATAAGATATAATTGCATAAAAACTAAAGATATAGTAAGTTCGTGATCGTATAGAATAAGTAGCTAATCGATTTCGATCTTTAGATCAGTAATTGAGGATACAGAGTTTAAGTTGTAATTGTAAAAGTAACGAATTTCTATCATTTAGGACTGAAGCATACCTAATAGAACAAAATATGACCTTAACAATCGCGTCTATGAAATTTCATCACTTGATAGATAAGAAATTTTAAAAACTACAATCAATATTTTTGAAATTTTTCAGTCATTTGAAGTCACTAAAGATTATTTGTTATTTTCTGAAAAATTAAATAATTGTCTACGTCTATTCCTATGGTTACGTCAGCAAAACCGCTAGATACCTTAAATGTCACATTTTCTTCAAATTAAAAAATGTGTAACATGCATGAATTTGTCATGATGTGAGACAATTACCAAAAATGTAATTCCATCTACAACTTTGCGAGTCGTTAAGGTAAAGGATTTATCGTTGATAGCCAACACAAAACTCTCTCCTCCGTCTCATTCTAATTTCTCTGTCTGTCTGTCTGTCTGTCTGTCTGTCTGTCTCTCTCTCTCTCTCTCTCTCTTAGTGAAAAATTATTTGTACTTAAAATAAAATGTGTTCAAAAACAAATTATTCCGTTAGAAAACTTGTTTTATTGGACAAACAGCAAATTAGTACAAAAGTCTAGATATAAGAATAAATATATAGAGGATATCTATATTGTGTGATTTTATATTTGCTTTTTCCAACGAGTTGCAATTCTCTCTCTCTCTCTCTCTCTCTCTCTCTCTCTCTCTCTCTCTCTCCCTCTCTCTCTCTCTCTCTCTCTCTCTCTCTCTCTCTCTCTCTCTCTCTCTTATATTTGCTTTATCCAACTTGTTGAAATGGTGTATGTATTTGCGAGGCTTGCCGTGTGAATATAACTATTTCAACGAGTTGGAAATATAAAGCAAATATAAAATATGTTCTATTTATCTCATTTAATTTGATTTATATTCTGAAGGTTTTGAAACAGTCCTTTATATGACCCGAAATGTTTTCAAAGATAAATAAAACCCCGATGATGCAATGTTGTGTTATGCGGTTATTGTGACCTTGCACATTACAATTTACTATGATAAATCTAACTGTTTTAATCTAAATTTTCAGAGAAATAAACTTTGAAATATTTTTAAGCTCTAAATCAAGATCTAATCAAATACCGGTAAATAAAATATATTTCCTAAGAGCTTAATCAGTTGATTAAATGAATACAGATCAGAAGACTTGAATAATCAAGTTTGTTTATATACACAACGTTGCAAATGCTTGTTAGTTTGAAAAGACTCGGACGAAGAACAGTTGTTGATGTTTAATTAAACATACACTGGCCTAATGATTCGAAATTAAAAATATAAAATAAGGGTGCTTACTGGTTGTGAATAAAAGTCTCAAGAAACATCATTTCGGTAAGTTCTTGTATATAAACATAACCAACGCGTTCTGTTTTCATCGCGTCGTCAGGATGAACTGCTTAATTGCTAAGTAAACACGATTTGCATTTTTATGGACTACACAGTGGCGTCGAAGGCAAATTAAAATTGGGGGGTGCGGCTAAACTTATCATTAATATTGACAAGCAAAAAAAGGCATTGGTTACGGTTATGCATAACTTTGCAAACAAGCCCCCCCCCCCCCTTTTCCCTGGTTCCGACGCCTATGCTACACATTTATGTGCTTTAGTTCATATATTTATAATTCAAAACTTTGACAAAATCCATTATATATCAATTTTAAGTAGAAGATAGAGTTTTTTAAAAGGACTAGCAAATTTTCAAAAATACGACACTGTAGCGTTGGAGCGAGGGACTGTGTCAATCTACTTCGGACCGGAAGTATATGAAAAATCATCACTCGTTTGATATAGAAAAGGTTTATCACACATGTAGTATACACCACACGTATGAAATGAAATATTCGGAACACTGTCTGCTTCGAATATATAACTGAGTTTTGCTAGTAGCCCTTCGGGTTTTACTCCCCACCCCCTTCATCCCAATAGTTTTTAACCAGGATGTATTTTACCCTTAGTATGTTTAAACCAGGGATGTTTTCGCCCCGATCGAGTAAACATGTGGTTTGTGAAGATATTATTTTTCAAAATAGGTTTTAATCTTACTAAAAAAGATCAGTCTGGTTTAAGCAATTAATATTACTTTTCAGACAACAAATGCAGAGATAATATTGATCAGCTCTAAATTAGACATTTTTTAACATTTAATGAGTTCTTTTCCTAAGAATACACTTCATAAACCCAATCTGATTTGAATCAGATCCTCAATGCTCCCGTTTTAATGATATGTCGCGCAACATATTATTAAAACGGGAGCATCAAGGATCTGATTTTAATCAGAGTGTTCATAAGTCTATATGCTTTTTTACATTGTTTGAATATAGAAAAAAATATATTTTATATGATCAAATGTATATGATGGGGTGATGATTTGTAGACAGTGTTCAATAACGCTCTTAAAATTTGATTGCATGTATTTTTGAAATGAACGTTTTAGAATGTTATAGTTGTTTCAAAACCATTTATCTTCACATCTCGCTGTATATATGATCAATGTGCTTTTGAATTGGAGAACTCTGACGCTTTATGCGAGGATCCAGAAAAAAACAAACAAAACCCCCACAATTTAGGTACTATTGAAACTTGTAAAACCACTGCGAGGGCAAAACGACGGAAGCTTTATCATGATACGACACTTATTCTATACTATTCTGTTGTTATCTCATTAACGGTTTTTGTACATAGAACTTATAATTACCATAAATCACACGATTATATTCTTAAACGTCAATCAACCTGCTAAAAGTTTATATATTATTCATTATATTTCTATATACTCTAAAACTCCCTCTTTTTATAATTCATCATGCACTGCTTTTCCAACTATGACAAACTTGATATAATAATTATCTCCCAACTAACAAATTTTCTAACTCAATAGTACGATTTACGGATTTTTTTCTTGAAAATAATACAACAATCGTTTACTTTTCTGAATAGTGTAAATTTTAACAATTTATTTGATGTAATTTGATGTAATACTTTTTTTGGCAACAATTTTTGTTGATTCTTAATTGGCCAGCATCTTCGTAAACGAAACACTAAAGGTTAGCAACTTGGTCAGGAGAACAAGGTAGTTAAAGATCACGTTTTCACGTAGATTTTCATGTGCATTACCTATTATGACATATATAGTAACCTCATCTTGTATTGCATACACATATATAGACATGAATTACAATTTTAGCTCACCTGAGCTGAAAGCTCAAGTGAGCTATTCTGATCACATTTTGTCCGTCGTCCGTCTGTTTGTCCGTCCGTCCGTCTGTAAACTTTTTACATTTTGAACTTCTTCTCTAAAACCGCTCATCCAATTTCAACTAAATTTGGCAAAAAGCATCCTTATGGGAGGGCGAATATAAATTGCAGAAAATAAAGGTCCGATCTGTATTCAAAGCGGAAAAAACCTTGAAACTGTAGAAAAAGGGGGGGGGGGTGCATTTTAAAAAATCTTCTTCTCAAGAACTACTGAGTCCAATTCAATGTAGTTTAGCATAAATTATCCTTATGGGAAGGAAATTATAAATTGGAAAAATTAAGTGCTAATTTTGTTTCAAATCCGAGTTATTACAAAAATAATAATAAAGGAAAGGCGTGTTTCAGCTTCGGGTTCGGCATCCGGTAAAATGGGTAGGCAAGACTTGATCTGGGCAAAACAAAAGATTGGCAGTTATTAATCTGCCAATCTCATTAAAATTTCAGGTTATTTGATGGACCAGTATATTTGTATTCGCTGTAAATATTGTGCAAAATAATGCGTATTTGGAATTGACGATTGCCGATCTGCCCCGGCTTTTATTTTGCCACGGCCAAGGTTTGCATACCCATTTTACCAAGACTCGTATTCCATACTTCTAAAACGAGGTTCTTTGTTTAAAGCAGACATGACATTATACGAAAAAGGGTCGATCTGACTAGAATGAATTTGCTTGTTGTGGAACAGTTTGCGTATGAAGGGAATTTTTTGAAATATGCAAAATATATTGGTGCCAATTTTGTGAAGTAAATTAAGGCTAAATATTTCAATGCGTTGACAGTTTTCACACATGACGTTGGTGTTAGCTTGTACTGATTTTCGTTTCGTTTTCATTATTTATGCTTTGTAACCTGGAAACTATCGTCTGTATTTCGTAATTTTTACGTATCAAATCAAACAGAGACTTCGGTAAATCAAACTGTTTACCTGCGCAAATTAAGCAAAGTCTGATGTATCAAAAAAGTACTGAAATACAATTCATTCTATCGGTAATTCGGCATTATCTTTTGCGTAATGGTAGATTAATGCAATAGGTTTTGTTGAGATGCTCGGCATTTTCTCGGGGTTATTCAGTTTAAATAGAGTTTGATATCGCTGACGGAAATATGTAGGTATATACATGTATATAAATGATTCATTTCGAAAAAAAAAATTGTGTTCCTTATTTGTTATAGTGCATGTTTCTTGTGTTTAATTGTTTACAATTTCTATTTACTAACCATATTTGAGTGTTAAGATTCGAATTTTAAGCAAGATACAGAGATTTGCTCACAATTCTATGTTTGTACACAGATCTTAAAAACTAAAGATTAAAAAAGTAAAAAAAATGTCAATATTTATTAAGAATATTTTCAAAGTCTGTTCTTCCAGAAACCAACTTTAACAACTTATTGTATTGTAAACTTAACCTTTTTTCGTCATTATTACTCCTACTGTACATGTGATCCTTGACTGTGTTTGTGTACATTTGTATTAACTGATTTTGAACCTCAAATACCAGTGAACTGGTCTTGAGTGAATAAAAGAATTGAAAATCTTAGACCATTCTTTTTTTCCATTTTAAATGCTGAATGGGAAATACCAAGTTAAAAATCTTAAGCCGAATGTAATAAACTCATGTGAACAAAATATGACTCAAACGCGAACTGTGAGCTCTGTATCTTGCTTATAATTCTACGATTGATGCTGAAAGTTTGGTTGAACATTAGAAATTCTATATGAATTAGAGTATGTTAAATACTTGTACAAACAAAACTAGATGCAGTCATTAGACAGTAATACCCGCACCAAGTGTTTGCCCCTAAATAACACTGTTTTGTACCAGTTTAATTAAAAATGAAGCCACATGCAAGCTCCGGTATTACATTTAAAAATTATAATTTTCATAACTGAAGGATGAGATCCCTTCCCATATGATAATACACATGAGCGGCACTTTATGTGCAATTTGGGGTTGAACTGTTTGCAGTGAATTTTCAGTTAATCAATAATCTTAACCAGGATTGGGGTAATGCTAAATGTAATGGTAATGCATTGCAATGCATTACATGTTTTCAAAGTAATGCTAGTAATGTGTAATGCCACAAAATTAGCATTACAAGTAATGGTAATGTAATTAATTACTTTCCAAAATCTAATGTAATGCTGGCATTACATGGCATTACTTTGCATTACTATGCTTATTTATGCATGTTCACTTTTAAAAATGTGATGAAAAAATGAATATTTGAAATTGAATTTGATTAAATTTATTTATAATGAAGAAAGAAATAATTCTTGAGATAAAAATGTTTTAATGGTATTATTAAAAAAGATTTTTTAAAAATTCATATTTGAATTGTTAATATTACTAAATATAACAGCACAATTTCATAACATTTCTAAGAGTGTTGTTATTAAGAGTTTTTATTCATTTAAACAATTTACTCCAATTAGTTTGCACTTCAATAAGAAATGTGTCAACAACACACTATGCCCCCAGGATAATCTAAGTATCAAAACAATCTATTGTTATAAGAAGTGCTAAACACCCCGATCCCCTTCCCTTCGCTATGTCCCAATCGAATAGGAGACACATGCACCTTTAAAAGCAAAATAAATGCAATGTCCATCCATGATGAAAATAAATATCACTTCCAATATTATAACCCATTTGAAAATAATTTTACTTACTTATTATCTCTCTCTCTCTCTCTCTCCCTCTTTCTCTTCTGTCTCTCTTGTATCTTAATTTTTAAGTACACTGTACATTAGTTTGGACTGATAGAAAATACAAGATTCATGTATTTTTTCTATTATTGCACTTAATTTATCCTTAGATAAAGATCGTCAAACAGTACTTTTCAGTCCAAGCTTCGACTGCTCCTGTAAAACATTTATTTAGTATAGCTCGGAAGATTTTCAAACTAACAGGATGCAGTTTAATAAAAGATGAACCCTTTGAAACTTCGATCATAAAGTGCAACAGCAATCTTTTGTCTTAAAGTGTCCTCAGTAGAAAGAAATACGATTAAAACACCGTATCTTAAAAAATATAACTGGGAAAAAACATCTGTTTATGAATTGATACAATTAAGTGTTCAAAATTATAGATATTTGTGTAATCTGGGGAAATGTTCCTATTTAGCTTTTAATAACCGCAACATTATTCCATAAATTGTTTTTCGTTATGCATGTAATTATGTGTCTCTATTTCGTATCCTACATTGTATCAAGCCAAATGTCAATAAATATCATTTTACTTATTTGATACGCATGTTGTTCATAATGCCACAAGATGATTATATATTGAGCAAATAAAGAATGACTCTTGTATATATAGTCATAGTCATATATAGTGGTTGAATTTGAACCTGATACTGAGCATGAACCAGTAGATATGTTAAAGAGTGTTTGATATTTGAAACATTTGCAAAACTCTTTATTAGCTTTGCTTTTTTAAAACAATTTGAAAGTAATGGTAATGGTAATGCATTACTTTACTCATGTAATGGTAATGTAATGCATTTCTTCAAGAAAATCAAGTAATGGTAATGGTAATTTAATGCCCAAATTCATGAAGTAATGGTAATGTAATGCATTACTTTACAATGTAATTCGCCCCAAGCCTGATCTTAACATTTCATGTCATAGAAAGTATAATGGTCTATATAATTATTACAAACAAAATTAAAAATTAAATTATGCCCCCTCCCCGCGGCGGTTGCCGGTTTTAGATTTGCTTCTGTGTGCCTACATGTACTTAGAGAAGGGGTTAGAGTGAGGGGTCCAGACCCCCCCCCCCCCCCATAAAAATTCATTTATATCAATTGTAAAATTACCAAAAATACACCTTGGGCCCCAATGCTCTTACAGACATGTAAACGCTCTAAGCCATTGCGCTTCAATGTTAGGTAACATTATTTATTTTTTTTTTTTTTTTGGGGGGGGGGGGTAAATATTTAATTAATATTTAATATACTTTATTGTTTATCTCAATAGGAAGTATACATCACAATATGCAGGTGTCCTGCACCACCTTAAAGCTGTTATTTACCTAATAAAATAGTGCAAGTGGATTTGAAGAATAGGTCATAAGTTACAAATGACTGTCTTGTCTGAAGTTACGTACACAACACAGGTCTGCAGGTCTCATTAGCGGGTACTAGTTTTACCCAGCTCTTCGATTGTATACATACATGTCTCGCAGTACGTGTTTTCCATATGCAGAAAAGGATTAGTTAAGATCAGCTAAAAGAATTCATTATTATGTTTTAATTGGATTATCATTATGATGTTGACCAATATAGGTAAGCATAATACATGTAGTAGCAGTAGCACAATATAATGAGATGCCAGCATATACATAAGTTCTACTTTCACTTTCTAAATGTGATCTCCCTTTGCCAGAATACTGTATCATCATCTTTTAATATTTAAATAAGCTTATCATCGTTACATATCCTATTGCATTTGTAAAGTTTCTATCATTTTAGTTGCAAAAGTTATTTTTTTCATTTGTCAGACTTGCACTATTGAGTTGACCCCATATTGACCCTGTATAAACAACTTCTTATTAAATTTGTGTATTACATGTAAGTAAGTGTAGACACTTATCATTTTTATATGAGTAATAATAGGTAGGAAGGAGTATTTCTTTTTTAATGTATTATAATGCATCAAATACAATGTAGGTCGTGACCTTATGAGACTGTTCTGACCCCACGAAAAATTGAATTAAGCAATTTCCAAAATGTTAATGTGCATCAGGAGAGAAAATGCAATCAAGAAGTGATTTAGAATTTGTTACTGTACACATGTAAGAATGTATAAAGAAGACCGAATCTTTAGAACCAGGTTAGATTGGGGGGGGGGGGGGGGGGGGTGAATGTGGAGTATAAACACTTATAATTTGAATCATTAATTGTTATTAATTTTCACTTGTCAATGAATACTAGTTATTGATCCCAAGGTAGAAATATGAACTCATATCTCAATAGATCATTTGTCAAATAAGCAAGATGTAATGTAATTTTTTTAAGAATAAATTTTTTTACCAGTTTATAAAAGTTTTTAGACACCCAAATTATATTTTGATTTTAATAATAGATCATTCGACAATTAAGGGGGGGGGGCAGTTTATATTTGAGTTTGTTTGGGGGTGGGGGTTCCAAGTAATATATTTGACAGTTTTTCAATGTAATTTAAAATAAGACTAAGCCATACTAAAGTCATGTATGAACATGAATAGTATAGAACAATGTTTCTCAGAGATGGTTGAACAGAATTGGACAAAACTCTAGGATATGATAGGCCTGCATATCTGGGGGGGGGGGGGAGTGTTAAAAGGGTGTGGGGTCTAACATTGAACAGTTACCTTGTAGGAAGAATCGTAGACTCTATTGTAAATGGTAACTTGAAAAAGGACAAGATAATAATATAGGGTTTTCATAATCATATATTGACTGTTACTGGCAATATATAGGGTTTATTAGATCTGACCCCTGGTGTAATCCCCACCCCCCAGGAATTTGAAATTACCATATATCTCAGAAACTGTTATAATCATGACCCCTAAACCATATATATTCATGTTTCTGATGTCAAGGGGCATCAAATGTTATATAGGTAATGGGCCCTGTGGGTGGTCCTGACCCCCTCATACAGCAAGTCCCTTTATATCTTCAAAACAGTTGAGATCCCCACCCTTAAACCATATATATTCTTGTTCCTTGTGTCAAGGGGCATCAAACGGTACGTAGGTCATGGGCCCCGGGGGTGGTCATGACCCTCCTCGAACAGGAAGTGCACGAATATCTCGAAAACGGTGGAGATCCCCACCCCTTAACCATATATATTCTTGATCCTTAAAGGGCATCAAAAGGTATGTAGGTAATGGGCCTCAGGGTTAACATTAATTTTTCAAAACTGTAATGCACATCTATGGAACAGTTCCTATCATATCCCAAGATGTGATGTGTCTATCCACTAAATCATAAAGGATCTATTCTAGGATCTATTGTTTTTTTGAAGTGATAAACGTCAATTTTCTGCTACTTTTTGACTCCCTGGACGAAATTTGAATTTTTAAAACCTTACTGCATATCTTAAGAACCGTCCCAATCATATCCCAAGATATGATGTGTCTATCCATTAAATCATAAGAGGAGCTCTTGTATCTATGGGTTTTTTTTTCAGTGATAAACGTCAATTTTCTGCTACTATTTGATTCCGTGGATGAAATTTAAATTTTTAAAATCTTATTGCACATCTATAGGACAGCCCCAATTATATCCCAAGAGATGACGTATGTACTCCAAAAGTTGTAAGAGGAGTTCTGGGAACCATACTTTTTTTTTGCAAAAAAACGTCATTTTTTGTTGCCCACTGATCCCCTTAATATAAAAAAAAATTCTGGAACCTGATCACACCTCAATATGACACCCCCAATCATATTCTAGAAGATCATTTGGCTACTGCCCAAAAAATGATGTTTTTGAAACCAGTTTTTTTGTTTAAAAAAACCGTCATTTTTCAGCGATTAAATGACCCCCAGGACAAAATTGAAAATTCCGAAACCTTTATGCGCATCTATAGGATACCTTAAAACATATTCAAAAAGATGAATTGTCTTCTGTTGAAAATGTAGGAGGATGAAGTACGAGGAAAAGGTTTTTTGTGAAAAAACGTCATTTTTTTTACCAATTATTTGACCCCCAGGACTAACAAAGAATTTTTGAAACTTTTTTACAAAACAACATGATACCCCAAATCAAACTCCAAGAGTTCAGTTTGCTGGTTTATAAGATGTAAGAGCAGTTTGAGAAAGTAAAACGTGACAGACGGACGGACGGACGGACGGGCTGACAGACGGACGGACGGACGTTCGGACGGAACAGGGTAACAAAAATATACCCGAACTTTCTTTAGAAAGTGTGGGTATAATAAAAGAATGATATTCTGTATATACCTACTCTCTGGGGCCCCCTCTTTATACAATAAATAATGTGAAATCTACATCAATTTTGATAGTTTTTCAGACACGAGTAAATAAAGACGACATCTTTAAAACAGTTCCCATAGTTCTGACACATTTCTGTTTCGGGGATAAAGTAATTATCGCTATTCTTAAGAAAATATCAGAGCGGAAAATTATCCTGGTTTGTACGCGAGGTAAATAACAGTCATTTAATTATAATGGAGAAGACGAATTAAATTTTTGAATGTTTTTAATTTGAGGAATTGAGCACATTGAGGTACAATTTTCATCTTCATATCTATACATGTAGGATTTTTTAAATAAAATACAATAACTATTATATTTTTTTTAATACAATAACTTGTAAGTAATTGATGAAAAAAAATATACCTATATGCTCTCATATATTTTGATCGCTTTACAAAGTGTGTGTGTGTGGGGGGGGGGGGCCAGAACGTATATATATATATAGGAAATTGGAAGTTAACAACTTAACAGTGTACCCCTACCAAATGTTTAGGTTTATATCTTGCGTAGGATTTTCTTATTCTGGTAAAAAATAGTATTTCATGAAGGTACAATGTCAAAGATTACGTGTATGCAAAAAAAGTGTAAAATTCGAATACTTGACTATATCTATTTTTTGTTATTCTACAGAGGGACCATATGGCACAATATCTTTTGAACGCCCATTGTTGCTCAGGTGAGCGATGTGGCCCCATGGGCCTCTTGTTAGTAATTATAGCATTTTTGTGCAAACGTCACTTGTGCTGGTTTCATACATGGCGCCATTATCGAGCTACGTGTATTGTAATGTTGAACTTTTAACCATCTGCCCCTCTGTATCACATTACGACAGACATTTCATACTGTTTTATGACACCAAGACACTTCAACTCTGTCCATGTATAGCTCTGAAATTGCGAAATCAAGTCGCATCGAATATAAAAGGCTTATAGTTTCTTTTTTAAAAAGAAATTAACTAAACAATAAAAATTCCTGAACATTAATTATGTTTTATAGATCTGTTTGGCTAAAATTATACAATGTGTAAAACTCTTATTCGAAACAGTTCATTTTGGAAAGAAGAAAAAAATGATTTTCATTATGTACAAATAAAATTTACTTCTGCTCAGTTCTAAAAGTGACATTAAACTGATGCATCGTTTTATCATAATCCAATTCATTGTAACTCCGGTGAACCACCTAAAAAGATGAGGAGAAGCTTAATTGATACATTCCAATGGAAATGTCTTTGCCAATTTTGAAGATACACTGACCAGACAAGATATCAAACCAACATTTGTATGAGCAAACAGCAACAATCCCAATTTCAAGAACAATCCTGAAGAGGCGTTGGAGATGGATAGATCCTGTTTTCGGAAGGGACAACAACTGAAGGAAAAAGACGGTAAGGAAGGTCAAGGAACACCTGGAGGTGTACAGTGGACAAAAAGAAAGAACAACTGGAATGGGACATTTGAAGAGGGGTGCATGCTGCTATAAGCGAGAGACGCAAGTGGTGTCTTTTGTTGCACAGCCTTATGCGTCATCCGAGTAGTTAAAATCTACAGTTTAGATATATTTCATGAACATAAATACCTTCTTAACTGATTTTTTTAAAAAATCAATCAGGCATTTGATCAGGAATTTTTGCAAAGTGATATTATCAAATTGTTATCGTTTCGTTTTTCATGTTGTTTTATATTGAATATATTGTAATGCTTTGTCTAGAAAAGACCATGGTCGTTAAAGGACTCACATAATGTGCATTGGCGTCTATAAGTGTGTTATTATTTTTTCGGTGTTAAGAAGGGGCTGCCGATTGCGCATTTGATGTATCAATAGCAAATGTAGCAACCATATTATTGCATGTTTTTTAACATTCCTTCATTGAATTATTAAATCTATTAGAGGAGCATGGTACGGGTCATATTAATGTTTAACCCGCTCACATGTATAAATCAACTTAAACTTAAAACAATATTTCCCATTTAAAAAGATATGTATGTGCCATCATTGGTATACCACCTGTAACTGAGTAACAGACTTACAGAGTTTGAAGCTGCGATAGCCCCTGAAAGGTGTTGCCGTCAATTCTACTGATCTGATTTCCCTCAAGGTACCTACATGAGTACAATAACAAAGTGATAAATATAGACTAAGTAATGTAGAATGACAATCCTAGGAGAAAATTTGTATGCATACTAAATATTAATATGCATACACGGTAGTTCATATTACTGACATGTGCTCTTTTTTGTGTTTGTAAAATTAAAAATAAAAGTGAAATTAATGAATCCGATGAATACTAGTTAACCTGACTTTAATGTGTATTCTTGGACGAATGTAATTTGATTGAAAAAATTTAATAAGAGCGGCAAAGGTTTTAGATTTCGAGAGTTCGATCCCGATCAAAATGAACTTGGAGATAATACAAACAATACCCAGAAATCAGAAGATTTGAAAAATTAAATAGCTAATTAGCGAAGAAAGTTTGTATATAAAACATTTTATGGAACATAAAATTTTATTTATGAATTAAACATTATGGGAAAAAATTGTTGTTGTTACCAGCATTTACTAATAAGTCCGGCTGGCGAAAGTACATTCTGTGTCTGTCGTGAAATGAATGAATGATTAGGTAAAAATATAACCATTCTGAATCTAATTTAATTCATGATCCAAAAATGTTCTTTTAAATACATATACGATATAAACAAGTATCGCATAAAGAAAAACGGCACTTAAATGACGTGTTGTTTATTTTGGCAGACTTGCAAAATACAGTCAGTTTATGTATATCTTTTACAACATACACTATAGCATAGCATAGCATTGAAATCTCATAGCATACCATTGGAATCTCATACCATAGCATACAAAACTCATGCCATAGCATACAATCTCATAGAATCTCATAAGTCATATCATACCGTAGCATACCATAAAGTAGCATACATTATTTTAACTCGGTTTTAAATGTTTTTATTTAAAAAAGTAGATGTTCACATTGCATATTAGTGGGTAAACTTTGGCTTCTTATTTTTTGAATGCAAAATGTGTGGAACATTTCTGTGAATGGAGGCGTTTTTGCTCAAATCTCTTAGCATAACATAGCATAACATAACATAGCATTAAGCCCTTTCTTTCAATTTCTCATAGCATTCAAATCTCATAGCATTCCATTGAAATCTCATAGCATTATCATTAATATCGCATTCCATACCATAGCATAAAATTGTAAAAGATATGCATGAATGACTGTATATTTATCGGGAATTTTTCTCACATCCCCGATGGTCAAATTATCTTTCAAATGTGTGAAGCCGAATGTTAAATTGTTTTTTCCAAATTTAAAAGCAATGGCGTCTTTATGCTAATGAAATTAACAGTGTGAATAAAATAGAAATTATAAACTAAAAATCATGTATTCATTTAACATGTGTTGTACCATCGTAACAACCAAGAATGATAGAACTCTGCTTAACGACAAATATCAGTTAGCGTTACAATTGTATTTGCAATGATAAAAATGTGTCCTAGACATCACAAATGATACTGTTACATGCACAGTCGAATATATACACCCATAACCGCCAACTATACAAATTTTTTATCATTAAGCGTTGCAGTCGCACCTTTAAATGATACAAAATTGTAAATTTGAACGCAGCGTGGCAACGCTTTTTGACAAGAAATACGCACTTTGAATAACATTTTCAAAAAGGGTTAATTTTTGTACAAAAGCAACACACTTTGATTTTTCAAAGTGCGTTTAATTTTAGACCAAGTCAACATACTTTGAAAAATATTTAAAAGTGAATAATGACTATGCAAAATTTTGTTTCATTAAGAAACTTAACGCACTTTGAAAAAAAAAATGTATGTCTTTACATACGGACTTAGTTATCATCTAGTGATAGGAGAATTTCTATTTAATGTTTAATGGGGTCTAGCAGCACTCGGAAAAGGAGTAGGCGACTAAATATACAGTCCAATTTCCAAAATATCATTATTTGAATTGATCATTTGAAGAATGCACCCGCATCTTTCCTTCCAAAACATAATATTATTCAATAAACTTGTATAAACAGAGTTTAGTCCTATAAATTGACTATTTTCCCCATCCCTTTCAGAAGCAAATATTCACAATGTCATAAGGGAAAAGAAATTGAACGGACAGATGGCTGCTCATTGTTTATGTGATACCATCTTTCTGACACATAAATCTCAATAAACCTCATGAACTGTTGTTCTGTATGTGTAAATTGTTTATTTGCTTAATTTCTTCGACAAGCTTTTTCATTGCAAAATTGAAATTAATTTTCATGTGTGATGGTCATAACAATTTCAATTGGACCCTGCACACTATTTTATTTTTCAAAATGCGTTAATAATATAGACCATATTAACGCATTTTAAAAAATCTAATTGCAGACAGACACAAGTACTAACAACAGCCACTAAGCCCAGAGATGCTAGCTGTAGATATTAGCGACAATTAAAAATCATTAAAGTGCTGCGAGTATTCGAACAGAAACTACTTTTTGCTTTGTCATTAATATTGGCATATGATCATTGCTATCCATGTGATAAATGCATGAATAAATATGTTTAATAATTGACAACTTCGTACGCTGTTAAACTCCCATGAATAAAGATTATTAAGTATATTTTAGAAAATCAATGAAAAAATATCTTTGTCTATTTTTATCAGGCTTCCTATTTCCTATTTATTATTAACTTCCACACATTATGTCAAACAAAATGACAATTTCATAAACGTGAAATGTATTTAAGAAAATAATGGTAGTCGGCACACTAACCGATTTATAGGTTTTACAAATGACTAAGTTAAAAAGTAATAAGTCTTTAGGACTTTAATCATACAAGCGTCAGTTCATAAAATATAACAATAAGTATGTGTTGCAGTACTCTGCTCCAATGGTCCATTTAAATATTTCATGATTTTGAAATTGTTAAATGGTATAAAACACAAAAGGTTACACTCAGGTACCTTGTATCCTCTCTCTTGATAGGATTTATCTTATTAATTCATGTTTGCATTCAGATTTTAACAATTTAACATCAATCATTATCCAAACTGGCTTTTTACACTAATGTAATATGCATTAACGATAAAAAAGCGCTTTATTAAAAGGCAGCAGTGTTCAAAAGATTAAGCAGTTCTAGCAGATTCTATTCTTGAAAAAATAAACTTTTTTATTTCTCAAAAGTTACAAATGTTAGATAACGGAATAAAGGAAAATAAAGGACTACTATATCGAAAGACTACCCTTTTCCTTTGTTACATGTATGATGAATTATTGGCAGATGCCCTCAAATATTTTTGACCTTAAAGGTCAAATATTAACTCGCTACTAGTTTTTAAACTGTTCGGTTTAGCACCCCTGTTTCCTTTGGAATGGATAACACCTAAAACAATTGTTCAGATGTAGAAATGATGTTGCGTGGATTTGAATAGATGATTTGATAGGATCTAGTTCCAAACTGAAGCTATTTCATATCTTCAAAAAATCATTATTATGCATTGTGTCAAAAAATTATTTAAGACAAGAATTAATTAGTAGACCCTTTATCGGCCCTTTTGGATACTCTTGTAAATAAATTGTGAATTTGTGCGAGAAGATACTTAATCTAACATCTTATTCCGTGTAAAACAGGCAAAATTCTAATGATGGTGAGGTTCCAATTTCAGATTTGGACATTATTTACTTAAATAACATTTATAGGACCATTAAATCTTTCCGAATTTTCAAAAAAGCAATGGAAACGTCTATACAGATAAGGTCTCGTACTATTCCCTCTTAAGCTAACTGGCCGTTGGTGACCCTTGAGGTTAAGTTACCTTCGCCGCTGCCATTGTTTTCTATTTAGCACTCAAACGGAAGTGGTTACTGTTGTTTGTCTCCAAACAATTGTCTTAGCTAAGCAAAAATGGCGGTACCAAGACACAAGTAACCCTATTCCGTGCATATGCTAAGAATATGACTGTCGTAATACTGTATATCAAAATAAGAGATAATGATGAATTTTTCATACTTCTAAACACAATTTTTGATGCCAAAATAGTTTTAGTGGAGAAAAATTGAGAAAAAAATATCGGTCGAATTTTCTCTGTTTGCGACAAGTCGGTTTATTTCCACGGCTCAATAATCCTAAAACGCCCAAAGGCTGTTTATAGTCCTATAAACTGATAGGTATTAAATTTAAACATTAATCTAACATTATTTATGTGTATAGCAGTTAATGTAAAGTCAGGAAATAATTAATTATGTTCTTTTTCAATGTTTTTTTTTAAGCAAAATGATTCATGCACTTTGACACAACCCCTCAAAAAATTTAGGTCGATGACCTGCATTTTTTTATGTTTACATGTATTGGTAAGGTTTTTGACCTCTTAATAATACAAATTGATTGGAGTAAAAAATCTATTTTTAAAAGTGTTTATATCACACCCCAGAAAATTTCCATTACTTTTTATTATGTATGAGGATTTTCGTACCCAAATTTTGAAACGCCACTAGTAAAATAAGGAGGTTGATGATCATGTACCTTTTTTATTAATTTTTTCTCACCATTTACTGATTAACGTTATATGAAAATTTTACTGTCTAACAAACAAAGCATAACATTTTATAACACTCATATATTTTAAAATTGACCAGATGATTAAAGGCACTACCATCACAAAAACATTGGGCTATTGATTGAAGGTCATGGTGAATTGTTTGCAGATGCGCACAAATAAACTAGATCCACAGTGTTGCCATATTAGGTCAAATATTAACCATTCATCAGTTTAGTGTTGTTCTGTTCAAAACTCTTTTTCACATGGTATTGACAACAGCAATTACAAATCTCATTTATTTTGCATAAGAACAGCGGCAACTTTCAACCAGTAAGGTTTGACTGTTAAGTTTCTAGACGTTAATCAGCAAAAGCGTATCATTATAAGACTCGTTAGATATTTTATTAAGGTGCATTTTATACACACTTTATTCATATCATAATATAATATTAATTTGATCCGTGTTTTCATGGTAAAGTATTTAGGATTCGTAAAAAAAATTCCTTTAAAACAACGTCAAGTATTACCTACATTTCATTTTGATTTATTGTACGGACATTATTCCATAGAAGAGATAATTCTTGGAATGTGCCTTTAATTGGCTCTTTGTGATGCTCAGTTGACACTTGTGTTGTTTCCCTGCATCTAAAATATTTGGACTCTTGCCCGTCCTAAGAATACAGATCTCTGGATAAGAGTTATGGACCAATTCGGTAAATACAGATAAGGTCTGTATCCGCGAGAGCGAGATACTTTTTTTTATATACAAGTCTAGATATAAAACTAAATATAATGAAAAAGTCTGTAAACTGTATGCCTTGCATATCTAACTGATTTTGGAGCTAACTCCACTCCACCCCCCCCCCCGCCCTCATTCCGATACTTTTAACCAGGATGTATATCACCCTTAGTATGTTTAAACCAGGTATGTTTTCGCCCCGATTGTGTTAACATGTGCCTAGTAAAGATATTATTTTCAAAAATAGGTTTTAATCAAACTGAAAATTATCAGTCTTGTTTAAGCACTGAATGTCATTTTTAGACAATCAATGCAGGTGTAATATCTGATCAGCTCTAACTTTAACAATTTTTCGAACATTTTATGATTTCTTTTCCTAAGAAGACACTTCATAAGTCTATTTTTTTTTTTACATTATTTGTATATAGAAGAAATTATATTTATTTATATATTATCAAATGTATTTATGATGATGTGACGATTTGTAAGCTCTTAAAATTTGATTACATGTGTTTGTTTTTTAAATTGAGGTTTAAGCATGTTATAGTTCTTTAAAAATATTGTATCTTCACATATCACTGCCCCTTGTTTATACATATATGGTCAATGTCTTTTTGAATTGGAGAACCCTGTAACATCATGCAAAGATACAGAAAAAACCCCGAAATAACTACCTTTTAGGTAGTATTGCAACTTTTTATAAACCACCGCAAGCGCCAAATGACGGAAATTCTATCTTGATATGACTTTTATTTAATATTATTCTGTTTTTATCTCATCAACGGTTTTTGCATACTCATATTTACGATAAATCACACGATTACATTCTTCAACGTTAATCAACCTGCTAAATATATCTATAATAATATTCATTATGCTCTTATGTACTCCAAAAATTCATTTTTTTTAATAATTCATCATGTACTGCTTTTTTAACTATGACAAACTTGCTACAATTGTTATCTCCCGAATTACGTTTTTTTTAATTCAAGAGTATGAATAACATTTTTTTTTTTGTTTAAATTTCCTTTTTTATGAATATTGTAAATTTTAATAGTTTGGTGATGTTCATACTTTTTTGTTGAATTTAAACGAATTACTTATATTTTTGTATTTTTGTTGGAATCCATATTTTCCAATGAACAAGTTTCGGGCAACAGTTTCTGGCCTATATAGCGTAACTCCTGCCCAGCATCTTCGTAAACGAAACGTTAAAGGTTAGCACCTTGGTCAGGAGAACAAGGTAGTTAGCGATCACGTTTTCGTGTAGATTTTCATGAGCATCACCCATTATGACATATAGTAATCTCATCTTGTTTTTCATACACATATACATGTATAGACATAAGAAATACGATTTACAGCAATTATAGCATTTTTGTGCAAATTTCGCTTGTGCTGGTATCATACATGGCACCATTATCGACCCACGTGTAGTGAAATGTTGATCTTTAAACATCTGCCGCACTATATCATATTACGACAGACATTCATATTGTTTATGACAAAAAAAGACTTCTTATTATACTCTGCCCATGTAAAGCTCTGAAATTGCGAAATAAAGTCGCCTCATATTTACAATTAAAGGCATATAGTTCCCCTTTTCCCCCCAAAAAACTGTTAAAGTTTATGATGTACAGTACCCGAAACGTTATATTTTACAAGATAAACGATAGGATAGGATTAACGCACGATAGAACAGTATACACGCACGAAAGGATAGGATTAACGCACGATAGAACAGTATACACGCACGATATGATAGGAATAATACACGATAGGAAAGGATAAACGATGTTCATGATAAACGTATGATCGCTTTAAACGATTTTAGGAACAAACTGATTATGGCAGAATTTGAGAAAGAACACGTACAAATAAAGATTTACGTGGAATTTCTTTTTAGTAAAATATTGCCGAGTTGTTAATCACCGCTGCATCATTTATATAATGTATAAAAATGACCAGTTAATTTTTTTTTCAACTAAAATTATGAGCTTTAATGATCAATAAATTTTCTGTATTGTTAAAATTGTTTTCATTACCGAACACCCTAGCCGATCGCCGCGAATATTTCAGCCCGAGATTAAATCACTCGGAAAATAGCGGGTTTAATTATACAAATCCAACTCTTGTATAAAGTAAATAAAAAAATCTATCAAAGTACATTTCTTTCTGTATAAGAAAATGATGCATTAAAAACGAAATATTACAATTAAAGTTAAATAAATATTCACGCAGATACACATTCCGCGTACGATTTGTAAACATTGTTTTCGGTAACGGGTGGTTTCGCTCCGATCACTTGTTCGCGCTGATAGGTTTCGCGCCGAGTGGTTTCGCCCCTTTTCAATATATTATATAAATATTATAAACGATCAAGGATTACCTCTATTTATCGATCTAAACAAACCCCAAATAATTGCTAACGTTGTGTTTTATGGAATAATTTAAAATTATCGTGATTTCACTTAATCGAGCTGTCTTAATTAATGCCTTTTATCTGTTTATATACATTTGTGTAATGAAGGCATTTTTAGCCAATTTTCCTTGAGCCATTAAACATGATTGTGTATCCGTGATTTCACTTAGTTATGTAAAATTTTAACATTACTTACATTGCTTTCTTAATGCTTTTATGAACATTTGTCCTGTCATTGTCATGGGAGTGAAATCATTTTTTGCCAATTTTCCGTGATTTCACTTAATGTTAACATTTACGAGTGTATATACATAATTTAGATAATCATAGTTTTAACATACTGAGTAGGCACAAGAACAAACCAAATGTTATATTGTAGTACGCACCAAAAATATATTCAATGAACAAAGTCACAATTTCAATTCACAGCTATAGTCTGTCCCAAGTTATTGCTTCCATCACTTTTTGAATAGTATTTCAGAATACTGGTTCCAAAAAAAACGCGCTTACGAATACTTGAGATACTCATCATTTAGTTCTCCAAATTAGATCGCAATTAAAGCTATTTATTTAACGGTTTTATTGATGATGGATTAATTGTCGACTAATTAAACTGCTCAGGTGATATTCGTGCATGTGTATAAAATTATTGTCTAATTAAACTAAATTACTTTCTAAAACATTTAATTTACCACTTATGTATAGATAGAAATAATTTAAAAATACATATTTAAAAACAAAAGCAACAAGCAGTGTGTATTGTAGTGTTTATTAATACAATCCGGGCGAATCCACTCGGGGCGATCATGTATTCGGAGCGAAACCACTCAGCGCGAACAAGCGATCGGAGCGAAACCACCCGGATTCTTGTTTTCATTACCACACACCCTAGCTGATTGCCGAGAACATTTCAGCCTGAAATCAAGTATTACACGGAATATAACGGGTTCAAAATACATCTCGGGTTTTAATCAAATATAAATTATATCATAAATAGTTTTGTATCTGTAAAATATGATGCAACAAAATTATATTACATGAAAGTTAATGTTTACACAGGTATACACTCTGCGTACGATTTAATATATTCGATGTACAGGTAAATATGTTACCTTGTTCTTAAGAACTTCGTTTTTTTTTTAATGTTAACAGATATGATTTACATATTATATTGGTTAATTTTGATCTAAAAAATTTAAAAATTAGCATCCTGACGGAATGTTGGATAGGATTTTACAATTTTTGTTCGATAAATATTCGAATACGGCGCACCAAACGAGTTGCAACTTTGTAATTAATGTACTTGCTTATGAAAAGGCCCGAAACGATTAACACGATATATATATATATATATATATATATATATATATATATATATATATATATATATATATATATATATATATATATATATATATAACGGTTTATCGTTTAATTTCAACAATTCTTCCGTTTATCCAACGGAAGAATTGTTGAAAATAAACGATAAACCTGAAAGGATTAACGCACGATAGGATAGGATTAACGCACGACAGAACAGTATACACGCACGATAGGATAGAATTAATGCACGATAGAACAGCATACACGCACGATACGATAGGATTGATACACAATACGATAGGATAGGATTGTAAAAAAATAACGTTGATGTACATGTACATGTAATCCAATGTGCTTTTCCGTTGTTATCATTTAGGGAAATAAGAGGCAATAGATTGATCGATATCAATGCTTTTAGAAATTATCACCACACCAAACATTGTAAGTGAACGTGATTTTATAGAAAAGCAGACTTCTGATATTGTTTATTCATTTATTTCATTTTTCTATAAAAATTATCACATTGTGCGTGACATGTTTAAGGACAGCTTGTCTACCCACATTGTAATAAGAAACATTTTCACATGGCAAAAAACAATCTTTAAGCAAGTCC
Organism: Magallana gigas; assembly: GCF_963853765.1. NCBI lineage: Eukaryota > Metazoa > Mollusca > Bivalvia > Ostreida > Ostreidae > Magallana > Magallana gigas. The sequence goes on along the minus strand of NC_088860.1, from coordinate 9,025,078 downwards.
TTAAAGGTGACTTAAAGGTGGGGCGTAAAGGTGGCTTAAAGGATATACAATCTTTATGCCACCAAATAATCAATGAAAGCTCTCTCTCTCTCTCTCTCTCTCTCTCTCTCTCTCTCTCTCTCTCTCTCTCTCTCTCTCTCTCTCTCTCTTAGTTCATCCGTTTTTTTAACCCAAAAAAATGAACGAATAATGCATGATATAATTTAATAATCGGTTTAAGATATTTATTGTTCAAATTTTAATTATTTCTAGGTCTAAATCTAGATCTGCTAGAACATGTTGAAGATGAAAAGACTCTCACCTGCTTTTGTTATATCGGGCGGGATAATACTGCTTTGTTTGTCTAGACATAGTTTTGATCGTTTGTGTATATCTAAAAAGAGTCTATTGTTTGTCCAACTTAGGGTGGCTCTATACACCCACAGGTTAATCCAATTTTCAATAGATGATCACAAAACATATACTTATCAAATCATAAAATGATGATAGGGATACTATACGTATTTTTAAAGAATTTTTTAATGTTTTTTCGTGTTTTTGTAAAATATTTTTAAAAAGACAGCTATTAACAAATTGAGAGAAATATTTTTGTCATATGATGGATATTACCTTCGGACACATTAAAAAATATATAACACTTCTAAACATTAAAAAAATCTTATTATTGCAATTTTTTTTAGTATTTCCGCAAAACATAATTTTCATATTTTCTTACTCTGTTGACAAATCATCTGAAAAAGTTGCTTGATGTTATAAGAAAATGTATTTTTATAAATGTGACATAAAAAATTGAATAAAAATCATTGCAAATAAACACTTGTGTTGTTTAGAAGATGAGTGGTTCCAAAAGAATTGTTACGAATACTGTTTTCCTCGTTATAAAAGAAATGGGCGTGTCTTAAGTAACAATTGACGTTTGATACAAAGTGTAGGGCATTCCATTCAAACGAACAATTTTACCACTTCAATGCTCATGAGTTACCGGTTTGTAGTCAACCCACTAATCCACTGCACTACGGTGCAATATCTCAATGAGGGGAAAGAAACTATTTAAAAAATTATACATCGTTTTATTGTTTATTTCGATAAATAATACCACACAACATGAAGGTCTCACATACCACATTACTTGTAAGTAATGAATTTTCCAATTATCAAATTAAATCTATTCATTTAACAAATTTTTCAAAAGAGCGGTACCCAGACAATTCGCCTCAGTACCGGAATTGCATGCTTCCAGATTTATTTTTTTGCGTACTGCGTCATCAAAAATTGGTGTATAGAGCCACCTTAAGAAAACCCCTGGAACTACATGTAACTCAGAATACACAAGATATACACAAAATGTGTGTCGTGTGCCAAGGTGCACGTCAGGGTTTCTAAAGGCGTTGAAATCTTAGTATGTACGTGTATACGATAAGTTCAGTGAATGATTTACATTTGTATTTCATTCTCAAAATCTTTATTTTCTAACTCTGGTTTTTAAAAACGCTACGTCTACAGATTAAAATTAGATGTATGTTAGAGTAAAATCTAGAGGCAAAATAATTTGTATATGTATACATCATTTGCAATCGCCAAATGAAGTAAATACGTCACCGGTAATTGGTAATATTGTTTGTTAATAGAATTGATAATTTAAAAATCATGTTTACAATTAAATATTTAAACATATATCATTTGATTTTTTTATTCTATATCTGTTGTAAATGTTAATAATCAAGAATTTTAATTATACATGCTGAAACGTCGCTGTGATAATGAAAACCGGGCAATTGCGACAAACTAATACCCTAATAGTTTCAATGCATTAAAAAAAGTTTCATCTTTCTTGCATTTCATTTAGTTATGATTTAGGTGAACGTATATCTACCCGGCTTAAATTCATTAATTAAGTACTAGTAAGCGAAACAGTTAGACCAATTATCGTATTTCATTCTTAATTCATGCATGCATATAATTTATAAATAATATATAATTGATTCTTAAAAACTGAATGGAAGTCAAGATCTTTTCAACTAAAATTGCACACTCATTACTAAATTCCATGCCACCAATTTATTGGACATAAAAACCACCTTAAAAGCATAAGTTGTAGTGGCGCAGAGGAAGTAAGGTGATGCTAGTAAACGAAGAGTCCCAGGTTCGACCCTCGTCTTACGCCTTTTGTTTTTATTTTTCATTTAATTTTCTAGAGCTAAAACTGTTATTTATGCCTTTTCTGTCATAAACTTGTTACATTTTGTTAGTAAATTTAGCACAATATTGAATTAAAAGATTTTTTTAAATTGCTTAATGGTGGCCTAAAGAAGTTTGGACATTAAGGACCTATAAGTTGTCCTTAAAGGTGGCTTAATGGTGGCTTAATGATCGTCTTTAAGCTGCTTTTAAGCACCTTTAAGCAATCTTTACGCTTTCTTAAAGCCATCTTTAAGCCACATTAGCACCACATATAGCTGAAAGATGGCTTAAAGGTAGTTTTTAAGCTACCTTTAAGCACCTTTAAGCTATCTTTAAGGAGAACTTAAAGATGGTCATTCATCCTGTGTTTTAAGAAAAATATATATAGAAATTTGACAGTAGATAATTTTGCATTGTTTCAACTATAATTTCTAGATTTAACAGTACAATAAAAATTCCAGAAAATTACCTTTCCAAAATTGGTAAGTTTGGCCAAAATTATACAATGTCTAAAATTCTTATTTAAAACAATTAATTTCGAAAATTAAAAAAATTTCATTTTCACTATGTACAAAAATAATCTACTTCTGATAAGTCTTATAAGTCATAAAAACAGTAAATGTATGATGCGCCGTTTTTTTTTTATAAACCAATTTATTGTAACTCTGAAGAACCACCGAAAAAAATGAGGAGAAGCTTGAAACATTCCATCGGAAATGTTTTTGGAGAATTTTGAATACACTGGCCAGACAAGGTATCAAACCAATATCTATATGAGCAAACAACAACAATCCCAAGTTCAAGAACAATCCTGGAGAGGCTTTGGAGATTTATAGACCATATTCACCGAAGGGACAACAACTCGAATATCAGAACCGTACTGACCTGGGCTTTCGAAGGAAAAAGAAGGCAAGGAAGGCCAAGGAATATCTAGAAGCGTACATTGGAGAAAGAAAGAGAAGAACTGGACTAGAACAGTTGGTGAGAAACGAAGGTTGTTTCCAGTGACCAACACAAGGTGAGTCATTTGTTGCACGGCCTCATGCGACATCCAGGCAGTTAAAACTTACAGTTACATAACATAAATACCTTCTTAACAGATTTTAAAAAAATAAATCCGACATTTGACCTATGTATAATTTTCGCCAATCGATGTTATTAAATTGTTAACATTTTATTTTGCATGTTGCTTTAAAACTAAAATATTGAATATATTGTAATGCTTTGTCGAGAAAAGACCATAATCACTGAAGGGCAATGACTATATGACTCCAGTAATGTTCAGAAGCTTCTTTAAGTGTTATATGGTGTTCTGGTGTTTAAAAGGGGTTGGCGATGGTGCATTCGATGTGTCAATAGCAAATGTAGCAACCATATTATTGCATGTGCTTTGTTTCTTGATTGGATCATTAAATCTATTAGAGTAGCATGGTTTGGGTTGTATTCATGTGTCACCTGCCGACATTTAAAGGTCCGCTAAAACTTAAACAATATTTTCAATCCAAAAAGATATTTTTGCTCATCATTGTTATACCACCAGTAACTAAATGATATTTTTTGTTAGCAGTGGAATAGATCCGTGCAAGAAACATTTCTACATGTATGTTTTACACAAAGAAATTGGCGGGAAATTAATTTTTTTGGAATAATACAGTAGAGTAACAGACTTACAGAGTTTGAAGCTGCGATAGCCCCTGAAAGGTGTTTCCGTCAATCTTACTTATCTGATTTCCATCAAGGGACCTACATGAGTAAAATACCAATAAAGTGATATACATGTAGATTGGTAATGTGGAATGACAATCCTAGGGGAATAATTTGTATGGATGCTGAAAATTTAATGCATGCACGGTAGTTCATATTACTAACATGTTTTTCTCTGTGCTCTTTTTATGTTTGTAACATTCAAAATAAATGTGAAATTAATGTAACCGATGAATACTAGTTAAATGTAATCGGACAGATGTAATTTCATTCATAAATTAAACATTTAGGGAAAAATTGTTCTTGTTACCACCTTTACTAAGAAGTTGGACAGTCAAAAGTATATTCAGCTACCGTCATGAAATGAATGAACGTTTAGGTGAAAATTTATCCATTCAGAGTGTATTTTAATTCATGATTCAAAATATTTTATCAAATTTACATAAATTAACAAACAAGTTTCTCCTAAATGAACAGACAGAGGCCCATAAATTGAGTGTGATTTAGTTACTAGGCAGACTGAAAACCGGGAAATTGCGTCAAACTAATACCCTAATAGTTTCAATGCATTAAAAAAAAGTTTTATCTTTCTTGCATTTCATTTAGTTATGATTTAGGTGAACGTATATCTACCCCGCTTAAATTCTTTTTTTTTTTTTTTTTTTTTTCAAATTCTTTTATTGATTTTATATAAAACAATTTACAAGATTGTGGTCAAAGATAGCTTATACATAGATATGAATTTCAATTGAAATCATTATTCATTATTATGCACACAGTGATAAATATAATAAAACATACATACTAACATACAATGTATCGTCCGAAAACATAATCATACATGCATATATTGAAATGTGTTACATTCATTGGTATACGTAGTAAAAATAAGTTGAACCCCTGGCTTACCCGGTGGACATAACACATACATATGCATACAGTCCATCACTACGTCCCCGGGTAAAGCGCTAATACACATAGACAGTCCCTATGTGTATCGGGTATATTATTGTTTTGAAAAGAATAACAAATATCAAAGTTTAGATATCAACAGTTGAAAAAGCTCATTTTCTTTTGTATTTTTTAGCAGTGTGTCGTAATATACTCTTTGAATGAGTTTTTTATCAATAAAATTGATTCGGGTAAATTTTCAAGTCTACAATACATTTTACATTTGTATATTCTATATGCAATAAATGACAAAAAATAATTATATAATTTGGTGACTTGTGTTTCTTCCAGGTAGAACCCCAAAACAATATGCTTCCAATTAATATCAAAATTTAAGCACTCGCTGGCCACTTTCCATATTTTTGCTACATTAACACAATCAAAAATAAGATGTTTTGAATTTTCAATTTCGTTACATTGTTTGCATTTAGCAGTGATATTTTTATTCCATTTGCTCACTAAAAGATTGTTACATAACAGATTGTTCAGTAGTTTGTAATTAAACTCAGCTAAGGCTTTGCCTTTGGTATTTTTAATTTTCTGTGTATATATTGATTTCCATACATTTTTGCTTTCCAACTTAAATTCTTTTTCTAATTTAGATTGTGTACAAGGTGCTTGAAATTTACGTTTTATTAATCTTGAATAAAAAGTTTTGGTGTTGTGTTGATCGGAAATTATTTGTATTTGTTTTGTTTGTAAGTATGGAATTTTTGAAAAATCAAATTTGGTAAAAATTTGTTTTATTATTTTGTATTCAGTTTGTTCTTTTGCGTAATGTATCGAATATATCCGACGAACTTTTTAAAGTTCCATTCTCTTCAAAAATATCTTTTACATATAGAATTCCGCTTTTTATCCAATTTTCAAAGCAGATTGTCTTACCTTTAAAATTGAATATTTTATTTGACCAGATAGGTTGTAATAAAAAAGCTTCGGCAGAAAAGGCAGGTATTTTGGTTTGGGTATCATCTTTACATAAATTATAGCATACAAAAGCTTGCTTGTAGAACTCTGGGAAGTTGTTTATTATACCATAGTCTTTGGCAACCGTCTCATTTGTTTTCATCAGATATTCAATATCAATTTTTGTATCCTTACAGAAACTGTTAAAAAATATTTAATATTGTGTTCTGTACTAAGTAAACGTGGAATCCACATAGCTTTTAGGGCCGTAAATTTAGATTCTATATCAACAAGACCTATTCCTCCCTCATATACTTCACCTATGATGGTATTTCTTTTGATCCTATCAGTTTTATTCCACATGAAATTAAAAATAAGCCTTTTAACATTTTTTATGAAATCATTGTCGGGTATTTCCAAAATGCTAGCTACATAAATAAGTTTAGAGATTGCTAATGTGTTTATTATTGTGCATTTTCCAAATATTGTTAGTTTTCTTTTTTTCCAAGATTCAAATAACGTTTCCATTTCATGATATATTTTCATCCAGTTTTTATTGTAACACTCAATCTTATCATGACCAATGTGTATACCTAAGCATTTCACTGATTGGTTCGTTACATGTATTCCTTCAACATTGTTATATTGGTTTTTAAGAGTGCCAAGAAGGATGCATTCTGTTTTAGATAAATTTATTTTTGATCCCGCGAGTTTGCAAAAGATGTCAATGGTTTTAATGGCTTGTTTGAGAGAATCTATATTCTTCAGTGATAACGTCATATCATCTGCATGTTGGATATTTTTAATTTCTTTTTCTGAGTTTTTAACTGTAAATCCGTTTATTAACCCATTATTTTTTTATTTTATCGGATAAGATTTCAGCGACGAAAAGATATAATAATGCTGAAATAGGACAGCCTTGTCTAATTCCTCTATGCATTTGACATGTTCTTGAAATCCATCCATTATTTTTTAATCGAAATATTGGGTTTTTATATAAAATTTTAATCCAGTGAATAAAATTAGTTCCAAAATTAAAAGTCTCTAACGTTTTGAATAAAAAATTCCATTCAACAGAAATCTTTTCAAAATCTAAAAAGAGGAGTAGCCCTTCTTGATTATTATTTTCGCAGTATTCAAAAATGTCTAGAATTAGTCTAGCATTTGTACCTATAAATCTTCCCTTTATGTACGCTGTTTGCTCATTACTTATATATTCATCTATCACTTTTTGCAATCTGCGTGCAAATATAAACGCAATGATTTTATAATCCGTGTTAGTCAAGCTGATAGGTCTGTAATTTTTCAATAGATATTTTTCACCTTTTTTGTGGATAAGAGAGATTACTGCTAGGCGTTGAGAGAAAGACATTTCATTTAACTGGAAAATTTCTTTCAACATATTAAAAAAAAGTGAAGATAGTTGATCCCAAAAACATTGATAGAATTCTGCTGGCAATCCATCAAGCCCGGGAGCTTTATTACTTTTCATACTCATTACTGTGTCTTTACATTCATCTAAGGTTGGAAATTTATCACAATTGTCTTTAGCTGTAGTAGAAAGCGTTTTAATATTACTAGTTTCTAAATAATTTTCATGTCTACGTCGTTTACATTTTTTGTATCATATAAATTCTCATAGAAATGACACATTTCACCTAAAATTTCGTCATCTGTTGTTAAGTTTTCCTGTTGTTCATTCTGTAGTTCATAAATTACGTTTTGTGTTTGATGTTTTTTTTCTAGACATAAAAAATATTTCGTGTTCTTTTCACCTTCATTAATCCATTTTGCACGTGATCTTATCTGAGCACCTTTAGACTTTTTATCATAAAATTCGTTTAACTGAGTCTCTAAGTTTCTTTTCCTAATCATATCAATTTCATTGTAAGGCAAAGATTCTATATATTCAATTTCTTTTTCTATATTAAATATTTTCTTTTTAAATTTGTTTGATTGTTTAACGGAGAAAATTATAGAGAATTTTTTAACCTCGTCCTTCAAAATTTCCCATTTTTGTATAAATGTTTCATGCGTGTTGGAAATATTTTTTATGATTTCAGAAATTTGCTCTTTGTATTCTTTATTTTCTAAAAGAGACGTGTTAAGCTTCCAATAACCACCCCCCTTTTTGTTATCAAAAATATTTAGATCAAATTGTATCGATTTATGATCGGACATTCTATTGCCGTTAGAATGGGTGCCGGGAATTTTTTGTAATGCTAAATTATTAGTTTTTAAAGATAAGTTTTCACTCATAAATACAAAATCAATCCTACTTCTTGGTGTGTTATTTGCATCGCACCAAGTAAATCCATCGGAGTGTTTATTTTTTTCTTCCCATAGATCTAAACATTTCATTTGCTTAATAATTTCTTTCAAAAGTTTTGAACTCTTATCAGTAGTACTATTCAGCTTACAGTTGAAGTCACCACACAAGATAGTATTTGATATATTATTCGAGTTATTATTAATAAATGTTTTCATTCTTTTAAAAAATTGAATACGGTGTGATTCATTATTAGGGGCATAAATATTTACCAAAGTTAAATCAGTTTCGCTTATTTTTACATTAATCAAGATTTTACGTCCATCATTAGAACTGTGCCTATTAATAATATCTATATCTAAATCTTTCTTAAATAGAACTGATACACCTTTACTATAAGTAGAGTCTGAAAAACAATGAATAGATTTTCCTCGCCAGTTACAATTGTAATTAAACTCGTTCTTTTGGGTAAAATGAGTCTCTTGGATGAGAGCTATATCTATCTTTGAATCACGTAACCAATTATAGAACTTTAATCTTTTTTCTTTCGTATTAAGGCCTCTTGCATTAATAGATATAAAATTGATCAATGCCATGTTACTCATGAAACAAAAGTCTAAGGTAGTTTTAGTTTACCGTATAATCTGAGTCCTTAAATCAATAGTGGTCAGAGTTCCTGTAAGAGTCCGAAAGGGATCGAGTCCAGCGTTAACCTTCGGCGGTACCCCGCTTAAATTCATTAACTAAGTACTAAGTACTAGTAAGCGTAACAGTTAGACCAATTATCATTTATCATTCTTAATTCATGCATGCATGTAATTTATAAATAATTGATTCTTAAAAACTGAATGGTAGTCAAATTTAAGAAAAAAAATGCACACTCATTACTAAATTCCATGCCACCAATTTATGGGATATAACAACCACCTTAAAGGAATAAGTTGTAGAGGCGCAGAGGGAGTAAGGTGGTGCTAGTAAACGAAGAGTCCCGGGTTCGACCCTTGTCTTACGCTTTTTGTTTTTATTTTTCATTTAATTTTCTAGAGCTAAAACTGTTATTTATGCCTTTTCTGTCACAAAGTTAATACATTTTGTCGGTAAATTTAGCACAATATTGAATTAAAAGATTTTGTTAATTCCTTAATGGTTGCTTAAAGAAGTTTGGACATTAAGGACTTATAAGTTGTCCTTAAAGGTGGCTTAAAGGTTGCTTAATGATCGTCTTTAAGCTGCCTTTAAGCACCTTTAAGCAATCTTTATGCTTTCTTAAAGCCCCCTTTGAGCCATCTTTAGCACCACATATAGCTGAAAGATGGCTTAAAGGTAGTTTTTAAGCTAACTTTAAGCACCTTTAAGTTATCTTTAAGGAGAACTTAAAGATGGTCATTCATCCTGTGTTTTAAGAAAATATAGAAATTTGACAGTAGGTAATTTTGCAATGTCTCAACTGCAATTTCTAGATTTAACAGTACAATAAACATTCCAAAATATTAATCTTGCAAAATTGGTCTGTTTTGCCAAAATTATACAATGTCTAAAATTCTTATTCAAAACTATTAATTTCGAAAATTAAGAAAATTTAATTTTCATTATGTACAAAAATAATCTACTTCTGGTCAGTCCTATAAGCGATAAAAAACAGTAAATGTATGATGCGCCGTATTTTTATAAACCAATTAATTGCAACTCTGGAGAACCACCGAAAAAAATGAGGAGAAGCTTGGAACATTCCATCGGAAATGGTTTTAGAAAATTTTGAAAATACACTGGCCAGACAAGGTATCAAACCAACATCTATATGAGCAAACAGCAACAATCCCACTTTCAAGATCAATCCTGGAGAGGCTTTGGAGATTTATAGACGGTATTCACCGAAGGGACAACAACTCGAATATCAGAACCGTACTGACCTGGGCTTTCGAAGGAAAAAGAAGGCAAGGAAGGCCAAGAAATATCTGGAAGCGTACATTTAAGAAAGAGAGAGAACTGGACTAGAACAGTTAGTGAGAGGCGAAGGTTGTTGCCAATGACCAACATAAGGAGAGTCATTTGTTGCACGGCCGCATGCGACATCCGGGCAGTTAAAACTTACAGTTACATAACATAAATACCTTCTTAACTGATTTTTAGAAAATAAATTCGACATTTGACCTTTCAAATGATGAATGACCATCTTTAAGGTCTCCTTAAAGAAAGCTTAAAGGTGCTAAAGGTAGCTTTAAGACGATCTTTAAGCCACCTTTAAGCTATATGTGTTGCTTAAAGGTGGCTTAAAGAAAGCGTAAAGATGACTTAATGGCAGCTTAAAGACTATCTTTAAGCCACCTTTAAGCCACCTTTAAGGACAATTTTTAGGTCCTTAATGTCCAAACTTCTTTAAGCTGTCTTAAAGTGTCTTTGTGCTAATCAAATTAAGATTGTGACTAAGCTAGAGACTATCAACTAAAAATCATGTATTCATCGAACCGGTGTTGTAGCGTTGTAACACCGTTGATGATAGATACGAATATCAGTAAGCGATTAATCTAAAAAGGGAAACAAACGTACTGTATTTAGTTTCATGCACAGATTAAGATACGGAGACTGCGCTCACCCCGTCAATTACTTTAAAACCAACAAAAATTATAAAGAATTTTATAACGGCAATCTGTGTCCATCGGAGCAGTATTGATGATAGCGATCAGTGTTTAATGGAGCGACAATTAAAACCGCCTGAAACAGCCTCCCCCCTTTCTTGGAAATTATATTATCTCTCGGATCACCCCCTCCCATCCCTACAAAAGAGCTTTTGCATTTAATATCTGTTTTTATTGTTCAGCTTGATCAAACTTAACTCAAAGGGAACTTAAAGACGGTTTAAAGACAACTGAAAGTGAGCGTAAATGCCAATTAAAGATGCTTAAAGGTGGTTTAGAGATTGCTTAAAGGTAACTTAAAGAAGTTTGGACATAAAGGACCTATAAGCTCAGCTTAAAGGTGACTTAAAGGTGGCTTTAAGGTTGTATATCCTTTAAGCCACCTTTAAGGACTTGCTTAAAGATTGTTTTTCGCCCTGTGCTCTGTATAATTTTCGCCAGTCGATATTATTAAATTGTTATCATTTTATTTTGCATGTTGCTTTAAAATTAAAATATTGAATATATTATAATGCTTTGTCTAGAAAAGACCATAATCACTGAAGGGCAATGACTATATGACTCCAGTAATGTTCAGAAGCTTCTTTAAGTGTTATATGGTTTATTGGTGTTTAATAGGGGTTGGCGATGGTGCATTCGATGTGTCAATAGCAAATGTAGCAACCATATTATTGCATGTGCTTTGTTTCTTGATGGGATCATTAAATCTATTAGAGTAGCATGGTTCGGTTGTATTCATGTGTCATCTGTCGACATGTATAGGTCCGCTTAAACTTAAACAATATAGTGTCTTTGTGCTAATCAAATTAAGATTGTGACTAAGCTAGAGACTATCAACTAAAAATCATGTATTCTTCGAACCGGTGTTGTAGCGATGTAACACCGTTGATGATAGATACGAATATCAGTAAGCGTAACAATTGTAATTGTAACGTCTAATGCTATAAATTTTTGAATTAACAGCTGACAACTCCAACAACTTATGATTTATCGCTGCTTAATAATATCATTGTATCTAAAACGTCACGAATAAAACAGTCAGATTTCTACACCCATATCAGCTAATGATATAAACTTTTCATCATTGAGAAAAGCACGCTCTTCACTTTTTTTTCATAGTGCGTTAGATTTAAACCAAGTCAATATACTTCAGAAAAACTTGAAAGTGAATTACGACTGTGCAGCATTCTTTTCCCACTAAGACATTTAACGCTTTTTAAAAAAATATATGTCTTTAAATATATATATATACGGACTTCGTTCTTTGTTCTGATTTCTTATCTAATAATATAAGAATTTCTATTTAATGTAAAAACTATTAAATTAGGTATAGCATCACTGGGTAAGGGAGTAGACAACTAAAGATACAGTCTAATTTCCAAAATATTGAAGAATTTCACCCGCATCTTTCCTGCCCAAACATCATATCAATCCAATAAACTTGTTTAAACAGAGTCATAGCAAATGATAATTTTTTTCCATCTCTTTTAGAAGTAAATATTCACACAAAGTAAAAGGTGAAAAGAAATTGAATAGACAAATGGCGGCTGATTGGCGCAGTTTATGTGATATCGTTATTCAAATATATAAATCTCAATACACTCTTGAACAGTTTGTTTAAGTTTTTAAACTCACTTACCTCGACGAACTTTTTCATTTCGAAATTGCTTTCCATGATAACTTAAAATCTCGGGATTTTTATGAAATGTAGCAAAGACCCTAATTATGTTAAAACAAGTAATCTTTCATATATGACGGTCAAGCAATTTCGACTGGACCCTGCACAATATTTTTTTTTCCAAAATGCGTTAAAAATATAGACCATATTAGCGCAATTAAAAAATCAAATTGCAAACAGATATACAGACAGACAGACAGACACTAGTACTAACAGCAGACACCATGGCCGTAGATGCTAGCTGTAGATGCTAGCGGCAAAAATCATCAAAGTACTGCGAGTACTCGAAGAGAAACTACTTTTCTCTTCTTTTTTTCTGAACAATTTATAATTTGTACGAAAATGTTTGTGAATAAACATTTAATATGTCTTATCAGAGATATATAAATTTTTCTAGTCTTGTCGTTTAGCTATTTATGTTTAAAAAAGTATAATCGTCTTTTTTTCTAAATACATAGACATTTTGTCTAAACAAAAACTTATATCTCTATTTATGTAATTTGTTTATACATTAAATTCCCAGTACGAAAAATTAAAACAAAAAGTTTTAATAAATAGCCTAATGGTCCAACAAAAATCTAAATACCTAATATATCATCAAATTAAACTCTTTTTTTGATTGCAAACTTAGTGATAAAGCTATAAACATGTTTCATTAAATTAGCGCAATTACCATATCTCATTTGTTTCCTCGAAAAAAATTATGCAATTCTTTTGAGAGAAAACCAAAAGAAATTTACTGAAATATATCAGAAGAAATTTTAACTTACAATGTTTGAAGCTGTGATAACCCATTAAAAGCATTGCTATCGATTTTACGTATATTGTTCCTCGATAGTTCCCTAAATGTAAACAATGTAAAACAATTAGATATATTATAACAATAATAAAGGGAAAAGAACACAATTGTTTCAAAAAAAAACTTTAACAGTATGCTGAAAAAATGAACTGTATTCTTGTTCTTTTATTTATGGCGACTTTATTTGGAATTTCAAAGCTACAAATTAAGTTCGACGAAAAACCTTTCCCCAAATGTATACATTATTCAAATAACAACACGTTTTAGATAAAAAAAAATATAGTTGCCGGCCTTTTATCTCTCAGAAAATGGAGAGTTTGGTAAAGTTCCGGCACACATTTTAACCTAAGGCAAACTCACATTCAGTACAAATGATTCTCTCGAAAGTTAAGTCAATCGTTTGTCATATTATGTCTTTCGATGTTAAGTAGTCGCTATGACCGCCATCAAAGTTACACAAGTCCTCACCGCCATTACATACAGTTATTTCATGCATATATTTTACAAATTTATCCTATGGCAAAGTGTGGTATGATATTTATACGCTATGCAATCAGGAACTGAAATGAAGGGCTTAATATACTATATGCTATGGTATGCTTTGAGATTTCAACAAAAGTACCTCTGCACTCAGAATATTATATTTTATATATATATATATATTAAAGAAATAAATTTTCACTACGATTCTGCAATGTAATATCTGTTTTTGAAAGGAAAACATTTAAATCTAAGTTGAAATTATGTTTTAAACTCTTTTTTTGATTGCAAACTTAGTGATAAAGCTATAAACATGTTTCATTAAATTAGTGCAATTACCATATCTCATTTGTTTCCTCGAAAAAAATTATGCAATTCTTTTGAGAGAAAACCAAAAGAAATTTACTGAAATATATCAGAAGAAATTTTAACTTACAATGTTTGAAGCTGTGATAACCCATTAAAAGCATTGCTATCGATTTTACGTATATTGTTCCTCCATAGTTCCCTAAATGTAAACAATGTAAAAGAATTAGATATATTATAACAATAATAAAGGGAAAAGAACACAATTGTTTCAAAAAAAAACTTTAACAGTATGCTGAAAAAATGAACTGTATTCTTGTTCTTTTATTTATGGCGACTTTATTTGGAATTTCAAAGCTACAAATTAAGTTCGACGAAAAACCTTTCCCCAAATGTATACATTATTCAAATAACAACACGTTTTAGATAAAAAAAATATATAGTTGCCGGCCTTTTATCTCTCAGAAAATGGAGAGTTTGGTAAAGTTCCGGCACACATTTTAACCTAAAGCAAACTCACATTCAGTACAAATGATTCTCTCGAAAGTTAAGTCAATCGTTTGTCATATTATGTCTTTCGATGTTAAGTAGTCGCTATGACCGCCATCAAAGTTACACAAGTCCTCACCGCCATTACATACAGTTATTTCATGCATATATTTTACAAATTTATCCTATGGCAAAGTGTGGTATGATATTTATACGCTATGCAATCAGGAACTGAAATGAAGGGCTTAATATACTATATGCTATGGTATGCTTTGAGATTTCAACAAAAGTACCTCTGCACTCAGAATATTATATTTTATATATATATATATATATAAAAGAAATAAATTTTCACTACGAATCTGCAATGTAATATCTGTTTTTGAAAGGAAAACATTTAAATCTAAGTTGAAATTATGTTTTAAACTCTTTTTTTGATTGCAAACTTAGTGATAAAGCTATAAACATGTTTCATTAAATTAGCGCAATTACCATATCTCATTTGTTTCCTCGAAAAAAATTATGCAATTCTTTTGAGAGAAAACCAAAAGAAATTTACTGAAATATATCAGAAGAAATTTTAACTTACAATGTTTGAAGCTGTGATAACCCATTAAAAGCATTGCTATCGATTTTACGTATATTGTTCCTCGATAGTTCCCTAAATGTTAACAATGTAAAACAATTAGATATATTATAACAATAATAAAGGGAAAAGAACACAATTGTTTCAAAAAAAAACTTTAACAGTATGCTGAAAAAATGAACTGTATTCTTGTTCTTTTATTTATGGCGACTTTATTTGGAATTTCAAAGCTACAAATTAAGTTCGACGAAAAACCTTTCCCCAAATGTATACATTATTCAAATAACAACACGTTTTAGATAAAAAAAAATATAGTTGCCGGCCTTTTATCTCTCAGAAAATGGAGAGTTTGGTAAAGTTCCGGCACACATTTTAACCTAAGGCAAACTTACATTCAGTACAAATGATTCTCTCGAAAGTTAAGTCAATCGTTTGTCATATTATGTCTTTCGATGTTAAGTAGTCGCTATGACCGCCATCAAAGTTACACAAGTCCTCACCGCCATTACATACAGTTATTTCATGCATATATTTTACAAATTTATCCTATGGCAAAGTGTGGTATGATATTTATACGCTATGCAATCAGGAACTGAAATGAAGGGCTTAATATACTATATGCTATGGTATGCTTTGAGATTTCAACAAAAGTACCTCTGCACTCAGAATATTATATTTTATATATATATATATATTAAAGAAATAAATTTTCACTACGAATCTGCAATGTAATATCTGTTTTTGAAAGGAAAACATTTAAATCTAAGTTGAAATTATGTTTTATACTATTATAAAGAATAAAAAGCCTTTTTATGATGAAGGAAAATCTGATAAGCTATGAGATTGTATGCTATAGTAATGTATGATTTTTTATGACATGCTATGCTTTGATATAGGATGTAAAAGGTGTGCTTGAACTGACTGTATCACACAACAATATGTTTTTGTTGTACATTTATTAACACAGCCCCAGTAGTCCCACCACCACCACATATTTCATATTTATGAAGTTGTTACAGGGTACATAAAACGCAGTTGGACATCAAAAGACACTAGGCAACCCATTTTTTGCGACATAAAGAGTCTTTACAATCTAAATTCGTTGTTTTGACAAAGGCTTATTATTCAGGTCGGCTTTTAATTTGTATATTCAACCACCTTAAAAATCCATAAAACGATATAAATGCTTTATCAAAACGCGCAATATCGCGCTAGTGCTTGTGCAATCATGGCAAATTTCACTGCCTAAGAAACAAAGCATAACATTTTTCTACAATAAAATATTATAAGATTGATCTGCCGATTAAAGAAAATACCTCTACAAAAATATTGTCCTATTTAGTTGAAGGTATGATAAATTCTTTGCAAATGCGCCCCAATAAACTAGATCCGCAGTTTTTCCATATTAGGTCAAATAATATTAACCATCCATCAGTTTAATGTTCTTCTGTTTAAATCCCTTGTTTCACATGCTTGTGACAACAGCAATTACAAATCTCATTAATATTGTATCAATTAGCAGTAACTTTCAACCAGCAGGGTTTGATTATCAAGTTTCTGGACGTTAATCCGGAAAAGCGTATCGTTATAAGACTCGTTATATATTTTGTTACGGTCCATTTCATTAACACGTTATTAATATCATCATATGATATTAATTTGATCCTTGTTTTCTTGTTGTAGTATTAAGGATTTGTAAGACAAATTCTTTTAAAACAACGTCAAGTATTACCTACATTTCATTTTGATTTATTGTAAGAACAGTATTCCAATAAAGAGAAAATTCGCGGAATTTACCTTTCATTGGCTCTTTGTCATGCTCAGTTAAAACTTGTGATTGTTTCCCTGCATCTTAAATAATTGCACTCGTGCCGTCCTTAGAATACAGTTTTCTACACGGATAAGGGTTTTGGACCAATTCGGTAAGTATTGGACTATGTACAGATAAGGTCTGTATCCGCGAGAGCGAGATACTTTTTTATATACGAGTCTAGATATAAAACTATATATAATGAAATAGTCGGAAAACTGTCTGCTTCGCGTATCTATCTGATTTTGCTTGCCCTTTGGAGTTTACTCCACCCACCCCCGACATTCCGATAGTTTTTATCCCGTGATGTATTTCACCCTTAGTATGTTTAAACCAGGGATGTTTTCGCCCCGATGGTGTAAACATGTGGTTAGTGAAAATATTATTTTCCCCAAAAAAGGTTTTAATCTAACTAAAAAGTATCAGTCTGGTTAAAGCAATGAGTATCATTTTTTAGGTAGGTGTAATATTAACTTTCTGGAAAACACTGCGAGAGCCAAATGATGAAAGCTCTATCTTGATACGACTTTATTTATTTAATACTTTTCAGTATTTATCTCATCAACGATGTTTGTACCTAGAACTAATATTGACGATAAATCACACGATTGCATTCTTCAACATTAATCAACCTGCTAAATGTAAATATGATAATATTCATTATGTTTTCATGTACTCCAAAAATCCTTCTTTTTTATAATTCATTATATACTGCTTTTCCAACTATGTCAAACTTGTTACAATTGTTTTCTTCTGAATAACAATTTTTTAAACTCAAGTGTACGATTTACAATTTTTTTGTTGTTGAAAATTCCCTTTTTTGTGAATTATTGTAAATTTTGATATTTTGATTGATCTTGATACTTTTTTGTGGAATTCAAATGTATTGCTTTTATTTTTCTATCTGAGTTGGAATCAATATTTTCGGATGAGCAAGTTTTAGGCAACAGTCTCTGGCCTTTGTAACGTAACTCCTGTCCAGCATCTTCGTAAACGAAACGTTAAAGGTTAGCAACGTGGTCAGGAGAGCAATGTAGTTAAAGATTATATTTTTAGATGAATTAACCATTATCACATATCGTAACCTCATCTTGTTTTGCATACACATATATAGACATAAGATATAAGAATTTTCAGCAATTATAGCATTCTTGTGCAAATGTCCCTTATGCTGATTTCATACATTATCAGGCGACATTATCGAACCACGTCTAGTGAAATGTTGATCTCTTAACCATCTGCCCCTTCTGTATCACATTACGACAGATATTTCATATTGTTTTATGACATAAAAAAGACTTTTTATTAAAGTCGCGTCATATATATTGTTCTTTTTTTTTTCTTTTTTCTTTTTTCTTTTTTTTTTTTTTTTTTACAAAATATTGTTAAACTTTATAATGTAAATGTAACCCAAAGTGCTTTTCCATTGTTATCATTTAGGGAAATGAAAGGCAACAATACAGATAGTTTGATATAGATGCTTTTAGGAATTACCACAACACTAAACATTGTAAGTGAAAATGATATTATAGAAAGGCAAACTTCTGTAATTGTTTATTCATATATTTAGTTTTTCTATTAAAAAAAATCACACTGTGTGTTGACATGTTTGAGGACAGGTTCTTTAACCACATTGCCGAGTAATGAGACACATTTTCAAGAAAACTATACAAACTTTACAGTATATAATTTTGCAATATCTGAACTCCATTTTCTAGAATTAACAGTACATTAAAAATTCAAGAACATTACTTTTGCTAAAAAAGTCTGTTTGGCCAAAATTATACAATGTGTAATATTCTTATTCAAAACAGTTCGTTATGGAAATAAGGAAAATTTGATTTCTATTATGTACAACAATTATCTACTTCTGATCAGTTTTTAAAGGTAACAGAAAACTGTAAATGTATGATGCACCGTTTTTTTTTTTTGAACCAATTTATTGCAACTCTGGAGAACCACCAAAAAAGATGAGGAGAAGCTTGAAACATTCCACCTGAATTGTTTTTGGAGAATTTTGAAAATATATTGGCCAGACAAGATATCAAACCAACATCTATATGAGCAAACAGCAACAATCCCACTTTCAAAAACAGTTCTGGGGATGCATTGGAGATTCATACAACATGTTCTCCGAAGGGACAACAACTCGAATATCAGAACCGCATTGACCTGGGCATTCGAAGGAAAAAGAAGGCGAGGAAGGACAAGGAACACCTGGAGGCGTACATTGGAGACAGAGAGAGAGAAGAACTTGTCTGGAACAGTGGAGATATGCCTAGGTTGTTGCCAGTGACCGACATATGTGGCGTCTTTAGTTGTACGATCCCATGCGTCCTCCGGGTAGTTAAAAGGTACAGTTAAGGTTTATTTCATAAACATAAATACATATATACCTTCTTAGCTGATTTTTTAAAAAATGAATCCGGCATTTGACCTTTGTAAAAATTTCGAAAATTGATATTTTTGTCCATGCTTTATTTCTGTTATTACCAATCGATACAATTGTTTTATATATAAAGACAACACGCCAAAAAGACAGACCACAAACTTTCACTCTCTCACTCATTCTAAATGTACAGTGTTACCACGGTTACTAAAGGGTTATATGCATATCATAATTACATGGTGATATAGATATATGTGTACTGTCAGTTATAATAAGTAAGCATATGGAGATGATTCAAAATTATTAAACATGAACATTTGCAATAAGATTCTCACTAGTTTTCCATTTAGGAATAAAATCATCACATCTTATTTTTTATTGCAAACAACTTTTGCTATTGTAATGCTTTGTCTAGAAAAGACTATGGTCACTAAAGGACAATGACCTTTATGACTCCAGTAATGTGAAGAAAGTGTAAGTATTATATGATTTTCGGTGCTCATGAGGGGCTGCTGATGGCGCATTTGATGTATCATTAGCAAATGTAGCAACCATATAATTGCATGCGCTTTGTTTCTTGATTGAATTATTAAATCTACGAGAGTAGCATTGTTCGGGTTGTATTCATGTGTCACCTGCCGACATTTATAAGTCCGCTAAAACTCAAACAATATTTTCCATTCAAAAAGACATTTTTGCTCATCATTGTTATACCACCAGTAACTAAATTTTATTTTTTTTGTTTGCAGTGGAATAGATCCGTGCAGCAAACATTTCTACATGTATGTTGTAAACACAGAAATTGGCTGAATATTAACTTTTAGGAATAATACAGTAGAGTAACAGACTTACAGAGTTTGAAGCTGCGATAGCCCTTGAAAAATGTTGCCGTCAATCCTACTTATCTGATTTCTACCAAGATACCTTCATGAGTAAAACAACAATAAAGTGATAAAGTATATGTATATCTATAGATAGATAGATAGATAGATAGATAGATAGATAGATAGATAGATAGATATATATATATATATATATATATATATATATATATATATATATATATATATATATATATATATATATAATCTATTTTGTTTGTACTTCTCGTTGCGCCTTGACGTCCGACGACGTCGATGTTTTTAGTCAATTCTAAAGAGGACTATCTGTCTTTAGTTACTAATATCTGTTTGACAAAACAATATATCCTGTCATTATTTGGTACATAGAATACCATGACTATACTTAATTTGAGGTTTCAATGTTAATTTGTTTTAAGCCCAATTTATAGAGATATTACTTTTAACATTATATGGTTTATTGTTGACATAACACAAATCTTGACCGTGCGCCGTGACCTTATTTTTGCAGGATTAGATTCTAAAGAATTCTTAGAAATTAAGTAATTTATTAATTTTTTTTCTTGCAAATTGTTTGAAACTATTGCTAAATTATGTCTTCCAAATTTAGTAATGATATGACGTTTAGTAACAGAGCTATGACAAAACACTGGATGAAATATCTGGTTTCAGCGCTGCGGAAACCCTTTGGAAACTCTGCGGAAACTTAAGGTTACTTTAAGTTTCCGACAGGTTTCAGCACGGAAACTTCAAGTTTCATTAAGTTTCACCAGTGCTGAAACTTAGGCTGTCCATGAATCCAAATGGTTTCCGCAACGGAAACTTACTGAAACTTGAAGTTTCTGCATAGTTTCAATCTCCATATACGTTTGGGATACATATTGTTTACAAATGGTTTCCGCGACGGAAACTTACTGAAACTTGAAGTTTCTGCATAGTTTCAACCTCCATATACAATTGGGAAACATATTGTTTACAAAGGGTTTCCGCAACTGAAACATACTGAAACTTTTTACATTTTTGCTTTCACAAAAGCTGAGCAAGGTTTCTACTTTATGTAAAAACAAAACAATTTCAAACAGTTCCAAATTTATTTTGTTCAAAAATCTAAAATTGTTTCCAATAATAAATAAAATACAGCCAAGATACAATAATGGAGAAACATCCATATGGCAATTCCCTTATTAGGGACTTTTATTTAAAAAATGATAAAATTGCACAAGAAAAAAAACTCCCATAGAAATCTTTACATTTGTATTTTTTTTTTCATCTCGATTAAATGCCTATCAAATCTCCCTTTAAAAATGCAACAAAGATCTTACTTTTTTAAAAATATGAATGCAATTTACAAAATAACTGCACGTACATGAATAAACAAAGAAAACTTCACTGTTACATGAACATGATACACTTGTCTCAATTTGTTTTGAACTACAATGAATATGTACACCATAAAATATTTTTGAAAAGTCTAAAGTATCTATCTTTAAAAAAAAAAATACACTACAAGATAGTAGTTGACTATAGAGGTATGACCAAGATTTGATTTGAATATGTATGTCATTAATTCCAAAATGAGGTCAAAGTGACCCACTTACAAGTTGGGATAAACCTTTTCTTTGTTAATAATATAATCTAATGTTTTACAATAGAACAGGATTTGATATCATTTTTTTAAAAATCCATTAAGTCCAAAGTGAACTTTTCATTTCCACCCGTGATGTACCAACTGATCAGATTTTAATATCATAAGCCTGTCAGTATTTAATAGATGACCCAGAGGGAGATATGAAAAGCTTGTTGGCCAATAAAAAGCTTACAATGGAGCAGTCTGTCAAATCATGTGCAAAAATATGATGTACACATTTAATTAATTATGCTGATTGCAACACACTTCATTCCTGATGAATATTCTTCTTTACACACAGTTTACCTTCCTACGTTTCACTACTTTACCTACATTAAAGGACATATCGCATGTTTTTCAATTTTCGGAATTTTTTAATTAAAATCATTCTATACTCATTATAAATCAAGTTTATTAACGTTTTCATAAAATATTCTGCCTAATTCGTGAGTTTGAAAGCGATGAAATTCAAATGTCGCGATATGCATATTTTCTCTCTCGATCTACCCGCCATGATGTGTGACGTCATATGCGACCTCGAGCGAGAAGGTGGTGTTAGCCATCTTAGTAATTGGATTAGATTTAAACGACAATTAAACTAATTATCACCTATTAAATTGTCGGTAACGGGACATGATGGTGTTCTGTGCCTCCTGCGGGTGATTTAGCCACCGAAAATGGGGATTTGAACTGTTGTTTGTTTAAGTTTCCCTTACGAAAGTATGCGGAAATCTTGTGACAAATAGGGGTCTATCTGTCGACGAGAGGATTTATAAATAAACATTCAATTCATATATTATTAATTATATGGTACATTTTTATAATTATAGTTTCATAAATAAATCTTATTCATTTCTCAAAAAGAAAAAAAATAGAAGTTTATGCACAGGGGCCTGTGTACAAAACGCAAGTTCATCGGAGGAAAATAACGAGAGGGGACGCCATTTTGGATACCACCTCGCTTCATTAGCTGTTTTCTTTTTCTTATTGTTAAACTATACGTTCATGTATGCATCGGTTTTGTATAAATGATTTCTTCATTCATACATGTGGCTCACCTCTGCAGAAATCATAATTTTAGTACGGGAGGTGAGATTTCTATGAGTTTTATCAGGGACGTATATAGTATATACGTCCCTGGTTTTATTTTTTGTGGGAGAAGTCATGGATCGAGTTGTCGATATTGATTGTTTACGCGAGAAATAGACAAAGTTTGTTGATATACATTTATACGTACAAGGATAAAAAAAAATACGGAGATGGGATCTTACAGAAATAAACAATAATTAAGGAAAACGTTCTTGCTTGCTTTTATAATCCAGTGTAATATAGAGTAAACAACCTTAGAAAGTTGTGATCAGTTACTGCCGAAGAAACAAACTTCTTGTGCACCACAGTTTTACAATAATGAACATTCTGAGTCGTTAGGAACGCCAAAAACCAAGACTGTTGTAGATTTTAATAAATAAACACCTTTAACAGATTTATTTGAGCTACAATCCTTACTAAGTTGTGTTTACAATGTTTACACGTCGATAAATTTGATCGTTATTGCCGACTTCATCGTCGCTTCTTCGGCTAAATCATCGTATTTTATCAGTACTGGTGGCTCAAACATGTACGACTGAATAATAAGATTCTTTTAATTTAGTCAGCATGTAAAAAAAATAACTTACATGGTGAATGAATGTCAAAATTTAAAGAAGATAATGCTAATCCTACAATTTGTTTACAATCAGCTGTTCGAAGAAGGTCGCATGTGACGTCACTGTACCACGTGACACGCTATCTAATTAACGAGTTTTTAAACGATCGGGGCTATAATTTAAATTGATATTATGGCTAATTACCGCTTTTATACCGTTAACAAACTATTAGGAGTAATTATTAGATACACAAGGAAGCCAAAAAATGTAAAATGTCGTATACTTTAGAAACATGCGATATGTCCTTTAATATTTTTAAATCCAAGACATGAAGTAAAATATACATTGTTTATATATGACAAGTATTACTACATGTACATGTACTTGCTTTTTTGTAGCATGAATGTATAAAATACAAAGTATCACACAGATCATTCACCTTACAATTCTCATCAATACCAGCATTTTACCTATGATATAAAAGCTAATTCCAATTATATATTAGTTACATAACACAGATTAAAATAAAACCCACATGGAAACAACTTTCCATCCAAGTAATTTTGTTATATAAAAATTGTAATACATGGGGTATATGTTGTCTTTATATATTTTCATATACGACATAATTGAATATTGTTTGGTGTATTTTATCATTTCTATGACCCATGCATTCATCTCCTAATGCAGTGTTTTTACATTTAAGATTGGTTTCTTAATTTTCCATATATTGCTGCAAATAAAAACTAAGTTATCAATAAATGTTTAAACAAAGAAAATGGAAAAAAAAGTAGTTAACACTTATCAACTTGGAGGTGTGAGGATATATGTTACATGGAGTCTAATATTTTATGCAATATTTGCAAATATAACAAATTATTTAAGAAAATGAAAGTTAATATCTGCAAGGTCTGATCAATCATTTAATAAGTCTAAACCATGTGTTTTTCTAAGATTCAAGCTTACAGACAGACATTGTAATATACTGGTATTTGATCATATAAAAAAGTACTTTTATAGTTTATAGGTTTTTTGAAATGAAAATACTTTACAGTTAAAAAGTCTTGTTCTGCAGAGGTTTAGTCGGGTCGTAGAGATGTGTCCATTCGAATCAATAAGGAGTGTCCTAAATGGCTGTTGTTGATGTAACCCGAGTCGTAGTTTATGGAAATAGGCCTTTTTGGGGGACTTTTGAGCATTGTCCAGACCGGTGAAGCACTCATATGATCACATCATGGCTACATCAGACTTAGAAGTTCTGGACAGTGGTAGCATTAAAATTCTTCTTCTTGCGATGAACTTGTTCCTTTCACTGGGCTGTACTTTATGTCTGTTCTATTTATCTTAAACATGAATAATAAAGTTTAATTTCGATTTTTAAACAATTAACATAAGGCATTCAGCCTAACATGTAATAAAAGCATTCTGAATAACATTCTGAATACAGAAGCTACTATGCAGTTGCCAGTTGCTGTTTAAACTATGTCATATAATGACTACAGTAGTATCTGGTCTAAAACGTTTCATTTTATGTTTGAAGCTATGTTATTTTCATTTTGATTCAATTATTGTTTGTTGGACAATGGAAAAACTTATCAACAATAAGTGTGTTTCACCCCCCCCCCCCCATCAACCTCCTTTTCAAGAACTTAGACCTGGATTTCCCAAAAATAACTACTGTAAATTATAAACATCCAACACATGTACATAAGTTAATGGTGAAAATAATCAATTTCAAAGCAATACCTTGCGTTCACATCGTCCAGCTGGTCAAAACATTCACCCGAATCACAGATCAGAGGATGCAACTAATCACCGGAAACATTGACTTTGTATGCTGTCAATGCTGAAAAAGAAAAACGTGAAAGATTTCATTTTCCGGATTTAATTAATGAATTTTTTTCGTTACATTTAGAGTTTGTAAATTGTATAATGTGCGAAAGATTCATTGTTCGTCTTGTTTACCAACCAAGCATTCATATATTAGGGACGTTTATATAATTATATATTTGTATACCCTGGATAATCTTGATTATCATGCATATAAAGTTGGTTAATGGTAAACTTGGTCAAAACGTATATTTAAAAGAGATACGGTGATAAAAATTATAACGCCGAACCAAGTTTGAAAAAATGACGCCATCTTGATTTGATGGCGCGAGATCTCGTTTACAAATGAGAGATAAACTAGAGCCTTGAAAATGTTATTGGGAGTATCTATATTGTGAATTAAGTTACCTTGACATGAGTTCTTCGTTCCTGCATTATCTCCTTGTTGTAGAGGCTATTAATGCTTCTCAATTCTCCATTTTACAACAGCACCTTCTTGTCCATTTTAACCTTCGCTCGGAATCATAAAGTGCGCCAATGCTGACCAATCAGAACCCGCTAAATCTTGGAAAAGTGCATCTTGGGATAGTTTAAAATGAATAATGTTTAATCAAAATTATCATTTTTTACCGAATAGTATACTTTTTACATGTATATTTATTTAAAATAAGAACTGTCGGAGTCAGTATTTCCTGGTTAAATACGACAAAGTATTGGCGTGTGTTTGTTACAATTGTATTTGTAACACGTGATTAACCAAAAAAATGGCCGACCGTTTGTTTACAAATGTCTAATGAAATTAAACAAGTTTTAATGAGACATATGTATCAGATTTTGTCTTTAACTATATTTTATTTACATGTACTGATGATTTTGCCAAACTAAATATGATAGAGCCATATATATATAGTTTATTGACAAGTTAGTCTTGACTTGTCCAATTTTCACCGCGATTCTAAGCACGGTCATATTCTTATTCAAAATATAGAGGTGTGAAAATGACAGAGCAGGTTCTGCATGAACACACAGAAATCACAAATATAATTAGATGCCGATCAATTAACGGGTCCGGTTAACAGCGTTCACCCGTACGGTGAATTTACAACTACGATGAATTGATAGCAATTATTTTACAGTTACACATGTGCACTGATTGGTCATGCGATGAACAGTACGTTAAGAATACTTATGAAATTAGAATACAACGCGTTAAACAAGCCGGGAAGTAAGACGTACACGTCGGACTGATATATAAACAAAATATAGTTTTAATTATTTGGTATATTTTCTACATCAAATGTATACGAATGTATAATCAAATTTAAAAAATGGGATTAAAAATCACGTGCACCACAAGGGTAGTGCTGGATTTTAAACTGATTTTGTAATATAACGTATAACTTCAGTAAAATTATAAATAATGCTTATTATATCTTATAACAGAAACATGTGCATGTTTCATAAACATGTATCAATATCTGTGTTTACAGTACAGAAAGTAAATACAAAGTATAGAAATGCACAAATCACATAGGCGTCGAAACAGGGGGGGGGGGGGGGGGGGCTTAGTGCAAAGTTAGACTTAACCAATGGGCATATAGCCCCCCCCCCCCCCACTTTTTCTCGCCGGAAATGTAATTGTTCCTAAATTTACCTTGAAAGATTGAGAAGTTGGAGTAATGGACATACTAGCCCCCCCCCCCCCCCCCCCCCCGACACGGATTAGGTATTTCATGATTTTGGGGAAAAAAATTTGGGTAGGGAAATTTATTTTCGGAAGTATATAGTATAGGTATATCCCCCCCCCCCCCACCCCACGGATTAGGATTTTCATGATTTTGGGAATTAGGGTTTTTTAGGGTTTTTCCTCAATATTTCTGAGGATTAGTCTAGCCCCCCCCCCCATTTTCAATTTGCTTCCGACGCCAGTGAATCATGATACAGTCATACATGCAGTAAAGTCTGAAATGCATGTAAATAATTAAACAATTATTATATTAGACTCAAACTCCAAGTGGGTTTTACTTGTTATTATCAACTGTAGAATTTAAAAAAAAAAATTCCTGTGTACATGTGTTGGCGTGGCATTAAAAAAGAAATGAATTAGCTCTAAACTTCAGGTTGTACGAATATTTGGTACGATTTGTAAAAATTTACAACGACTTTACCTTAATTTGTTTGCTTAATTAGTTACTGTACCTCAAGGTTCATTCAAATGATAACTAAATGATTTAAGAAGGAGTCTTACAAAATAGGTATATTAATTTATTTTACTAAATAATTATAATTTACTTATCAGTTTTACTAACTCAGGTACACACAAATTGAAAAAAAATTCCCGCCGGGCTCCACTTATAAACTCACGCTTCGTACTGTGTATATGTTATGTAACAGTCTTTTGTTCACTCCTGACAGAAAAAACCCTGCAATCCACACAGAATATACAGTAAAATCACAGAGGAGGTCACCTGGACAAAGAATGTATACACGTGCCCGAGTACCTCAGATTAATGATTTCATCATATGCATTAAACAATATCAGACATCAGTTTTTCTTTTCAAATTCAATTAATTACTTAGTAAGGTTCTTAATCGCCTTATTTGCCACATTTGAAGATAGTTACATGTATACATATAGTTTCAGTCACGCTGAAACCTTACTATACATTTTAGTATGTACGGATTCATTATCAATAGGCTAGAATTAAACTTAAACCTGTTGAAAATAAATGATATCACTATTAAACTCAAATCAATTTTAGTAATAGTTTCAGCAATGCGTAAACCATTTGGAATCTTAACTTTTTCAGCATACTGAAACCTAGCGGAAATGTTCTGAAACTGATTGATATTTCCATAATAATTTACACAACTTTTCACATGATTCAAATTTAGTTTCCGCATTGCGGAAACCATCAGGAATCTTAACTTAAAGTTTCAGCATACTGAAACCTAGCGGAAATGTTCTGAAACTGATTGATATTTCCATAATAATTTACACAACTATTCACACGATTCAAATTTAGTTTCCGCATTGCGGAAACCATCAGGAATCTTAGACTAAAGTTTCTGCTGACTGAAACCTAACGGATACTTGCTGAATCGATATAATGGTTTCCGCATTGCGGAAACTATACATGAAACTTCAACTTCAAGTTTCAGCAAGGTTTCCATATAGTTTCAGTTTTGCTGAAACTTGATTTTTCATCCAGTGAAAGTAATTTTTTGATTGACCCTCGTAATTAAGCATTGAATCATTATATTTTGAAAGATAAAGTCTCATAACTGCAGCGGTGCTCATAACTGCAGCGGTGTGTGCATACAAATTGAATAACGCGCGATAGCGCGTTATGATAATGTGTATGCACACATCGCTGCAGTTATGAGACTATATCTTTCAAAAAATAATGATTTACATGTAATGCTTATACTTACATTTTCAAAAACTTCTTTCCTTGTCTGCAAATGTGATTTTTACGTCAAAATTTCTGTTTTATCCTAAGGGTAAATTCAAATTAATGGAAGGGCCACTGTAACAGCCACAAGCTCGAACTTTGATTCTCGCTTGTGACGTTGCATTTTACAGCGTTCAACGTTTGTGACGTCATAATATAACTAGTCATTCTAACCTTTCAGTACCCTGTGTGTGTTACAGTCTTATAACTGCAGTATCTTTTCAAACACTTTACATGCAAAAAATATTTGGAATGTAAATATTAAAAATTATTACAGTCTGAACGTTTATTTTTGATGCAATAGTTAAATGTCAAGGTCTAGGATAATACAGGGTATTTGCGAGTGGTAAAATGCAAATATAACAAACAACGATTATTTAGTGAACAAGGCGTTATGAAGAGCAAATGCTCTGCTGGCATATTTTCCATGATGCGCAAGCGCGCATTATGGAATATGCCAGCAGAGCAATTGCTATTCATAACGCTATGCTCACTAAATAACGTTGTTTATTTCTTAAATAATACAGTGTGAATATGGAAGAGTGTACACATTTTTTATTGAAGGAAACGTTAGGTGCCTGTTGAATTAAGCTATGCCGATGTGCCTTAAAAGTAATGATAACGGCCAGTATTTGTTGGACATTAAATTAAAGGGAACAGTTAGAATTAATGTCCATTTTTGAGAAAAGAGACATTAATTATTTTCTATTTAAGTACACTTGAAAACAAATAGCTCATTTTTATAAGCTACAAAAATACTAACAGCAAATACTAATAATCAATCGGTCATTGATGACCTTTTAAGTCTGTTCCAAGAGGGAATGAAAATCGTTCATATAATAAAAAAGGATTGCCTACCCTGTCTCATCCGTCTAATTCAGAAGCAAAAGCCTTTCTCCTAATTTTTTTTACATGGTATAATGAATAGATATGTACAAAGTTTTCAGTCTAATAATAAATTATTGCAGTCGAAAAAATCAACCTTAAACATGTCAAACCACTCAAGTCGGCAAATGAAGCGGACAGTATGAAAGAGTTAAAGTTTTGAAACTGAAACTTTAGAGTACATAAATGTACATTTAAACAGAGAAGTGCAGGTTCCAGTTTAGTTCAAAGACAGTTCAAAACTCTAAAGTCAGAGTCAATTTTCAACAGGGTCATTTTTCAACGTGTCTGAAAAATATTATTCAACCAGTTGAAAAGTGACCCGGGGATATATCACGACTTTTGGTCTCAAATTTCAACGTTCAAAATTGACCCCCGGGTCAATATTCTTCGTTATACCGGGTGTCAATTTTCATGAATAAGGTGAAAAAAAAAATGAATGCAATTTTTTTTACATGAAGAAATTGTTCTCCCTAGGGGGTTTTACTTAGAACAAGATCGCCCCAGAATAGTTTATCTTCTGTAATGTGAAATTTATTAAAAGAAAATTGACGTATGAAAAATTTCGTTGGTGTATTACTGTATTTAAATACATTTATTCAACTTAATAAGGAATCAGTATGTATGCAAGTTGCGAGTAGTTTTAGCCCTTCAAGTCCCTAATAATAATACAGAACGGACTAGGTCCATTTAGCGCAGGAATGGAAGCGAATTTTTGAAGAGGTTTACCTACTTAACAGTATTTTTTTCAAGATTCAAACAGTCAGAAAGGCGTAAAAATATTTTTTACAACCCTAAAAATATTTTGTAGATCTGAGAAGGGTTGTGGTGGCATGTACAACCTCTAAATATCAAAGATAAGAACTTACCCAAAATCTGAAACAAAGTGTATGTCAGAAATCGAATTAACTCAACAACATCAGAGGACAATTTGTAGTCTGCAACTTTAGTGCACAAAGGATTCAGCATTACTTTGGCTTCAATACCAACTACATGTACATGTATTACATAGGATCTTGCCAATCAATTATTAATTACATAGAGTATGGATAGTAAATTCTTTGTTGTGTTACTTTTGTCAACAGACCCCTCTAGACAAAAGAACATATTTTTGTCGAATGTTATCTAATGAAAAAAAATTGAATTGAGAAGTGGATGAAAAATATCTTTGGTTTACAAACAAATTTTGAAAAATATTCAATCCTGTTTGGTAAATATGATAACGAAGATATCCATGGGTTATATATTTTAATCAATTCTTCACAAAACAATATATTCTGCAAAGTAAAATGATAACATCAAAGCTAAATTTAAATATAATTAAGAAATCTATAACCAAAAGACTCTTTATAGAAAAATGATTGATCTTCAAAATTGTAATTACAGTGTATCATTTGTTATACAGTGTACTTATTGGAAAGATATATTAACATTTGGAACATTCATCACCATCTATATTCTTTCATTAATGTTCCTCTCTTTTATTATATCTTTTATATTTTATCTTTGAATTTTTCTCTTTTTTTCTAAAATGAAAGCCATTTTCACATCTCCTTTGCTCAAAACATATTTTTGTATCTGTCTTTTTATTTCATTTGTCTTCAAATGTGTAAGATCATGGCCACTACCAACATACCGACCACGCTTTTTGCGTCGACCTCTTGTTTACATATTTATCAGAAAAGCTTGTGACATCATGTAATAATGAATATATTCAACTGGGTGTTTGCAGACCGGACCAAAATGTAACAAATATAATTAAAAATATATTCAGTATTATCAAATGCGTTTTAATTTAATTGAAAATGTTCGGGAAGTTTATAACATAAACTTCGATTAAAAAAAAACCAACAAACATTTATTTTCTTTAAAAACATTGATACGACGTAAATGCGTAGATCGCTTAAACTTTCTGTCTAAACAATTTTGATGCTTGTAGCTATTATCTAGACTCACATCATACTCAAAAAACAATTTTCGTTAGATTTTTTTTTTCATCTTGATCTTAGTGTAAAAATGAGGCGTGCTAAAAACAAATTTGTTGGGATGACGCATCCCGCAGAAAAATACATATTAGTGCAATGCATTTATCAACAGACAAAAATACTCAATTTTGGACTTGGTTCTATATCCTTTGCAAAAGATTTGAACACGTTAAACTAAGCATTTCTTGATCCAGGTTAAATAATATTATTGACATTTTTCCCATTAAAGTAGCTGGACGTTTTTAAGAGAGCAATCTATATACTTAATGGCAGTAATGCAACTCTTTCAACACGTACTGCTGGTGAAAAAAAACCTGTTCAAATGTGAATCCATATGAAAAAACTAAACAACGTGTACTCCAACATTATGTTTAGTGGGTTATGTTTTATGCTGCACTTATAACATGTTGTTGTTATTACTTGAAAAGATTTTCTATCATTGCGTCTTTTACAGCAACATTCATTTACAAATTGGAGAAGTAAACGAGATCAAATAGCCAGTTATAATCCAAGGACTTAACACAATTTATATGGCTAGATTCATTTGTATATTTGCCAAAACTAGCATATACCTGACAGTTGTCTGATCAAGTACAATTATTGTATGTAGTTATTATGTTTTCAATCTTACTTTTCCACGAAATTCTAAATGACAAGATTAAATGATTTGTATTTTACAGTATCACTTATTACTGCAGTCATTTTTGTAAAAGTGTTAAATTCATTGGATACCATGTTCTCTTTTTTTGGGACGAATAGAGGAGTGAAAATGTATTAATATTGTTATATCACAATGAATTGCATCATCTATAAAGCTAACGCCACTCGGTCCCTTAGTGTCATTATAAATAGTTTTAAAGACAGCATTTTCAGTCAATAAATAATCACAGATGTGAAATTTCCAATTCATTTTCATGGACAATGAGGAAGAATTGTATGCTCTTTGAGTCATTTGTGGAACACGGAGACTTGTACTGACCAAGAGCAGATGTGATCATATCAATACGAAATTGATGATAATATGGACCGGGCAGGGTCATGCATAAGAAAAAAGTATTTATATAATTGTAATTAAAACAATAAAATGCTTCCTTTTGTGAATCATGCATACATGTAACACAAAGTTGGCGACATTGCAGAAAAAAGCATAGCCCGCGTTAGTGGGTTATGTAGATATTTTCGTCAATAATACTGACCTTCATAACCAAAAAGTTTTATTGTTTATATTTACATCTTTCTTTTAACGAATTATTAAATTGATTGTAAAAAGTAAGTAAAATTCACAAAATATCTGTTACTGTTCATTAATACATTTGGTAAGGGAAACAGCCAAATCTCCTATATGAACTCGAGTCTGACATGGTTATGATTATTTCATGCAG
This sequence comes from Magallana gigas, assembly GCF_963853765.1. NCBI lineage: Eukaryota > Metazoa > Mollusca > Bivalvia > Ostreida > Ostreidae > Magallana > Magallana gigas. Next base: position 8,992,224 of record NC_088860.1, on the reverse strand, counting down.
TCCGTGAATTTTTCTTAGGTCACTGTTGATTTCAACCAATCAATAATTAGGGAGTGTAGATTTCAGACTAGTTGTTTTAATAGAGTTATGAATGAACTAAAAGTTTCCGTAAGAAATAGAGGGAATCATACACGGAAGATATACATGTAAATATGATATAATGAATAATTAAGATGTAAACGTCAATTTTATGAATTTACAGAGGCATTGTGTTTCAGTTTATTATAGGTGATTGGTTTATTTTATGTTTCTTAAGTAAATCACTTTATTATCATTATCGTCATCAGATTATCATGTAGAATAAGTATACAGTAAATATGACAATAACTTAGCGTTATGCTAGCGGTGTTTTCCCCATTAAACTTTTGCTATTTGATTAGCATTAGAAACTTGTCAACGAATTGTATATCTATTACATGTACATTTATTTTTAAACTATATTTAACTTTACCTTTTGCTAGCCCTTTTGTGTTTTCTGATGGCGAAGTTACAAGTTATGAGTTAAAATTCTATATATTCATTGTAATCCTTCGTAATCATAGATTTCATCTGACCTACATCCATTATTGCTTTCCATAATCTTCAAATGCAGAAATGCTCCAGTTTTAATTCTTCCAAGGATATTGAATGACTTATACAATCAAACAAAATCTGATACCTATTTGTAGAAATTTTGAAAAAAAAATTCTTGCATAGTGTTTTACTACTTTATCATATATGATAAAATTATATTAAGATATATATAATCAAAGCTGACAGAGCAATATGAGCCCACAAAAACATGTATCATACTATATAACTATATAAAAAGCGCAGTTTGATGTAAGTATAATCCACATGATTGGATATAGGAAATGTTAATTTATATCATAACAACCTGATATTTTTAATTTTTGATACGACCATTTTCATTTGAAATTATGTAAATATCACATCATTAAAATTTTATTTTCTTTAAAAAAATGTATCATATTTTGATACCAAGATATCATATCATTTATACAATGTTGTACATTCAATATAAATTATCAAACAATAAGATACAATAATGTATTATTTTAAAAAAAATACAATGCTGTGTACGAAATTATATTGTATACAAAAATGTTTAGTGAACTTTCTGTAAGTCACTTATTATTAGTTACCATTTGAAATAAATTTTCATCATGACGTCATTTACAACAACATCCATTCACAAATTGGAGAGGGAAACGATATTAAATAACCAGTAATATTACAAGGGAATACGATTATACAATTTATTTGACTAGATTTCTTTTATATATTTTCACAAGGACTGCATGAAAAATACTAGTGTAGCATATACCTGTTAATTTTCTGATAAAGTACAATCAATGATCTATTATATGAAGTGATTGTGTTTTAAGGATTACTTTTGTGCAAAATCTCAATGACATGATAACATTCTATGTATTTTAACCGCATGCCGTTGTACCTCGGTCATTTCTGTAAAGCTTTTCATATCATTGAATACTATGTCTACCTCTTTTTGTGAAGAAGGGGTGGGGATGAAATATATAAGTTTGGTTTTATTACTTTTTGTATTATAATTTAAAAATTAAGCTCCAGTCGGTCCCTTAACTAAGTGTCATTATAAATGGTTTTATAAACAGCACTGTCAATCATGAAATAATCATAGATCGGAAGTTTCCAATTCATTTCCATGGACAATGAGGAAGAATTGGGTGCTATTTGAGTCTTTTTTTAGATACGGTGACTGATGCAGACCAATATCAGATGTGTTTATTGAATAATTTTCTCTCACAATAAAACAGGTTTGAAAGATAAACACTTATCTTGATAACACGCATAATTTAAAACAAATAACGATTATACACTATCTAAGCAACGATCAATCATTTGGTTTAAATGAATTTATAGGAAACTGCATCTTTAGCAAGTGCATACCTTGGCATTGGCATAATCATACGGCACAGTGTTCTTTATATAACACACGAACACTAGGAATATAGCCAAGTCATTCCCCAGCGTGTCTTTACACGCATATGCTTAGTATTTGGGGATGGATTTAGGGTTAAAAGATGAAAGAACACTTTTTACATTGTAAAAAAAAATAGTGAAGTACAATGTATATATTTAAAACATGAGATCCAGCTCTGCACGCCTCATTTTTGCATATTTGCAGAGGCTTAGTTACATCCACAAGACGTATTTGAGCTATACAATTTAAAGGGCACAGCTAAAATGTGTAAACTTACACTTGAAATACAGCTTGACAATTCAATGGGGAAAATCTACTTTAAATTCAATTGTATATTGAACTATGACTGATATCCCACATACACACACACACACACACACACACACACACACACACACACACACACACACACACACACACACACACACACACACACACACACACACACACAATTTGTTTAATTTAAACCATATCGGGGATGACAACAATTTAACCCATGGGTTGATGATAGCGCTTTTGTTGCATCAGAATCAACTGTGAAACAACCATATAGGCCTATATCTTTCATTCTTGTTTGAATGTTTGAATTTATCTAAGACTTTATTTAATATATGGATAATTCAGACAGTGATCAATCCAAGAATTTTTCATATCACATAAGTACAATATTTTAAGAAATAGTACACATAGAGTGTCAAAGCAGAAAACAAGCTTGTAATATAAAACATAAATTGCAAAAAATGTAAGCATTGAATTTTTACTTTTGAAAGATGCGGTCTAATATCTGCAACATTGTGCACATACCGTTGCACTTATAAAACCACATTTTTCAAAAAATAATGATTTAATGCTTTGGTATTTTTACAAACCTATATTTCCAATTATGAATAATCTTACGAGTAATGCACTATTAACGGAAGAGCAATTTGAACAGCCGAACTATGCTGACAAAAACAGTGCACAGCACTTTGAATTCTAATTATTGAATTCGATTTTTTATTCTGTCAACCGATGGATATAACCTTAGCAATGTAATAAATTTATAAGTTCGATGCTTTTCACTATTAACAAATATAATTGTATTTTTTTTGATTTTGTAAACCGATGGATATAGCCTTTCAAGTGATAATGAATAAATAGATTAGATTCATTCAACTGTTAATCAATGAAACGTTGTCACCGTAGGTATGATATCAGGTCTAGATTAAGTTTAAGGTTGCAAGAAGATGTCAAACATTTTCCTCGAGAAATACTGATTGGTATTGTATTCATAGGCACCAGATTTGATGATTGGGTCTTCTATGATATGCGTAAATATCACTCAATCAATCAATGCAATTAAATAGGACGACAGAAATTATGTATTTGAATAAACATCTATTATCGCACACTTCCCGTTACCTTCTCAGATATCCGTCAAACGATGCTTTGATTGTTTTGTGTGGTGCATATATAAGTGAAAAAATTATTTTTTACAAATAACACCTTCATTACTAAATTCTGAAGGTATCCGCTCTAAAACTATTTTAATAAAAAAAATATTACCAATACACTAGTCTCTGTTCATATAAAAAGATAATGAACTGCATTTTATAGAAGACCAGGAAGGTAACGATGGATTTTTTTTAAATCAACACGGGCCATCTATAGTCGTAATATTATGAATGAGTTTGATAAAGGAAGAATGTAAACAAAGTTTTTAAATGAGAAAAAATATAACAATAATGTTTCCCATTACTGTGAGTGATCGGAGATGAAAATAAGTTATAAACATGTCTATTATACGCATGGAAATGACACATTGCTAGATACATAGAAATAAGACCCCTACCAGGTGTAGACTTAAGGCCCTGACTAGATCTCATAGACCAACCACACATAAATGTCTAACATTAACATTTATAAGGAAGCACAGTCATTTCATTATACCTTTGTTTAATCTCTGTCGCAATGCGCAGTTCATGGAGAGAAATTCAGGTAGCGAGGGACAGTTTTGAATAAAGTACCCGTCAATATTTGTGTAAAATTGAGAGTTGCTGTACTTGAAGGCTTATGAGTGTTGCTAAAAGTCATGAAATGATTTTTAATGATTATCATTAGTTAGAGGGGTGTCTCTTGTTGAAATTGATATGCAATATGTAGGCACCTTATGTTAGGTACATGAAAATCAGAAGTAAAATGCGAAACCTGCGGCTATGACTGTTGTGCTGACTTTACACAGTGAAATCGCAAGTTACAGACGGGAGGTAAAATAACACGAAAAGTAGGTGGATGGGACATTGTAAACTATACACCGGTAAGTTTCTGACATGTGATAGTGCAACATGCACGCGGTACGGTAGGTTAACCCTCTGCAGGGAATCAGCTGGGAGAGGTCTGAAAAGCTGAAAAATCATGAAAAATTAGCAAAAAATGAAATGGTCAAAATCTCATAAAAACCAGTATGTAGAGAATTTTACAGGTTTTGACTAGTAATTTTTTTTCAAAAATAGGTGACTGGCCTTATAAAGAGTGAATTAAAGGTATTTGTGCTGAATGAGAACTGAGGACATTCTAGTTACAGAGTTCCGAAGACATGCATCCCTTGGCTACAATGAATTGTATCAAAAAAAAACTATCCCGTGCCACATGAACGTCTTTTTGGCAATGCGTTTGTTTATTTTGCATGCATTTCTTCTCATTTTTTTTGCAGCCAAAAGGTATGTGTCAATGTATATTAGCTAGACTAGTGCTACGTACACGTATGATTAAGGAAATCGAATGGTGTGGCTGTAACTTTAGTATGCCTCCTCTTGTATAAAACAACTATCAAGGGATAACACTCCTAGAGATAGACAATCTAAAACGCTTGTCCGGGGATCACGTTAGTCAATTAAATATCACTTAAACCCTCAAACCCAGAGTTAAGCGGGCATCACTTAAATCCGTCCCAAGTGCTTCAAATGAAATTTCCCATACCAAAGCACTTGCGTTTGAAGTCTCTCTGTAAATATTAATGTCATCCAACAAGCCATCCCTAAACATTTATGCACCTCAAGATATACTCGGTTATGTTCTTAAGCGTACCTTTTTTTTTTTTTTTTTTTTTTTTTAGAAAACAACAGTTTTGTTGGGGTATGTTAGAATACAAACCTAGCCGACTTTTGATAAAAGAAAATTTGTTATGAAAAGCGCAGTTTGATGTAAGTATAATCCAAATGATTTGATATAGAAAATGTTAATTTTTATTATCTTAATTTTGATATGACCTTTTTCATTTGAACTTAAGTAAATATCACATCATGAATTTTTTTTAAATATATATCATTTATACAATATTGTACATTTAAAATAAATTATCCAACGATATGATACAATATTGTATTATTTGAAAAAAAAAATACAATGTTGTGTACAAAATTATATTGTATATAAAATGTTTAGTGAACTTTCTTTAATGCACTTATTATTAGTTACTATTTGAAATAAATATTCATCATGACGTCATTTACAATAACATCCATTCACAAATTGGAGTAGGAAACAATATTAAAAAACCGGTAATATTACAAGGGAATCCGATAATACAATTTATTTGACTAGATATCATTCATATATTTTCACAGTGACTGCATAAAAAACGCCACATGTAACATATACCTGTTAATTTTCTGATAAAGTACAATTAATGATCTATTGTAAAAAGTGATCATGTTTTAAGGATTACTTTTGTGCAAAGTCTCAATGACATGATTACATTCTGTGTATTTTAACCGCATGCCGTTGCACATCGGTCATTTCTGTAAAGCTTTTCATTTCATCAAATACAATGTTTCCCTCTTGTTGTGAAGAAGGGGGGGGGATGAAATATATTAGTTTTGTTTTATTACTTTATGTATTATAATTCAAAAAGTTAACTTCAGTCGGTCCGATGACTAAGTGTCATTATAAATGGATTTATAAACAGCACTGTCAATCATGAAATATTCTTAGATCGGAAGTTTCCAATTCATTTCCATGGACAATGAGGAAGAATTGGGTGTTATTTGAGTCGTTTTGAGACACGGTGACTGATGCAGACCAAGATCAAATGTGTTTATTGAATTATGTTCTCTCATAATAAAACAGGTTTAAAAGATAAACACTTATCTTGATTACACGCATAATTTACAACAAATAACGATTATACATTTTTAAAGCAATGGTCAATCATTTGGTTTAAATGAATTCATAGGAAACTGTATCTTCAGCGAGTGCATACCTTGGCATAGGCATAATCATCCGGCACAGTGTTCTTTATATAACACACGAACACTAGAAATGTAGCAAAGTCATTCCCCAGCGTGTCTTTACACGCATAAGTTTAGGATTTGGAGATGGATTTAGAGTTAAAAGATGAAAGAACACTGTTTACATTGGAAAAAAATAAATAGTGAAGTATATATTTCAAAACATGAGAACCAGCTCTGCACGTCTCATTTTTGCATATTTGCAGAAGCTTAGGTACATCCATAAGACGTATTTGAGTTATACAATTGAAAGGACACAGCTAAAATGTGTATACTTACTCTTGAAATACAGCTTGACAATTCAATAGGGGAAAATCTAGTTTAAATTGAATTGTTTATTGAACCATGGCTAATATCCCATGGGCCACATGCACACACAATTTGTTTAATTTAAACTATATCGGGGATGACAACAATTTAACCCATGAGTTGAATTGATGATAGCGCTTTTGTTGTATCAGAATCAAGTATGCAGCAACCATATATATCTTTCATTCTTGTTTGTATGTTTAAATTTATCCACTAACCATGGCTCTGACTTTATTTATATGGATATTTTAGACAGAGGTCAATCCAAGAATTTTTCATATCACATTAGTACAATATTTTAAGAAAAAGTACACATCTAGTGTCAAAGCAGATAACAAGCTTGTCATTTGAAAATAAATTGTAAAATATTTTAGCATTGGACTTTTACTTCTGAAAAATGCGGTCTCATATCTGCAACATTGTGCACATACCGTTGCACTTATAAAACCACATTTTTTAAAAAAATAACGATTTGATGCTTTGATAATTTTACAGACCTTTATTTCCAATATTAATAATTTTACGAGTAATGCGCTTTTAACGGAAGAGCAATTGGAACAGCCGAACTATGCTGACAAAAACAGTGCACGGCGCTTTGAATTCTAATTACTGAATTCAATTGTTCATTCTGTTAACCGATGGATATAACCTGAGGCTTGTAATAAATTTATAAATTGCATCCTTTTCACTGTTAACGATATAATTTTATTTTTCATTTTGTAAACCGATGGATATAGCCTTTCTAATATACGCATGGGAATGACACATTGCTAGATACATAGAAATAAGACCCTTACCAGTCCCTGACTAGATCTCCCAGACCAACCACACATAAATGTCAAACATAAACATTTATAAGGAAGCACAGTCATTTCATTATACCTTTGTTTTATCTTTGCCGCAATGCGCAGTTCATGGAGAGAAATTCAATTTTCAACATCTAACCGTATGTGTCCTTCATAACTTATTTATAAAAGGCAATTGACGGATGAAAAATTCCATTGGTTTATCAACGTAACTGAAATATAGTTAGGGCATATCTAATTTTTGAGTCCAAAGATTTGTTACTGGGTTCGTTTTGTTTGAAGGAAAACAAGTTATGGTGTATGAATGTAATGGAAGTCTTTCAAAATGGTAAATTGCGTCAGTACAACATCAAATGAAAGATTTAAAATAACTGAAGCCTTATTCTGGCTAGGAAAGTTATGGTAGAAGTCACAGCCTTATTCAGAGCTGAGCAAAGCAACGAATCCCTCAAAATGAAAATAATCAGAATTTTAATAGACAGAGATCGCGTGACATACTAGTATATAATTTTGCAATTTAAATAATTAAAAAAATGATTGCAAAATTACATTGTTAATAAAAGTCTCTTTCATATTGTACATAAAAAGAAAAGTCCATAACAGATTTATTGACTGTGAATAGATTTGTATGATATATGTATTTAAAGCTGCGGTCAATTTAGCCACCCCCCCCCCCCCCAGTCCTCTCAATCATGATATATACCCGTCTTGTGGCATAGTGCGTTTGCTGATTGAAGCGCTTTGTACGAATCAGTCAGCCTACCGCGCAAAATCCTTACTCTACTGGTTTTTAAGATCTATACGGTCAAGAAAAGGTACAGTGAATAAATTTAGAAAAGCTAAGCTGAGCCAAACGAACCGTATACATGTTGAATGTATATGAATGTATATGAAATACAATGGATTCTACGTTTCTAAAAATTACTACTGTTTTCAAGACATCATTCGCTGGTTGATAAAATCTTTTCTGAAGAAGCAAACCTAATTAAACCTGTAGGAAAAATATGCAAAAACTGCAGACTTTCTCCTGATGTTGTGTGCTGTGAACAATAACACATTGTAAACCATTAATGAAATGCCTTTTGTACACGGTGTTATAGTGACCTAACAAGTGAGTGGGGTAGTAGCATACCTCGAAGTATCTTAATAATGAGTAAGTGCTAAGTACGAGGCTGAAACTTTAGCATGCCTTTTCTTGTATAAAACAATTACCTGGGGACGAGAAGATCCGAAAAGCCCAAAAGTCAAGTTGGCTAATCATATATCACTGAAGTGGCACGGGACAGTTTTTTTTAATACAATTCATTGTAGCCAGGTAATGTATGTCTTTGGAACTCTGTAACTAGAATTTCCTCAGTTCCCATTCAGCACTAATACCTTTTATTCACTCCTTATAAAGCCAATAACCAATTTCTGAAGAAAATTACTAGTCAAAACCTGTAAAATGTTCTACATACTGGTTTTTCTGAGATTTTGACCCTTTCATATTTCGCCTATTTTTCGTGATTTTCCAGCTTTTTAGACCTCCCCCAGCTAATTATCTATAAAGGGTTGACATTCCGTACTGCGTGCATGTTGCACCATCACATGTCAGAAACTTACCGCTGTATTGTTTACAATGTCCCATTCACGTACTCTTCGTGTTATCTTATCACCCGTATGTAACTTGCAATTTCACTTTGTAACGTCAACACAACAGTCATAGCCACAAGTTTAACATTTTACTTCTGATTCCCATGTACATAAGGGCCTACATAATGCATACCAATTCACAAAAGACATCACTCTAAAAAAAAAACCAAACCTTTAAATCCTGGGAAAAAAAATGACCAAGAGTTTATTGTCTGTGGCAACGCACTTTGAACAAATTACGCACTTTGAAAAAAGAATAATTTAAAGTGCGCTAAATTTTGGACCAAGTTAATCCACTTTGAAAAAAAAAATCGTTATGAAGGAAGATCAACATTTTTAGTATCGACACTCTTAACGCACTTTGAAAAATATGTCATATTAAGATAACTCTAACCTCCCGAATTTCTGTGTAAATTGTCTCATCTAGAAACTGTTTATAAAGTTAGTTGAGAAAGCAACGAGTTCTTTTTTTAAATAGATCAGAGAGAGAGAGAGAGAGAGAGAGAGAGAGAGAGAGAGGGAGGGAGAGAGAGAGTCAAATTCCCCTAATTGAAGCTTCAACTCCGGACCGGCCGGGTCTTGAACTCTGGAACCAATTTTCCTAGCAGTGAGCGGCCACTGCGCTAACCACTGGGCCATCTAGGCAAGACCAAAAAACTCTTGCTTTTGATGACGAAGGGAAACTAGCGCGCTGGTCGCTCACTACACGGCCGTTTGAAATACAGGTGGAAAGTAGTAAAACGACAAATTGAGAGGATCGGAACGATATGCATAGATATAAACATATAATAAGCATATAATAACTCTCAAATTGACATATACCTGCTTTATGAAACTTTTTATATCGATCTTTTTTTTCAAATTATCACGTGGTTAAAGTATCGCGCTTGTGAACCGTAGATCCCGAGTTCTTATCCGCTAGGTCTTTTGTTCTTATCTACTGAATTAAATTTGAGACACTAATACTTTCTTTCATCAAATTGCTGATTTTTCGCCTATTGGACTTATGTAATACTTCATTAAGTATCCATTCTGTTTCTCTTTACTACCCTCTATCCTGCTATCTGCTCATTTTCATTTGAGTTGAGAAACTATTTCAAGTTATTTAGGCACCTTAAAACGATTTTAATACAGTCACACCTGCTGACACGGCCATCTTTAATCAGCGGCCACTTCCCATGAACTGCCAGTTTCAATCCCGCCCGTTTAGTGTTTCACTAGTATATATTAACTCATTTAAGCGGTCGCCAATCTAACGCGGCCAGTGTCCAATCATCCTAGTTAGAAAATAAGACCATGACTGTAGAGCTTGGTAAACAATGCATGTCCTCAATAAAATTATTGGAGATTGTGTCATGATTTTGTGTGTCAATAATTTGTAAATATAATATATGAGTTATCATCTCCACAATATAAAATAAAATGGAAAAAAAATATGATGAAAATAAATAAAACTTTATTAAAACATAGATAAAGAAATATGCCTTTTTTCAGAAATATGTTAAAATAAAATGATTTCATGTGACATAACTTCTTAATTTGTTAAGTGGGTTGAAAATATGTTTAAAATGAACAAACTCAGAGATTTTAGAGATTTTTCTTCAGTGGTATGAAACTTGGAATAAGAGTCCACCTGTCTAAGGTGGCAGTTGTCATCCTACCACAAATGATCATTTAAGACAGCTGCGACTTATGAAGAAGAGACCAAATTTTAGGAAAGTACATTTCCTCACATTTTAAAAAAAATGATTTGAATATCAATTAAGAATGGGTTATATTTATGAATTGGAAGACTTTATTTAAAATTATAATAATCTATACTATAAAATTAAAACATTTTGCCAATAAACTATAAATTTCTTGTTAAGAGTTGACGCTTGCTGAATAAATAAAATAAGACAATTCGTTTCTTGAATGCGCGATTTTAGTTTTGATAGAGAAAACTCGTTCGTTTGCGAAACACGACCCTTGGGGAGAAAATGGGATAGAACTTTGCAGAACGGGATGACAAGAACGCAGGTTGATAAGAAACAAAAAGTGTAGGACGAGTTTATCATGCATAGCGGGCAAATACCTTGGATTTGATACTTTAATACAATAACAGATAAGAAATAAAATGGTACAAATAAATGCGATTTTAGTTTTTATTAAACTATTTATTTGAACTAGATTTTAGTTTTGATTGAAAGTACTGTCCAGAACGGGGTGCCCAGGAACACGGGTTGACTAAGCATCATGGCAGAGAGTTTAGGGCGGTTATCCATTGAGCAAATACTTTGGAACTGACAACTTTGGTATATAATATGCGAAAAAAAAAACACCTTAGAAATTAATTTATAAACAATGAACAGATTCTGTATGTACGTCAATATTGAGAAATAATCATGCATTAAACGGCGAGTTTGAATTATGGGGGATCCCCCCCCCCCATTGTTCTTTCACAACACTCTTTATCTGAAATTTTTATTTAGGACATTGATAAAAATCAAACACAGGGCGAAAAACCATCTTTAAGCAAGTCCTTAAAGGTGGCTTAAAGGTGACTTAAAGGAGCTTAAAGGCTATACAACCTTTAAGCTGCCTTTAAGTCACCTTTAAGCAAGTGCTTATAGGTCCTTAATGTCCAAACTTCTTTAAGCCACCTTTAAGCATCTTTAAGTGGCATTTACGCTCTCTTTACACTGCCTTTACACTGTCTTTAAGTGGCCTTTAAGTCAATATTGATCAAGCTGAACAATAAAAACATATATTAAATGCAAAAGCTATTTTATAGAGATGGGAGGGGGTCATCCGAGTGATAATATAATTTCAAAAGAAGGGGGGGGGTGTTCCAGGCGGTTTTAATCGTCGCTCCATTAAACGCAGGTCGCTATCATCAGCACCGCTCCGATGGACACAGATTGCCGTTATAAAATTCTTTATAATTTTTTGGGGGTTTCAAAATTATTGTAGGGATGAGCGCAGTCTCTGTATCTTAATATGTGCATAAAAATATTTAAAGTATGTTTGTTTTCTATTATAAATTAATCGGTGAAAAATATCTCTCTCTCTCTCTCTCTCTCTCTCTCTCTCTCTCTCTCTCTCTCTCTCTCTCTCTCTCTCTCTCTCTCTCTCTCTCAGTTCATCCGGTTATTAAACAAAATAAAGATAATGAACCAAAAATGCATGATTTAATTTGTTAATCGGTTTAAGGTTTGTATTTTTTTTTTTAATTTTCATTATTTCTAACTCTAGATCTGCTAGATACATGTTAAAGATGAAAAGACTCTCAACTGCCTTTGTTATATCGGGCAGAATATTACTGCTTTGTTTGTCTAGACATAGTTTTGTTCGTTTGTGTATATCTAATTAGAGTCTATTGTTTGTCCAACTTAAGAAACCCCCTGGAACTAACACAAAATATACAAGATATACACAACAGTTGTGTCGTGTGCCCAGGTGCATGTTTGTGTATATCTAATTAAAGTCTATTGTTTGTCCAACTTAAGAAAACCCCTGGAACTAACACAGAATATACAAAATATACACAACAGGTGTGTCGTGTGCCCAGGTGCACGTCAGGGTTTCTAAAGGCGTTGAATCTTAGTATGTACGAGTATACGAAAAGTCTAGTGAATAAAAGTTAATTTACATTTGTAATTCATTTTCAAAGTATTATTTCCTAGCTCTGGGTTTCAAAGATGTTACGTCTACAAATTAACGATACATGTATGTAAGAGTAAAATCTTGAGGCTCATTAATTAATGTACCGGTGATCATAAATAGGGGTTGATTATTCAAATATATGTATAAGGGTAAATATGTCAAATATACCCGGCCTGGCACATCATACAATTGTATGTACAAGTCATTTGCAATTGCCACATGCAGTAAATACGTCACCGGTAATTGGTAATTTTGTTTGTTATAGAATTGATAGTTTATAAATCATGTACATACAATTACATGTAAATATTTAAACATATTGGAACGGCGCCGCGATCATGAAAACCGGGAAATTGCGGGAAATTGAACAAATACCCTAATAGTATCAATGCATTTAATAAAAGAAATGATTTCATTTTCTTTCTTACATTTTTATAGCTATAAATAAGATGAACGTATATCTACTCGGTTTAAATTTATTAACTATATGTAAGAAAGCCTACTATAGTGAACCTAACGGTTTCCATTTAGGTATAATATATTTTTGTTCACTGAAGACCAAGTTCCGTATTTCATTCTAAATACATGCTAGCATGTAATTTATAAATTAGATATAAGTGATTGTTACAGACTGAATGGTTTGTCAAAATCTTTTCAAGTAAACACATTCAATATCCACTGATATATAGGATATAAAAACGCTCTTATATATGCAAGTTGCCGTGGCGCAGAGGATGTGTGGTGATGCTAGTAAACTAAGGGTCCCGAGTTCAATTCTCGCCATGGCCGGTTTTTTTTTTGTGTTTTTTTTTTCATTTTTCTTTCTAGAACAAAAACCGTTTTAATACCTTTTCTTTCATAAAGTTAATACATTTTGTTGGAAATTAAGTACAATATTGAATTATTTTTTTTTAATGGCTTAAAGGTGGCTTAAAGGTAGCTTAAAGGTGGCTTAAAGGTGGCTTAAAGAAGTTTGGACATTAAGGACCTATAAGTTGTCCTTAAAGGTGGCTTAAAGGTGGCTTAAAGATAGTCTTTAAGCTGCCTTTAAGCCATCTTTACGCTTTCTTTAAGCCACCTTTAAGCAATACATATAGCTTAAAGGTAGCTTAAAGGTGGCTTAAAGATCGTCTTTAAGCTACCTTTAAACACCTTTAAGCTATCTTTAAGGAGGACTTAAAGATGGTCATTCATCCTGTGAAAGTCAAATTCTACTTAAAAAATAAAATCTAGAGATACGATGCACTTAATGACAAGTCACTGGTTTTAAATTACAAAAAAATTGTTATTTTTATTTCCAGTCAGCTGCAACAAAAAGAATAACCTAAAGGCCACGTACATGTATATATCATCCCTTTCGGTTTAGATTTTTCATCCATGCCCGCTTCCTTAAATATCCAGCCAAGCATTGGGGTTTTTAATTTCAATTTTAAACAATAGGTCAAAAGAGCAATTAAGAGAGAATTCGGGCACAGTATATACACAACAATTAAAAGAAAAAATAGTTCAACATATTAAAGGGCCATGGTCACGATTTTGGTAAAATTCTATTTTCTGTTTTTATTATTTACAATGCTTTAGGTTTGCATTTCTAATGATCAAATGCATTTTAAGAGTCAATCGTTGAGTTATAAGCAAGATACAGGGCTTAAATCTCTTTGTAATGTAAACAAAGCTCGTGCTCCGTTTTTGTTTACATTTGTTAAATATACCAGTAAAAATCTTTTTCAAACTGATTTGTCTATCTTCTTATTCATTGTAAGCATAAACAAACTGTCCCTCGCGTTTAACACAATGTTTTTGGTCTAAAACTGTAATTTTTACTTCAACATTCAAAATGTAAACAAAGGCTTTGTTTACATAGCAAAGAATTGTAAACTCTGTAACTCGCTTATAACTCAACAAATGACACTCAAATTTTGGTTGCATATTACAAATGCCTTACTGAAGCATTGTAAACTTTCAAATCAGAGAAATAATTGTTGACCAAAATCGTGGCCATGCCCGTTCAGCATTGTATCCTTTTAATGTATAAAGTGTTAATGCTCGCGCTTGCGCGGTATATCGTTTAGTATAATGAATGATAAAGAGGTAAAAATCTATTTTTTTAATTTACAGAGGTATTGTGTTTCAGTAACTTATTGGATAATTGGTTTATTTTATATTTGTAGGGTAAATCACTTAATTAGTTAGCATTATCGTTATCAGTTCTACATGTAGTAGAAGTATACAATAAATTTGAAAATGATTTACAGTTGGCATGTATCATTGTGTATCCCTGTCGGAACGTTTTCCAGGCTTCGATTGTAGCAAAACACATATTTACACGTATCCCCACCGCAAGAACAGTCAGCGGGACAACCATCAGTCATAGCAATAAAA
This sequence comes from Magallana gigas, assembly GCF_963853765.1. NCBI lineage: Eukaryota > Metazoa > Mollusca > Bivalvia > Ostreida > Ostreidae > Magallana > Magallana gigas. The sequence continues at coordinate 8,977,219 of NC_088860.1, read as the reverse complement.
CACACCCCATACAGAAGAAGCGACCAAATAATACAAAAATGTCCATTCATTTCAAGGCTTATAAAATAACTCTTACTTGCTAAATCGTTATACCAGTATTTCAAGTTCCAAAACGTGTTATCGCTGATTTCCTTTTATAAAGTGAACATGCGCAGTGTTTTTTAAGCGAAGATGCAGTTTGTTTATCGAATATACTAGTGATCATATAACTACAAAATGTAAACAAATGAAATACAATCTTGATATGATAACATTAAAATGATTGGGCAATTTTAATGTATAAACGTTTTCAATGTGAGATCAGATTTCGGAGCCAATAGGATTGCTTTAAAAAAAAACCAGGAAGGAGTCAGTAATGTAAACTACCGATATTAATTGACATTTCAGGTTTTATTTAACTTCAGGAGCCACAGCTGAAATATATAAACTGTGCACGTATAAAAAGGATCTTTATTATTATACAAGCCTAAAAAGTTTCTATTGTTTCCATTTTCTTTTCTCTTGTATATTTCCAGTTACGTAAATGACCCAGTCTATTGGGAAAGTGATTGAAATTGCGAATAATGTTAAGCCACACTTTGATACTCAAAGAACCCTTTTCTACACGACGAATCAACCCTGAATTGTTATGATTTTTACATGTTATGCATGATATTTCCTATGATAAGAATAATACTATGCAAAATTATCTTTTGGACTCCGTTCTAGTACAAGTTATTACCATAGATGGCAATGCAATAAATAAATTTTCAACATGAAATGATGATATTAGTTGAATCAAAATTCGATGGCCACACATAGTCACAGATTGTCTTCATACTTTACACATTGAAAAAGAATTTGATGTGCAAAAACAAAAACTTAACACCATTTATTTGTTGTTATGTGGTCCCGCTGCCATGGTAACCAAAGGTAAAAGTGTATTAATGGCATTAAAAAATCGTATTCCTTTTTTTACTTTAATTTGAAATTTAAATGTAAACACCATTAAGTTTGTGCCATACGAAAAAAAAAGTAAAAATTTAGAACTGTTGCAATACTAACAAGCCACAAATAAGGACAATTCTTAAAATTTAAGGCATTTATGATTGGGTATTAATCAATTAAAAATATGGTAGATGATAATAATTGTTGAGAAAAAAATCAAGTATGTCCTTAACCTAATGCAACTTCAAAAAATAAAATTTTCCTTTAAGGTAGCTCCATACTCGTAAAATTCTCTGAGGAAAGTTGAAAAACCGAACTGATTTCGACTTAATAGACTTAAATGTCATCAATTGTTAGAAAAAATAAACATGTCATCACACTTTTTGAGATGCCAGAAAAACATAAACTAAAGCATATTTTAGCATTAGAAAAATGTAATTTTTTTGGTTAAAAGTAAAATCTTGTGGGCAGAAATTTGTTTTTCTTGTTTAGTTTTAATGTCAACTTTATCAGAAAACTAAAATTACAAAAATATTTTAAAATTAATCGTTGGAATAAGAAAAACTATAGCATTTAGACATACAACTGAGAGAAAAGTCAGAAAAAGAGTTATTTCCCCTTTGCATTGATAAAATATATAAAAATTTGGAAATTTAGTATAAAATTAAGTGCGAAAATATCTTGAACCTACCAATAATTCTAATTACATCCATGTGATTATATTCACATAAAATAAATAAAACTATCTTGCATAATTTTTAAAGAATTCAAAGTTTTACAAAAAAAGTGTGACATCACAGAACACTGGATCTACTTTAAATGATTACCGTTGCTATGGGCTTTTTACAAAACAAAACAAATTCAATGTTTTTATGCTACTTTAATTTCCATATGGCAACAAAACATCTGTGTTGCATATCAAATCTTTTTGTGGTATATCATGAAATTGAGGTACATTTTAACAGGTGTCATCAGAAAAAAATGCTAAAAGTCTACTAAATAAGGAATAACAGCATATTAAAACAACCCTATTTTTTTTCAATTTTTCGTATTGCTTTGCCTTGTTACCATAGCAACGGATGTCATTTTTCATAAATAAAACTCGTATTGCATGGACACTGATAGGGTTGTAAAAATTAAATAGTTACCCAATTCGGTTTTTAAAAATATCGCAACGAAACTATTTCAATAATCTTTAACGATTTCCATGGTAACATTATAAAAGTAATCAAGTATTTCTTCCATAAAACGATAATTGACGATATACCAAAGGCTGTTATATGTTTTATGTTTTTATTTGCTTAAATAAGTGGACATAACCTTATAATATGACCTCAAATAAGGTTTGTTATTTTGATGATTTTTATCATGACGTTTCAAACGTTGAACGCTGTTAAAGTGCAACGTCACAAGTGAAAATCAAAGTTCATGGCTTTGGCTGTTACAGTAGCTCTTCAATAGATTTAAACTTAACCACAGGATAATACAGTGATTTTGAGGTACATTTCACATCAATTTTGCGAACATGGCAAGAATGTAAATATTAGCATTATATTCTTATTTTTGGATATCGTCGGTCCTATAACATGCCAGGCCGTGCAGACAAATTATCATACCGTGCTATCACAGATTCAATTTGTCAAGGAAACAAGGAACAAGTTTTGTTACCATAGCAATATAAATGAAAGCTGAGACAACTAACATTAATTTGAGCAGGCTTTTAAAAATACTAAAGTTAAGCATTGTAAATATTGAAAATAAAATTTCGAACCATTTAATTCCACGAGTTGCTTTATGTATTTAAACCTTATGAAACATAGACAATTTACGATGCATTGCTTTGATATTGGACCAGATAGTTTTCTGTTTGATAGACATAAAAAACCAGCTGTTTGATTAATTACATAGCCAATCTCTTTTGATGGTTTTGCATTTAAAAAGAACGATCCCGAACATTACAAGAGCGATTGGTTCTTAAAAGAATCCGATATTTTACACCCTGACAACATACTAATTGTTTTAATACTTGTTTCGATAATTAGATGCACATTTTTGAAAGAAAATAAATGCTTTTATTTTTCTCTTGTTAACTTAGTCTTGATTGAGTGTTGTCTCTATCTGAACTTACTCAGAATTCTTAGGCCCAATACATTCACGATAGTTATCGTGATTTTTAAAAATTTTGATCTCAGATTTAAAATGAGGAATTAAAAACAATGGATGTTTAAAAACAAAGGTAGTGGGCTGATGCATTCCCCATAAAAACAATGAAACAATAATTTTATTAACATGATGTAAATACATTGTTTTAGACTTGGATCCATGCCCTTTGTAAAACACTTTGAGACATTGTACAGATGTAATAGCATTTCATAAACTGAATTTGAAAATGTTTTGATCTTAGCATTCTCATTACACTAGCTGGGCGTTTTAAAGATGGTATTTTCAATACCTAATGGGAACTGTAGGTATCGTTCAACTTATCATGCTGGTAAAAAAAAAACTTGTTTATCAGTGATTTTATGTTAAATAGACAAATAGCATGTATTTAAACAATACGATTAATAAATTTTGTCCAATGCACTACTTAAGTTAGATGTTACAAATTGGAAAAGTAAACGAGATCAAACAAATGACAAACATAAATATTACAATTTATTGGCTATATTTTCTTGGTATATATTTTTTACATTATTAACTGCAGAAAATGCCAAAACTAGCATACATTTGGCAAATCTCTGATAAACTTGAATTCATCAATGATTGTATTTAGTGATTATGTTACGAATCCTATTTTTTAACGAAATTTCATGATGATAACTGAAATGTTTTAACCGCACGGCCAATTCTTTACAAATTGTATCATTTAATATTGTGTCCCATTGAATAATTTATGTAAACTTCTAACGCATGTGCAACAATTTTCATACCTTAGCAACAGCTAACCTAATACAGCAAAAGTTTAATTCAAACCATAGAAAGTTTGATTCCTGTACAATCCTATTTTTTAAATATAGTGTTATATATTTGTTTATCCGGCCTGTACACTCTTGCAGATTTATAGAGTTAAAAAGGAAGCATATCATGAGGAAAAACATCAATTCGTGCATTCGATGCTTCTTTGTTATATAATTTGCAAAGCTAACTTCAGTCGGTCTCTCAAGTGTCATTATAAGCGGTTTTTATATACATAATACAACAAGTCACTCATGGAATTGTCACGAACTGGGAGTTTCCAATTAAATTCTATGGGCGATGATGAAGAGATGTGTGCTCTTTGAGTCTTTTGTAGGACACAGATACTGGTACTCACCAAGATCAAATGTTTCTATTAAATAATATGTCATCATAATTAAAAGGGTTCAAAAGATAATGTTATAATGATTAAATGTATAATTAATACTTGATTAACATCTAAATACGATTGGAAAACTCTCAGAATAAGTATTTACACACTCCCATTTTTTTTTAATATTGCTGCTTGACATCAAACAAATTACCCGTTTTAAATGAACAACTATAATTGTTTGTATGTAGCTTAGATACACTCACACTGTTAGCATTACTCTTACAACAATAACACAATGGTTTGAAAGTAAAATATTGGTTACATTCAGATATCCATAAATATGAAAGAGCATTCATATTCATTTAAATTACAAGTTTGACCGACACTGTTTTTTCAAGGTTAACTGACTTTCTGGTTTAAACCTATAACGCTATGATGTTATAAATACACAAAAAGATCGTTCGCGGAAGAAGACATGGAAATAGTTATTGTTTATTTCATTGTTTATTCACAAAACTGTACTTGTACGTCACAAAACGGAGCTGATTGATTCAACCTTAAATTTTGTATCTGCTCATGATTATTCTAGATCTCCAACGTCATACGCCATCATGCTACATGAATAGGAATGTACAAGATGTGTAAACCTTTAAATAATTGTAAATGAATGATATTAAGTAAACGTAATTTGCTTTTTTATTTGATTATTAATCAATGTATTATACATTACACGTACATATGCCATTTCATCAGGATTTGTTTCATTTTCCAGTTAAAGTTAATTTTTCGTGTTTATAACATAATTTTGCAATTTAGACTACCAAAAGCAACGCAACATAATGAAATGGTTCAATTTTATTATTCATAATATGTTTTACGGTGCACCGTTTTGGCGAGCACAGCTAGCAAAAACTACACATACCTTGCATCATTGTCATGTTATTTAGTTATCAACTGTAAAAAAAATCGAGAAAGAGAGAGAGAATTATTACATTTCTAAGTTTAAAAAAGTCTAATAAATACATAGAATTCCTTCCACTTAAACCCGTTCTTTACTTTTGGGGAGAATTGATTAGTCTGTCAAAAATATATATACATTGTACATTATATTTAATCTCTCTATCAAAACCAAAAAAAAAATCATCTCGGGCAGGCGGTTTAATTATATTTAGATGTTCTGAATCCACTACATTTTGAGAAGCGGCAGTGGATTCAGAACGTCTAATTTTAATTAGATTGCTGAGACGGGTATCGCAGTCTATATTAAATTGCTACATATGTGTAGTACACGCATTACAGATGTTTGATCCACCTCTATCTAGTTTATCGCAGGAAACATAGAGCAAGAGCACTGTGGCGTCATTTATAATTCTTTCGTCTTTGTTTACGTATCTCAACTCAATACGAAGGTATGGAAGCATGTAACACATTTCTTGGGTCTCACCAAAACATGTGCAGTACTCAGAACGTGTCTTTAAACCTCAAGACACCGTAAATTACGAGTTAAATGTCAGCCATTTTTGGCATAGCACAACCGGTGAAAAAATTAGAGAGCATTATGGGACGTAGACAAAAAAATTGTTTGATGAACTGTTGGTTTAGCTCGTTCTTTTTCTGCGCACACTGATATTTAGAGCTCGCTTTGTTAGCCGCCGCACAGGCTGCGCTCGCTATTAACGTTGCAACATTTAGGCTACAAGACAGTTTTCACTGAACATTCATATCACATTTTTAAAAATATACTTATTTTGTATTATCCTAAATGAATTAAGTCTCATAAATATGATTATTAAAACAACAAGAGTTACTTTTTGGATTATAAAGAAAAACCCTCAAATATGGTCGTAATGTTAAACTTTGTCTACATTAGTTTGATTTCAAACCGGTTTTTTATATATGAAAACGATGCTTTGTGTGTATTGTGTAGTGCATATACCAGTGAAAAAATTATATTTTACATATAACACCATCATTACTAAATTATCTAAACTATATGCTCTAAAGCCATTAAAAATATTTCCAATACACCAGTCTCTTTTCATATACAAAGATTATAAAGTGCATTATATAGAAAACCAGGAAGGTGAAGGCGAGGGTGTGATGATGGATGACTATTGAAATCAACACAGGACATTTATAGTTGCACTTATCTTGTTTGGGATTGATAAAAGAAGTTTGAAAACAAAAATTTCAAATGAGAAAATAAAACTAACAATCACGTTTTCCGTCACAGTGAGTGATTGGAAATGAAAATAAGTTAATATATACATCCTTCTACAATATACACTTGGGAATGACACATTGTCAGACATAGAAATAAGATCCCTTACCAAGTGAAGAGTTTCGTCCCTGACTAGATGTCACAGCCCACATATATAGAAATGCCAAACATAAACATTTACAAAGAAGCACAATAATTTCATTATACCTTTTTTTTTTATCTTCGGCGCATTGCGCAGTTCATAAAAAAAAAACAGGTTTCAACTTCTTTCCGTATATGTCTTTAAAACTCATCTATAAGACTAAACTGACGGATGAAAAATTGTTTATCAACGTTATTGATATATAGTTAGGGCCTATCTTATTTTTGAGTCAAGAGATTTGTTACGGGGTTTTGTTCGAAGTAAAACAAGTTATGGTATATGAATTTATTGGAAGTATATTAAATGGTAAAATGCGTTAGCACAGAATCAAATGAAAGATGTAAAATAACTGAAGCCTTATTTTGGCTAAGAAGTTTTAAGTTAAAAGTCGCAGCCTTATTCAGGCTAAAATCATGGCTTATAAAAAACTTAATTCAGCGTTCCTTATTTAGAAAACCCCAGCTCTTATTGAGAGCTGAGCAAAGCAATAATTCCTTCAAAATCAAAACAATTAAAGAACAATAATTACAAAAATACAATTGAAATTGATAATTTAAGTCTCTTCTATATTGTTTATAAAAAGAAAAGTCCATAACATATTTATTGACTGTGAATTTTAGAAAATCTAAACTGGGACAAATGAACCGTATACATCTTCATTGTGTATATGAAATACAATGGATACCAATATAATTCTACGTTTCTGAAGATTACTACTGTTTTCAAGATATCATGCGCTTGTTGATAATAATATCTTTTCTGATCAAGCAAACCTACATGTAATAACACCTGTAGGAAAATTCTCAATTGCCACAGGCTTTCTCCTGATTTTGTGTGCTGTGTACAATTAAGGAAATGCCTGACAGAAAAAAAAGTGAAATTGCTTAATTAATAATGAACAGAATACATTTTTTGTTTGAAAACGGTAGTTTCAATAATTTTTTTACTAATCAGAGTCAATACATCTTGTTTAATTCATTAGTTATATGGATTATTTTTTATCCTAGATACACCAACAATAAGCAGCAAATAATATGATTTAAGGTTTGTTGATAATACAGCAATAACATTTTGCTGATCACAATCTAATAATCTATAGAATGTACACGTCGGCAAAACCAAAGTAAGTGCCACCTGCCTGGGAATCAATGACCCGGAGTTTATGGTCAGACATCAGAGGAATCCATCATTTTTATCCCAACATACCATCAAATGAATTTGTCTTTACAAAATTACCCGCTATTTAGGGTCTTCCGTTTCCAACGGAAGACCCTCTTGTTATTCTACGGTTTCTTTTTCTTTATTCTTATTAGGGTCTTCCGTTTCCAACGGAAGACCCTCTTGTTATTCTTCGGTTTCTTTTTAGGGTCTTCCGTTTTCAACGGAAGACCCTCTTGTTATTCTTCGGTTTCTTTTTAGGGTCTTCCGTTTCCAACGGAAGACCCTCTTGTTATTCTATTGTTTCTTTCTATTATTAGGGTCTTCCGTTTTCAACGGAAGACCCTCTTGTTATTCTTCGGTTTCTTTCTATTATTATTATTATTCTTTTTATTTTTTTTTCTGACTCCTTTTCGGCTTTATAACTCAAAAAGTTTACAACAGATTTTAATGAAACTTTCAGAGATTATGTGCAATTATAATACCTCAAAGTTTATGAAGTTTCTTTGTAAATGTCACTTCCGTTTTAACGTTACGTCATTTTTAAAATTTTAAAAAAGTCATTTTGTCCGCGGCGTTTCTCAAAAACGCTTTAAGATAGAGGCTTGAAATTTTCAATGCTTATGACTTGATCGATTTACCTCTGTAATAAGGCTCGAAATGAAAATCGGTTACCTCCGGTCGAAACCGGAAGTGAAACAAATTTTTCGAAAAAATAAATTTTCTGATCAAATCAAAAATGAATATGAGTTTTGTAGAGCTTATTAAGCTGAATCTAACACTGAAAGCCGTTTTAAAATCGGACGATGCATAATAGAGATATCGGGGTTTTAAAATTGATTTTTCCGGAAATTTTGATTCCGCGTCCTTGGTTTAAAAAATAGCGTAATGTTAAAAGTAAAATTAACTCGTACCAAAAATAATTGTTAAGTCGTACTTGAACACATTCGGATTTTTTTTGTTAAGTCGTTCTTGAAATCGGAAAGGTTTTTGTTAAGTCGTACTTAAAATCATTCGTATTTTGTTAAGTCGTACCAGGAATATTCGATTTTTTTCATCTTTTTATTTTAGTTACTCTTGTTATTGGTTTAAGAGCTCTGCTTCTTACAGGAACTTCCAGCTTTACTTCCAACATTAACGGAAGACCCACTCGTTGCTTTGCAACGAGCTTTGCTCTAGTTATTATTATTCTTTTTATTTTTTTTTCTGACTCCTTTTTAACTTTATAACTCAAAAAGTGTACAACCGATTTTGATGAAATTTTCAGAGGTTGTGTGCAATTATAATACCTCAAAGTTTGTGAAGTTTCTTTGAAAACGTCACTTCCGTTTTTACGTTACGTCATTTTTAAAATTTTCAAAGTCATTTTGTCCGCGGCGTTTCTCAAAAACGCTTTAAGATAAAGGCTTGAAATTTTCAATGGTTATGATTTAATCGATTTACCTCTGTAATAAGGCTGGAAATGAAAATCTGTCACTTCCGGTCGAAACCGGAAGGGAATCAAATTTTTCGAAAAAATGAATTTTCTGATCAAATCAAAAATGAATATGTGTTTTATAGAGCTTATTAAGCTGAATCTAACACTGAAAGCCGTTTTAAAATCGGACGATGCATTACAGAGATATCGGGGTTTAAAAATTGATTTTTCCGGACATTTTGATTCCGCGTCCTTGGTTTAAAAAATAGCATTATGTTTATCGTAAAGTTAACTCGTACCAAAAATAATTGTTAAGTCGTACTTAAACACATTCGGATTTTTTTTGTTAAGTCGTTCTTAAAATCAAAAAGGATTTTGTTAACTCGTCCCTAAAATCATTCGGATTTTGTTAAGTCGTACCAGGAATAATTCGATTTTTTAATCTTTTTATTTTAATTAGGGTCTTCCGTTTCCAACGGAAGACCCTCTTGTTTTTCTTCGGTTTCTTTTTATTATTATTTTATTTTTTATTTTTTTTCTGACTCCTTCTCGGCTTTATATCTCAAAAAGTTTTCATCCGATTTCAATGAAATTTTCAGAGCTTTTGTAAAGTTACCGTGCCTCAAAGATGTTTGAGTTTCAGCATTTACGTCACTTCCTTTCAAATTTGGCGGCCATTTTTTAATTTAAAAAAAGTGATTTTGTCCGGAAGAAATCTCCGTAAACTTTAAAGATATCGCTTTGAAATTTTAACTGCTGATAGATTTATCAATTTTATAATGTACTGGGGGGTTTAAAATTTTGTTCATCAATTTTGCTCAAAACCGGAAGCAGTTTTAATTTTTGGCAATTTTCATTTTTTTTAACAAAATAAAGACAAGACTACAGTCTTATAGAACTTGCCATGGTGAATTCAAATCTGAAATCCGTTTGAAAATCGGACGATGCATTACAGAGATATCTGGGTTTAAAAATTGATTTTTCCGGAAATTTTGATTCTGCGTCCTTGGTTTAAATAAATAGCGTAATGTTCAAAGTAAAATTAATTCGTACCAAAAATAATTGTTAAGTCGTGCTTGAACACATTCGGATTTTTTTTGTCAAGTCGTTCTTGAAATCAGAAAAGTTTTTGTTAATTCGTACTTAGAATCATTCGGATTTTGTTAAGTCGTACCAGGAATAATTCGATTTTTTCATCTTTTTATTTTAGTTACTCTTGTTGTTGGTTTAAGAGCTCTGCTTCTTACAGGAACTTCCGGCTTTACTTCCGCCATTAACGGAAGACCCACTCGTTGCTTTGCAACGAGCTTTGCTCTAGTTTCTCTTGTTATTGGTTTAAGAGCTCTGCTTCTGACAGGAACTTCCAGCTTTACTTCAGACATTAACGGAAGACCCACTCGTTGCTTTGCAACGAGCTTTGCTCTAGTTATTAGGGTCTTCCGTTTTCAACGGAAGACCCTCTTGTTATTCTTCGGTTTCTTTCTATTATTATTAGGGTCTTCCGTTTTCAACGGAAGACCCTCTTGTTATTCTATTGTTTTTTTAGGGTCTTCCGTTTCCAACGGAAGACCCTCTTGTTATTCTATTGTTTCTTTTTATTATTATTTTTTTTCTTTTTCTTTATTTTTCTGACTTTTTCAAAGCTTAATATCTCAAAAAGTTTTCGACAGATTTACATGAAACTTTCAGGGATGATGTAGCATTATTGTGCCCCCAAGATGTTAAATTTACAACTACAACGTCACGTTCCTTTTTACGTTACGTCAATTTGTAAATTTTAAAAAAGTGATTTTGTCCAGGGCGTTTCTCAAAAACGCTTTAAGATACAGACTTGGAATTTTCTGTGTTGAAGCATTGATCGTTTTTATTTGGACATAAGGCTGGAATTTAGTTTCCGTCACTTTCGGTCCAAACCGGAAGTGTTTTAAAATTTTCGATTTTTCGAATTTTTCGTTTCAATTTCAAATGTTTACGAGGTTTGTAGAGTTGGTCATGCTGAATACGAAACTGAAATCCGTTTGAAAATTGGACGATGCATTACAGAGATATCGGAGATTAAAAATTGATTTTTCCGGAAACTTTGATTCCGCGTCCTTGGTTTAAGAAATAGCGTAATGTTCAAAGTAAAGTTAACTCGTACAAAAAATAATTGGTAAGTCGTACTTGAACACATTCGGATTTTTTTTGTTAAGTCGTTCTTAAAATCGAAAAGGTTTTTGTTAAGTCGTACCTAAAATCATTCGTATTTTGTTAAGTCGTACCAGGAATATTCGATTTTTTCATCTTTTTATTTTAGTTACTCTTGTTAATGGTTTAAGAGCTCTGCTTCTTACAGGAACTTCCAGCTTTACTTCCGACATTAACGGAAGACCCACTCGTTGCTTTGCAACGAGCTTTGCTCTAGTTTTATTATTATTATTCTTCTTGTTTTTCCTTCTGACTTCTTTTTTGCTTTATATCTCAAAAACCATTCAACCAATTTTATAGAAATTTTCAGGGATTATTTTAATTTCTTGTCCCTTGAAGCCTTCACACTTTTAGTCATTAAGTCACTTCCGGTTTCTAGTTACATCATTTTAAAAATTTTCAAAAAGTGATTTTGTCCAGCACTTTTCTCGTAAACGGTTGTTTATAAAGACTTGAAATTTTCTGTGATTGTAAATCTGCGGATTGACTTATGGCAAATATACAGAAAAAATTATTTTGTCACTTCCGGTCGAAACCGGAAGTGAAACAAATTTTTCGAAAAAATGAATTTTCTGATCAAATCAAAAACGAATATGTGTTTTGTAGAGCTTATTAAGCTGAATCTAACACTGAAAGCCGTTTTAAAATCGGACGATGCATAACAGAGATATCGGGGTTTAAAAATTGATTTTTCCGGAAATTTTGATTCCGCTTCCTTGGTTTAAAAAATAGCGTAATATTCAATGTAAAATTAACTCGTACCAAAAATAATTGTTAAGTCGTACTTGAACACATTCGGATTTTTTTTGTTAAGTCGTTCTTGAAATCGGAAATGTTTATGTTAAGTCGTACTTAAAATCATTCGTATTTTGTTAAGTCGTACCAGGAATAATTCGATTTTTTCATCTTTTTATTTTCGTTACTCTTGTTGTTGGTTTAAGAGCTCTGCTTCTGACAGGAACTTCCAGCTTTACTTCAAACATTAACGGAAGACCCACTCGTTGCTTTGCAACGAGCTTTGCTCTAGTTATTATTCTTTTTATTTTTTTTTCTGACTCCTTTTTGGCTTTATAACTCAAAAAGTTTACAACCGATTTTAATGAAATTTTCAGAGGTTGTGTGCAACTATAATACCTCAAAGTTTGTGAAGTTTCTTTGAAAACGTCACTTCCGTTTTTACGTTACGTCATTTTTAAAATTTTCAAAAAGTCATTTTGTCCGCGGCGTTTCTCAAAAGCGCTTCAAGATAGAGGCTTGAAATTTTCAATGGTTATGATTTAATCGATTTACCTCTGTAATAAGGCTGGAAATGAAAATCTGTCACTTCCGGTCGAAACCGGAAGGGTATCAAATTTTTCGAAAAAATGAATTTTCTGATCAAATCAAAAATGAATATGTGTTTTATAGAGCTTATTAAGCTGAATGTAACACTGAAAGCCGTTTTAAAATCGGACGATGCATTACAGAGATATACGAGTTCAAAAAATGATTTTTCCGGAAATTTTGATTCCGCGTTTTTGGTTTAGAAATTAGTATCAAGTTCTTGGTAAAATTAACTTGTACCTAAAAATTAATCGTTAGGTCGTACTGTAACACATTCGGATTTTTTTTGTTAAGTCGTTCTTGAAATCGGAAAGGTTTTTGTTAAGTCGTACGTAAAATTATTCGGTTTTTGTTAAGTCGTACCAGGAATAATTCGATTTTTTCATCTTTTTATTTAAGGTACTCTTGTTATTGGTTTAAGAGCTCTGCTTCTTACAGGAACTTCCAGTTTTACTTCCGACATTAACGGAAGACCCACTCGTTGCTTTGCAACGAGCTTTGCTCTAGTTATTATTATTTTTTTTCTTTTTCTTTTTTTTCTGACTCCTTTCGGCTTCATAACTCAAAAAGTTTTCAACTTATTTGAAGGAAACTTTCAGGGATTATGTGCAATTATAATGCCTCAAAGATGTTAAAGTTTCCATAACAACGTCACTTCCGTTTTGACGTTACGTCATTTTTAAACTTAAAAAAAAGTCAATTTGTCCGCGTCATTTCTCAAAAACGCTTTAAGATAGAGTCTTCAAATTTTCTGTGGTTATGAATTTGGCAATTTACATGTGCAATAAGGCTGGAAATAAAAATCCGTCACTTCCGGTCGAAACCGGAAGTGAAACAAATTTTTCGAAAAAATTAATTTTCTGATCAAATCAAAAATGAATATGTGTTTTATAGAACTTATCAAGCTGAATCTAACACTGAAATCCGTTTTAAAATCGGACGATGCATTAAAGAGATATTGGGGTTTAAAAATTGATTTTTCCGGAAATTTTGTTTCCGCGTCCTTGGTTTAAAAAATAGCGTAATGTTCAAAGTAAAGTTAACTCGTACCAAAAATAATTGTTAAGTCGTACTTGAACACATTCGGATTTTTTTTGTTAAGTCGTTCTTGAAATCAGGAAGGATTTTGTCAAGTCGTACTTAAAATAATTCGGATTTTGTTAAGTCGTACCAGGAATAATTCGATTTTTTTTCATCTTTTTATTTTAGTTACTCTTGTTATTGGTTCAAGAGCTTTGCTTCTTACAGGAACTTCCAGCTTTACTTCCGACATTAACGGAAGACCCACTCGTTGCTTTGCAACGAGCTTTGCTCTAGTTATTCTTTTTTTTCTTTTTCTGACTTTTTTGGAGCGTTATTTCTCAAAAACTACCCAACCGATTCGCACGAAATTTTCAGGAGTGATAGAACATCATCGTCGCTACATATTATTAAATTTTTGCATGATGGCGTCACTTCCGGTTTAAGATATAGACGATTTTGTAAATTTTTAAGGGTCATTTTGTCCACGCATCTCCTCCGAAACTAATCAAGATAGAAGCTTAAAATTTTCAGGGGTTGTAGATGAATGTCTGTAGATGTACCCCCATGCTTCCAATTATGAAAATTGCTCAAGGCCTCGAAGCTCGCCTGAACCTGAAAATTAGCACCAAATTTTTCCAAGAAATTTTTGCACATTTTCTGTAATACCTTTCGATGTGCACATAATTTGTTTAAACATGTAATGCAAAAGTTGTTTCAATTTTCACGAGGTTTCCTTTGATATCAAGAAAAAGGGGCTGATCCCTCAAATAAGGGGCCAAGGGGGCTCTAAGGTCTTCTTACAATAACTCTTTACTGAACAATAATGTGTTATTAATTATATAAGCAAAAATGTTCATTGTACAGCTGTTTATCTATACAGTATCATACTTAAGTCATATGTTACGTAATTAGGGGTTTCAAGGGGCCAGAAGTTCAAAACTATGATCATTAATATCTGAAAAAGGAGAAATATTTTTAAAAGCAATGTAGAACAAAAGTTGTTCAAAATAATGTTCTGAACAATATGCTACCTTAAATGTTTTTGTTTATGACCCCATTTAGGAGTTAAAGGATCGGCCCCTAAAACACATTCGTACAGATATCTCAAGAACGGTTAACATTTCATGAACACTTGTTGAACAAAATATGTTTAAATTTGCAAGACCTTAAATTTGATATCAAGAAAAAGGGGCTGACCCTTCAAATTAGGGGCCAAGAGGGCTCTAAATTCTTCTTACAATAACTCTTTACTGAACAATAATTTGTTATTAGATATAGAAGCAAAAATGTTCATTGTACAGCTGTTTATCTATACAGTACCATATTTAAGCCATATGTTACGTAATTAGGGGTTTCAAGGGGCCAGAATTCAAAACTTTGATCATTAATATCTGAAAAAGGAGAAATATTTTGAAAAGCAATGTAGAACAAAAGTTGTTAAAAATAATTTTCTTAAACATATGATACCAAAGATTTTGTTGTTAGTGGCCCCGGTAAGGGGTTAAAGGTTCGGCCCCTAAAACACAGTTGTTTAGATATCTCGAGAACGGTTTACAATTCGTGAACACTTGTAGAACAAAATATGTTTATATTAGCGAGACCTTTTATTTGATATCAAGAAAAGGGGGCTGACCCCTCAAATTAGGGGCCAGAAGGGCTATTAAGTGTTTTTATAATTTCTTTTCAGACCAATAATTTGATATTAATTATAAAGCAACAAAGAAGCTTTTATTAAGCTTAATTTAAAACTGAAATCCGTTTGAAAATCGGACGATGCATTACAGAGATATCGGGGGTTAAAAATTGATTTTTCCGGAAATTTTGATTCCGCGTCCTTGGTTTAAAAAATAGCGTAATGTTCAAAGTAAAATTAACTCGTACCAAAAATTATCGCTAAGTCGTACTTGAACACATTCCGAATTTTTTTGTTAAGTCGTTCTTGAAATCAGAAAGGTTTTTGTTAAGTCGTACGTAAAATCATTCGTATTTTGTTAAGTCGTACCAGGAATAATTCGATTTTTTTCATCTTTTTATTTGAGTTACTCTTGTTATTGGTTTAAGGGCTCTGCTTCATACAGGAACTTCCAGCTTTACTTCCGATATTAACGGAAGACCCACTCGTTGCTTTGCAACGAGCTTTGCTCTAGTTATCCCTTATATTTTTATGTAAGTTTTCATTTTTCTTCAACCGAGCCATACGTTAACCTTTATGCATCTAAAATAATACTTTGGAAACAACAGTCAATTAATAAACTAATGTCATCATTTTCATCATACAGTAATGCGCGTTGCTGTCGTAACAAAATTGTTTGCAGAATATCAAGCAACGCTGAATACCTAGTGCATAACAATGTGTTATATCATAAGAAAACATCTTCTTGGCTATATAAGCATCGTCCAAAGAATTAAAACATCAAAGTTTATGAACTGGTCGGCCCTTTTCTTTTTTCATTTATTAGATTAGATACGCAAATATTTTGTTCTTCTCATTACTCCTTCACACCTCATCAGATCAAGATACTAGACGTCTTTTGGAAGACTTGTTTTTTTTTCAATGCGTTTGCTTTCATTTGCAAGCATTTCTTCCTATCTTTGCTAGCAAATAGTAATGGCTTTGTGTGTATGTACATTTTATAAATGCGAGTGCTACGTTCACGTATGATTTAGGAAATCGAATGCTGTAGTTGTTACTTTATTAAGGTCTTCCGTTTCCAACGGAAGACCTTGTACTGATTCTGTTGGAAATTCTTCATTATAATTTTTAGGGTCTTCCGTTTCCGACGGAAGACCCTCTTGTTATTCTATTGTTTCTTTTCCTTATTAGGGTCTTCCGTTTCCAACGGAAGACCCTCTTGTTATTCTACGGTTTCTTTTTCTTTATTAGGGTCTTCCGTTTCCAACGGAAGACCCTCTTGTTATTCTTCGGTTTCTTTTTATTATTATTTTTTTTCTTTTTCTTTTTTTTCTGACTCCTTTTCGGCTTCATAACTCAAAAAGTTTTCAACTTATTTGAAGGAAACTTTCAGGGATTATGTGCAATTATAATGCCTCAAAGATGTTAAAGTTTCCATAACAACGTCACTTCCGTTTTGACGTTACGTCATTTTTAAACTTAAAAAAAAGTCAATTTGTCCGCGTCATTTCTCAAAAACGCTTTAAGATAGAGTCTTGAAATTTTCTGTGGTTATGAATTTGGCAATTTACATGTGCAATAAGGCTGGAAATAAAAATCCGTCACTTCCGGTCGAAACCGGAAGTGAAACAATTTTTTCGAAAAAATTAATTTTCTGATCAAATCAAAAATGAATATGTGTTTTATAGAACTTATCAAGCTGAATCTAACACTGAAATCCGTTTTAAAATCGGACGATGCATTAAAGAGATATTGGGGTTTAAAAATTGATTTTTCCGGAAATTGCGTAATGTTCAAAGTAAAGTTAACTCGTACCAAAAATAATTGTTAAGTCGTACTTGAACACATTCGGATTTTTTTTGTTAAGTCGTTCTTGAAATCAGGAAGGATTTTGTCAAGTCGTACTTAAAATAATTCGGATTTTGTTAAGTCGTACCGGGAATAATTCGATTTTTTTTTCATCTTTTTATTTTAGTTACTCTTGTTATTGGTTCAAGAGCTTTGCTTCTTACAGGAACTTCCAGCTTTACTTCCGACATTAACGGAAGACCCACTCGTTGCTTTGCAACGAGCTTTGCTCTAGTTATTCTTTTTTTTCTTTTTCTGACTTTTTTTAAGCGCAATTTCTCAAAAACTATACAACCGATATGCACAAAATTTTCAGGACTGAAAAAGCATGATCGGTGCTACATATTATTAAATTTTCAAATGATGACGTCACTTCCGGTTTCAGATATTGACGATTTTGTAAATTTTTAAGGGTCATTTTGTCCACGCATCTCCTCCAAAACTAATCAAGAGAGAAGCTTGAAATTTTCAGGGATTGTAGATGAATGTATGTAGATGTACCCCCATGCTTCCAATTATGAAAATGGCTCAAGGCCTCGAAGCTCGCCTGAACCTGAAAATTAGCACCAATTTCTTTCACGAAATTTTCGCACATTTTCTGTAATATCTTTTGATGTATAAATATTTTGTTAAAACATGTAATGCAAAAGATGGTTATTTTTGCAAGACCTTTAATTTGATATCAAGAAAAAGGGGCTGGCCCCTCAAATAAGGGGCCACGAGCGCTCTAAACTCTTTTTACAATAACTCTTTACTGAACAATATTTTGTTATTAATTATAGAAGCAAAAATGTTCACTGTACAGCTGTTTATCTATTCAGTACCATACCTAAGTCATATGTTACGTAATTAGGGGTTTCAAGGGGCCGAAGTTGAAAAATTTTATCATTATTATCAGAAAAAGGTGAAATATTTTGAATAGCACTGTACAACAAAAGTTGTTTAAAATAATGTTCTCAACAATACGAAAACTAAAATTTTGTTGTTGGTGGCCCCAGTAAGGAGTTTAAGGGTTGGCCCCTAAAATACATTTATACAGATATCTTGAGAAAGGCTAACAATTCCTGAACACTTGGTGAACAAAATATGTTTATATTTGCAAGACCTTTAATTTGATATCAAGAATAAGGGGTTGGCCCCTCATATTAGGGGCCAAGGGGACTCTAAAGTATTTTTATAATAACTCTTTACTGAAAAATATTTTGTTATTATTTATAGAAGCAAAAATGCTCATTGTACAGCTGTTTATCTATAAATTATCATACCTAAGTCATATATTACGTAATTAGGGGTTTCAAGGGGCCAGAATTCAAAATTTTGATCATTAATATCTGAAAAAGGAGAAATATTTTGAAAAGCAATGTATAACAGAAGTTGTTAAAAATAATGTTCTTAACAATATGATACCAAACATTTTGTTGTTAGTGGCCCCGGTTAAGGTTAAAGGGTCAGCCCCTAAAACACAGTTGTTAAGATATTTCGAGAAAGGTTTACAATTCGTGAACACTTGTAGAACAAAATTTGTTTATATTAGCGGTACCTTTTATTTGATAACAAGAAAAAGGGGCTGACCCCTCAAATTAGGGGCCAGAAGGGCTACTAAGTGTTTTTATAATAACTCTTTTCTGACCAATAATTTGATAATAATCATAAAGCAACAAAGGAGCTTTTATTAAGCTTAATTTAAAACTGAAATCCGTTTTTAGATCGGACGATGCATCAAAGAGATATCGGGGTTTAAAAATTGATTTTTCCGGAAATTTTGTTTCCGCGTCTTTGGTTTAAAAAATAGCGTAATGTTCAAAGTAAAATTATCTCGTACCAAAAATAATTGTTAAGTCGTACTTGAACACATTCCGAATTTTTTTGTTAAGTCGTTCTTGAAATCAGAAAGGTTTTTGTTAATTCGTACTTAAAATCATTCGGATTTTGTTAAGTCGAACCAGGAATAATTCGATTTTTTCATCTTTTTATTTTAGTTACTGTGTTATTGGTTTAAGAGCTCTGCTTCTTACAGGACCCCCAGCTTTACTTCCGGCATTAACGGAAGGCCCACTCGTTGCTTTGCAACGAGCTTTGCTCTAGTTATTATTTTATTTTTTATTTTTTTTCTGACTTATTTCGAACGCTATTTCTCGTGAACTACTCGACTGATTTGCATGAAATTTACAGGATGTATTGAGCATTAAAAGTACTTGATATTAAAAAAATTCTCGCTGATGACGTCACTTCCGGTTTGAGATTTTGAGGATTTAGTGAATTTTAAGGACCATTTTGTCCACGTAACTTCTCAAAAACTAATTGCGATAGAAACGTGAAACTTTCAGGGATAGTAGATGAATGTCTGTAGATGATCCTAATTATTGTATATTTTGAAAAATGCGCAAGGCGGCGAAGCTCGCCTGAGCTCAAAAATTGGCACCAATTTTTTTCACGAAATTTTCGCACATTTTCGGCCCTAGCTTTTAATGTGTAAATATTTTGTTAAGACATGTAATGCAAAAGTTGTTCAGATTATCTGGATCTTTTGTTTGATATCAAGAAAAAGGGGCTGGCCCCTCAAATAAGGGGCCAAGAGGGCTTTAAAGTATTCTTGCAATAACTCTTTACTGAAAAATATTTTGTTATCAATTATAGAACCAAAAATGTTCATTGTACATCTGTTTATCTAAACAGTACCATGCCTAAGTTATATGTTACGTAACTAGGGGTTTTAAGGGGCCAGTAGTCCAAAACTTTGATCTTTAATATCTAGAAAAGGAGAAATATTTTGACAAGCATTGTAGAACAAAAATTGCTTAGAATAATGTTCTTAACAATATGCCACCTAAATAATTTTTGTTGGTAGCTCCATTAAGGATTTTAAGGGTCGGCCCCTAAATCACATTTGTTCAGATATCTTTAGAACGGTCAACATTTTCTGAACACTTGTTGAACAAAATGTGTTTATATTTACAAGACCTTTTTTTTGATATCAAGAAAAAGGGGCTTGCCCTTAAATAAGGGGCCAAGAGGGCTGTAAAGTCTTTTTACAATAACTCTTTACTGAAAAATAATTTGTTATCAATTATAGAACCAAAAATGTTCATTATAGATCTGTTTATCTATACGGTACCATACCTATGTCATATGATACGTAATTAGGGGTTTCAAGGGGCCATTTGTCCAAAACTTTGATCTTTAATATATGGAGATGGAGACATATTTTGAAAAGCATTGTAGAAGAAAAGTTGCTCAAAAATGTTCTTAACGATATGGTATCTAAAACATTTATGTTAGTGGCCCTGGTAAGGAGTTTAAGGGTCGGCCCCTAAAACACAATTGTTCAGATATCTCTAGAACGGTCAACAATTCGTGAATACTTGTTGAACAAATTATGTTTATATTTACAAGACCTTTCATTCGATATCAAGAAAAAGGGGTTGACCCCTCAAATAAGTGGCCAAAAGGGCCACAAAGTCTTTTCATAATAACTTATTTTTTTAGCGATAATTTGTTATTAATCATAAAGCAGAAAATAAGAGCTTATTATTCATAATTTAAAATTGAAATCCGTTCTAATATCGGACGATGCAATACAGAGATAAAGGGGTTTAAAAATTGATTTTTCCGGAAATTTTGATTCCACATTCTTGGTTAAAAAAATAGTTTTATGTTCAGAGTTAAATTAACTCGTACCTAAAATTATTAGATAATTGTTAAATCGTACTTTTACACACTCGGATTTGTTTTTGCTAAGTTGTTCTTGAAATCGATAAGGTTTGGTAATTCGTACTTGGAATCATTAGGATTTTGTTAACTCGTACCAAGAATAATTCGATTTTATTTGTCTTAGTTGCTTATGTTTGTTGGTTTAAGAATCCTGCTTCTTACAGGAACTTCTAGCTTTACTTTCGACATTACCGGAAGACCCACTCGTTGCTTTGCAACGAGCTTTGCTCTAGTTCTTCTTCTTTTTCTTCTAGACGTTTCTTTAAACTGTAATATCTCGCTTGTTTGTCATTAGATTTTCTTAAAACTTTCAGGGTTTATTGGAAATGATAATAGCTTACTATATCACAAAAACTTGTGAAATCGATACTTCCGGTTTTGAGTTATTCCCCTTTGAATATTTTTTTAATGGGTCTCGTGTACCTGCAAAGGCTCCGAGTTGATCCGTAGCAAGTAGTTTTAATTTACAAATCTTTAATGTAGACATCTTGAACGTTGTCCTCCTAGTTTTATATGTTTGATTAACCCACGTATACTCCTTAAAAAATTACATCGAAATTTATGTTTCTAAAAATGTTAAATTTTGCTTATATCTTTGCTCAATAACTTTTTAGTTGTAAATTTTTTCTAGACATATATAGGACAAAAGTTGTGCAGAATATTAAGAGCTTTCATTTGATACCATAAAAAAGGGGCTAGCCCCTAAAATGAGGGGTCTAGAGCTCTTAAAAGTCTTTGCTTCATAACTCTAAAACGGTAAATTTTTCGATATGGGCGTCGGTGCAAAAAATGTTGTTTGTGACTTTATTGATCTCATTAAACTGTTTTTGTGTTCGGGTATTGCATAATGTGAGGGGAAAAGTAATACGTGTTGACCAGTACTCGCGGCAATTTGGCCAAGTTAACGAAATTCTACATCACCCGCGGCCGAGAAAATCGGTCACCGTGGTCGCGGCTGGGCTACCTAGCGGTCAGCGGTTATCTAATACACGAGAGTTGCGTCTCTCATATACGAGTTTATTTAGCCGCGAACTCAAGAATTGTTTTAGTTTTGATTACACATAAGTTTAGTTTATGGACTAAACGATTCGGTGTCAATTAAGAAATTGTTCAGTTAATTAATAAAAGCAATGTCATTCTCATCTAAAGCAATATCAGACATAGATCAATTGTGGGGTTTAAGTTTAAAATAAAGAACTTTTATTTGATAGAATATGGTCATTATACTGCAAACTTTACAAATCGTCCTAGGTTCCGAACTGTGCGTGTCTGCGCGTTGTACCTTTACTAGATGAATATGAACGTGTTTGAGTTTATACAGTCGTAAATAGAAGAACTGTTTTAATTTTATGTTATAAAAGTTTGTCCATCTTGTATTTATTTAATTAAACATTTGATTGAAAATGAATATTAATGAACGATATTACTCCAAATCGGAAACATCGTCAGAAATAAATTAATGGTTGGTTTGTATATCTAACATTTTTAACCCCCCCCCCCGAAATATCAAATGATGATCATCCCTCGCACATGGCCGAGGATATAGCCTATAGCGCGAGTGGACGAGTGATCCGCGGTCGGCTCGTGTTCTTCTACATGTACCTTATCACGCATTCATGATTCATATTTTGCACGGACAGAACTATATTTATTATGTTTTAACTATTATTTAGGTTTAAGATGAAAAGATAAATTTATTTTACTTGTACAGCTGATTAAGCATTGATTTAATTATACGATAGAGTACAAGGTACTCATATTATAATCAAATGTTACATGTTTGCGGTAGGTGCTAGCACGATAAATGAATGTCCTGAATTGTACTAAATTGAGGCATTTGATGATTATTTGAAAGAATATTTAATTGAGTTTTAAACAACTTAAGATTAGATTCTATCGGTCACATATTAATCACTCTGCAGTTTTTCTAATACATGGTTGTACGTTTGAGTGTGGAAGCGAACTCATTGCTGCGTCCCCCCCCCCCCTCCTCCCGCCCCGCTGACAAGTGCTCGCGCTGTATTTTTTTTAAATTGGCGAAAAGATATCCAGATATGTGGAAAATCATTTTGGCGACTTCTTATGTGTTACATTTTCTCCTCAACGTGTTTCACTTTCCCACCCGTTTGTTTATTCGGTTAGTCTGTGTTAATTCAATCGCTACATGCGACCGAAAATCTTGTGTCGCTTTAGCGCACACAACTCAGAACATATGTAATTGAGTAACAGTTGGACGGTGCTTTTATTAACAATAAGACTATTATTCGAAGTCAATCATCTTCACATTAAAGATGTGAAATTCTTACCTGAGAATGTGGCTAATAAATCAACCTGTTGACCACGCTAAACTTCTGTGTGAACAGAATAATTCATAATATACTATAATTGAAAGTTGGAAGTCAAACTTTGACACATTGGAGAGAAAATGTTACAGCCTTTTAATTGAAGTTGGGTATAATGAGGTTGTAATGCAACTTAATTTACTTACAAGGTTAGCTACAGCCAGCTAGTAGAATACTAATTTTAGGTGAACAATGAATACCCAATATATTAAAATACAAAATAAATAGTTTCCAGAACTATAATACTATGCATGTGTATATGAAGGTTGCACCCTCATTTGTATAGCTGTAGGTGAGGAGGTAAAGGTGTATCGATATACATACAATGTATACACTGTCGTGTATCCGCGCCGGTAGTGACATGTTTGGATAACGTGAAAATGGCGTATCCATTGCAAAAACAACGAGTGTTGTGTCCTTTTTTCTATCGACAACGGGGTAAATATTAATTAAAATATCGTAATAGTCATTCATATTTTTCTGAAGGTTTTGCAGTTGAAAAGAGTGTGCGTTATTTTCGTTCATCGTTTATAAAAACGACTTATTTGTAGAAAAATCAATCGTTAACGTGTCATTTTAACGCAAAACCAAGAACTATTTCTAGATTACGTAGATAATGTAACACATACTAAAAATCTGAAGCAGCCAAAATTAATTTAAAACATTGCATTAACCAAATAAAACCAAACCGATGTCTTTTTAATACATTAATATGTATAAAAATAGCAATAACTTCATGCACCTGCTAAAGAAGTAGTACGGTTTGGATAAATAAATTATTCCGGTTTGGATGCTAAAATATCAATTGTGCAAATGGTACGGTTTGAATAATTTAAAGTTTTAGGATTTTTAACATTTTTATATAATATTATAATGACATATTATAAAACCAAAATACTTCCACATGTTCGAAGGGAACTAAAACTGGATGACTAGAAGTTTATTTCTTTAGACAAGCCTGTGTTTTTCCTCTGATAAAATGGTATATTTAGTGTATAATTGATCAGAAATTGATTATTTAACGAATAAGGATCCGAATCATTCTTTGTTCGAATATCATGAGTTGATTATTTTGGTCGGGGCGTGGTCAAACCCAATAAAGCTCGAAACGAAATTACACCTCACAATATCGAAAGAATGATTCCTTATTACTTATATTAATTTAATTCACAGCAATTGTACTTTTAAATATTTTAATAAGCAAACGTCATTTGAATTTATTGGACTGAATATGTACAAATTGATACTTAGCGTTATCAAATGAAAAGACATTGAAAATGTAAATATAGTTATATCAAGTTTTTTTTTTACTGACATTTCAAAAGAATACTTTCTTTAATTTTTAATTATAAAGAAAATATAAGTTTTTCACCTTTAACCTGAAAAGCAATATATCATATACACACCTTAACAGACAACTATCTACTACTTTTGTGGCAAGCGACAATATGATGTGTTTTTTAGTTATTCTGAAATGATATTTATAATCGTGAAGTACGTTTAACGGAGAACGTGCTTGGTAATAATATTATGAAAGTGAGCCTCGTTTACATTCAATACCAAGCCTGTACATCGCTAGACAAAGAAAGTTCTACAATTATTTCACTCCCAGTGATTATACTGATATGATACAAAGTACCATAGATGTCTGCCAAGTCATATATTTACTCTGTTGTTAGAAATAGTTTGTCCAAAAAATTCAAGTGATGACGAGACCTAAGTAAACATCGCCATTTTATATGTACATTAAATTTTATTCAATCATAATTCTCACCAGAAAATCAAAACAATACATATGTATCTATGTATATCAAGAGGTTTTGGTGACTCATGCGGGAAATGAAGGTGGTGTCACTGCAGTAAAAGTACAAAACCCGCGTTAGTATTTAACATGAAAGTATAATGATAAAAATGTTATAGTTAAAAATTTGCCAAAGCAAAGTTGTTAGCATAGGCTGTTGCAAAACTAAGAAGTTGTTTGGGAACGTTTCAATTTTTAATTTAGAAAAATAGACAAGTATAATGTTGGATAAGTTAAATATTCTGTATCAAAAGAGAATTTTTTTTCATTTTCATGAATCCCATATCAGGATACCAATAATTAAAAATATCCACGTTATCACGGTTTGTTCTGTGCAGTGTATCGATATATTATATCGTTTCAATTTTAAAAGAAAAAAATATTTGTATCATTAGATGATTTTACAGACTTTAAACTTTTTAAAGTTGTTATAATTCTGTATTTGACTGATCTCTTTTGATTGTTTGACGTTTTCACGTTTAAAGCCGATAACGATATAGAAGCATAACAATTGAAACTGTCTTAAACACATGTTTTTTTGTGTCGGTACAGATTTTGGTAAGGCTGAATCTTTCGAAATTAATATCGATGGAATGATTATACAATACACTTAACATATATGTAAAGCAATCTGTATGCAAATTTTGTAAGCCAATTGCACGTTATTTGGAGCGTGTGTAAAATTGAAGTTCAAATTACGGTATATTAAGTTTTGTTGGCTTAAATGCACAAGTCTTTAACGTGTATGTTTATTTTTTTAAACAATGTGACTTCATATGTCTATCACATGACGATATCAGCATGCTTTTCAGTGAGGGCATGTATATCGCATAGTAGCGATGGTATATCCCCTTTGCGAGGGGATAATTAAAGGAACTATTTACACTCACAAATTAATTACATCCACACCGTATCAGATGCGTATCCAAACCGATCCTATTTTGAAAAACAAGGTCATCCAAACCTGTTCCGTTGTTGACAATTAATCGACATGAACTGCTTATTTACATAATTTTAACATAAAATTCGTAGAACTTTAAAGATTTTATACACTTTTAAATAGATCTGACGATCTTTTTCGTGTAAAGGTAGACAATGTAAGCCTTAAATAACACGGAAACTTATCAAGAAGCAAACGGAACCACCATTTTCACTTTATCCAAACACGTCACTACCGGCGCGGATACACGACAGTGGTATAACTGCACATACGGATTCCGGACCGTGGCTACAGACGATACACATGATAGTATTTTAATACATCAATGCGCAGTTTGATCTAAAAACTGACCAGTTTCATAACTTCTTCGAATTTCTCTAACACGGACTGTCTAATTCCTTCCCAGAATTCCAATTTACGCAAGCGCAATTGAAGTTTTTATTTTCAATTTTATAAATCAACCCACTGACATAAAAATAAGGATTTTACATATTATTACATCGTTTAGAGATGTGATATTCATTTCTGTAAATAAGGTTATTTAATTCACGTTACATAGCGGTGTCTCTATGAAACAGCACCATCTGGTGTAAAATTTAGATGCTCGCTTTTGCATAAATTCTCCCGCTGATCTTTTTTTTTTAGCTGATTATATATTGTTTTGAATGTCCAAGTCTACTCGTATCATTAAATAATAT
Source organism: Magallana gigas (assembly GCF_963853765.1). Classification (NCBI taxonomy): domain Eukaryota; kingdom Metazoa; phylum Mollusca; class Bivalvia; order Ostreida; family Ostreidae; genus Magallana; species Magallana gigas. The sequence continues at coordinate 8,950,559 of NC_088860.1, read as the reverse complement.
CAGACGACACACATTTCCCTATAGAAAAGTTCAGATATGCCATCAATCTTGACTAATAACTAACAATTCTAAACTTGCATATAGTCTTCAAAAATTTAGAAAGATTTAAATAAAGAAGTTATCTTAGAGAAAAGGTTACGTGTTTTGTAGGCGTGTTCGGTTTAAAAAAAATACAATTCCTGACATGAATCATGAGTACATACTGTTTATAACAATGCTTGCTACCCTTTGAAAATTTTAACTCGCCATTTAACATCTCATTTTTTAAAGAATTTTTGAAACGATTATACAAACTGTGTTCGACAAATAGTTTTCCTAAAATATTTTCTTCCTTTCTTTTTCAAAACATGTTTTATATACAGGCTTTTAATCACAACACGTTTTTATAACAAAAGCAGAACTGAAAGTTTAGTCATTATGATCGTTTGACACCATATCACATATATTTTCAACCCGCAGCAACAACGGAAGACCTACTCGTGGCTTTGCCACGAGCTCTGCTCTAGTTATGCCTCCTCTTGTATAAAATAACTACCAAGGGATAACACCCCTAGAGATAGACGATCTAAAACGCTTGCCCGGGGATCACGTTAGCAATATATTTAAGGTCGCTCAGTTCATCATGGGTTAAAAAATTTTTACGACACAATGTCAAAAGATATTCAACGAAGTTGATCATTTTTTTTCTTCAAATTATCATAGTTCAGTGCACGTGGTTAAAGTATTGCGCTTGTGAACGGCATATCCCGAGCTCGTATCTGCTAGGTCTTTTGTTAATATCTACTGAATTAAATTAGAGACACTTAAATCACCTTTTTTCGTCTTATTGACTTATATACTTCTTTATTCATCCATCCTGTTTCCTTATGTTACCAGTGCTTTTCTGCTATTAGTTCGTTAGAGTTGAAAATCTATTTCAAGGTGGCCTATACTTGATATTTCATTATTGGTTCTCAGGCCCACTCGCATCTCATTTAAATAGCACGTTGTCCATTTTTATCACTAAATGGATTAATAAAATTTCTCTAGTGCGGCTGCGAATCCGCAATTAAAATACTCGCGTCATTAATATGCCTTATATAAAAAAAAAACATAATTGCAAATATCGCTATGATCCAGACTAAGTTATAACAAAATGCAAATGACCGTCAAGTATACGTACGAGAAGCAAGTGACAGCAATGATTTTATAGCTTTAATGTAAAAATAAATATCGATTAACTACAAAGGCGTGTAGGGGAGAATTCCTTCATCTTTCATTATACTTAAAATCAAAGAACGCTCGCTTTAACAAAAAGCTTTCTGTAGATTCCCAATTAAACGTGAGGAATTAATATCTGCTTAAAATCGCGAGAACATCTCACGGAATTCAAAACCTCGCTTTTATTTTTCGGATACATGTAAACTAAACGAAACTATGATAAAAATTTAGCATCAGGAAGTTTTAAATCTTTTAATTTGAAGCAAAACGGTTGAATTAAACTTGTACTCATGAAAAATAAGGTACATGTATTTTCAGAATTTCATTTAGTTGGAGCTAATAAAAAGACCGGAACATCCAAGTAAACTTTTTTTGGCTTTAAATGATTGCTTTTTTACAACATCCTTTTTTATGAAATCAAAAGAAAAAAAATAATTTTACTGCTCTGCTGCATCTGTTTTTAAAAATATTGTCATGAGAACCAAGAGAATAATTTTGTATAATTTAAACAATAAAACTTTTTTCGTGATTCATGCGAAATATAAAGATGGCAACATTGCAGAAAAAAATAATAACCCGCTAACGCGGGTTATGTACATTTTTTTCTGCAATGATCTCTACCTTTATAACCCGCATTTTTTTTTAAATTTAACTTTAATAAATTATTCTAATTTTATTGTATAAATTTACATTTTATATTTTTTACAAATTAATAAATTGATAAAAGTAAGTAAAATACACAAAATTATTGTTAATGCTCAGTGTGTACATCAGTACGTTAGCTTAAACAATTAGCCAAATTGTCTCCTATGGGAAATTGAGTCATGATTATTTCGTGCAGTCCGTAAATTGTTTGTAGGTTGCTGTAGGTTTCGACTAATCGATTTCCGAGGCGTGAAGGGTTCAGTCTGGCTGTTTCTAGAGAACTTTGAATCAACTAAAAGTTTCCGTAAGAAAAGAGGGAATCATGCTCGTTTGATGTAACTATGATGTGATGAATGATAAAGAGGTGAAAGTCAGTTTTAGAAATTTACAGAGGCATTAACTTTTAGTTACTAATTTGTAATTTCATATTTGTTGCGTATATTACTTTATTTGTTAACATAATCGTCATTAGTTCTACAAGTAGTATAAGTATACAGAAAATATGGCAACAACTTACAGAGTGCATGTATCATTTGGGACCCCCGTCGGAATGTTTTTCAAGCCTCCTCCCCAGCAATCCACATGTATGCACGTTCCCCCACTGCAAGAACAGTGAGCCGGACAACAATCAGTCATACCAATAGAACACATCACAACCAGAAGAAACGACCAGACGATACGATAAGTTCCATTCATTTTAAGGCTTATGAAATAACTCTTCATTTCAAAATCGTTATACCAGCATTTCAAGTTCTAAAACTTGTTATCACTGATTTCCTCTAATAAAATGAATATGTGCAGTGTTTTAGTGAAGACGAAGTTTGACTTTGGAATGAACTATTTCGCATATAACACAGAAGTAAACGAATGAAATACATTGGCGATAGAAAAACATTGAACTGATTGGGTAATTTAAATGTACATTTACAATCATTTTCAATGTTAGGTACGCTTCATGAACCAATGGAATTGCTTCAACAGTACAGGAAAGTGTCAATAATGTAAAAGATTAATTGACATTTTAGGTTTTAGTTATATTCAGGAACCACCGATAAAAAAGTATATCTTTTATTGAAAATTTGAATTGTATTGTTGGCTTTTTGTAACATGTGTTGTTTTTTAACAAATTCATTACATAATAAAATTCTAAAACTGTTTAAATAATGACTATTTATAAAATGCATATATGCTGAATAATCTATTTACTGCTCTCAAATATGTTTGTACATGATGATATCCCGCGCAAGCGTGAGAGTTTACACTTAACACTTTAAAATGATACTATACTTAATAAGTAGTTTAACTCTTTGTTCATTTTTGTATATACGGTGTCCAATTTTATTCTTCATTCTTTCATAATAAATTTTTTAAAATTCAAAAAAAAAACAACATGGCGGGATATTTAAAGAAAAACATACTATGTGTAATGGCAATAATATGGGGGTTCTTGAGTAGAATATATAATTACATAAATTGTATTTTTTCAAGGAAAAGATATACATTTATGAAGAAACGCATATTTTACATTGGAACAAAACAGAAATTTCAAAATATGATTTCTTCATCTAATTTGAAATTTAAATGCAAATCCTAAACATTTTTGTCCCAACCATTATGTTGTGTCATAACGAATTTGAAAATAAAATGTTATAACCATTGCTTTGGTAAATAAGGAAAATTCAAATATATTAAGGCATTTTGACAAGGTGTTAATCGACTATAATATTTTAAAATTTGGCATCAATTGTTGAGGAAAAAAAATCAAGTATATCCTAAACCTTAGAGCAGTTTGAAATAAAATTGAATTTTGCTAAAAAAAAAAATCCGTTGCTTTGGACAAAAGTAAAAAAAAATTGTGTGATTTTGTTATGGAAGTAAAATTTTCATATCAGATCTATTTTTTCTGACAAAAAAAATGAACAGTTCAAATACAATTATTTTAGGTCTAAAACTGGAATTTTCACTTCAACATGAACAGAAGCATTCGGTACATAGGAAAGAATTGTAAGATCTCAAACTTGCTTATAACCCAATAAATGACACTAAAATTGTTGTTGCCTTTTAAAAACGCCTTACTGAAACACTGATAACATTACAACTGTTTCACGGTTTCCATGGTAACATTTCGTCAATTGTTCTCCTACAAAATGAGAATTGACAATGTACTTTAGGTTTCTTTTTTTTTTTTTTTTTTTTGTCTTTGATCGCTTATATTAGTGGGCAAAACCGTATTGCATGGCTTCAAATTAGGTAAGGGAACCTAATTGTTCATTATTTTGTTAACTGCGATTAAAGTTCATCATCACAAATAAATATCAAATTCCATGTTTGTGGCTGTTACAGTACATGTAGCTCTTCCAAAATTTTAAACTTACCCACATGATAATTGAGTTATTATAGGCACATTGACATTTCGTCGGTCCAAAAACACACCAGGCTGTGCATACAAAGTATTATACCACGCTAATTCAGTTTGTGTGCACGGCCTGGAGTGTTATAGGACCGACGATATCAAAAAATATGCATTCGATGCTTAAAGCTGACATAAATCCATTAAAGTATTTTGCCACTTTATTAGTTTCGATCGCTCCTCAAATGTCATTGAGATATATATATATATATATATATATATATATATATATATATAGGTCGGTTGCTTTTTGATCAAACGGACTTCTAAATGATAGAACTACACAATGTAGTAATATGGTTGCAAAATGAATAAATTAAACTACAATCAATAAAAAATTAAAGATGGTTTATTTCTAAAATGTCCAATGTATCCGCAATATTAAGCACAGCAAGTGATAACACTTGTGTAATTCATACTAAGTGCATAACGTCTTCATCTTATTGTAGGCCACGACTGCACTACATCAAAAACAGTAGATAAACGATATTTAATCCAAGAGTGTACAAACAGCGTACCAATGTTTTTACATGTATTAGTTTCTTGACAGAGCAATCTGTTTTCTAAGCTGTCTGTTACTTAACGATCTGCTACAGTGCGTTGTTAGCGCGTGTGCAATATTCTAACAGAAACACACGTGAGAACGTTCTTCAATGATCGATGGTTTTTTGTACCTGGATTTTAGTCTGATTTGTTTTGTCTTTCATTTCTTACCAGTGAAGCGATTGCCATATTATTTTTGTTCGATGCGCTTTTTTTAAAATTTTTCCTCCAGTGTAACGTGTTCGAGTGAATGAAATACATGAATGCGTTAAAGCATTAATTGTGATTTAGGCCTTATATATGGGGTGTGTAACAATGGGCAGAACAATAAAAATTGGCATCTAATATGGCGAAAGTCGGAGATAAAAGGGAGGAAACAATGCATATTTGTGAATCCATGTCCAAGTAAATGCTGTCAATCTGCTTTATGTGAACAACTGAAACTCACTTTTCTTTATTAGATGGATAGGTGCCATGATGTTAACAGTGCAGGTAGATTCGTAAATGATGTTCACAATCCGAAAAATGTCCTCACTTGGTTTGTAAATTATCATTGGTTGTAACTTAAAATCTTCCGATTTTTGAAGCAAGAAATACCATCAAACATAATTTATGGAAGCACGGAAACAATAATCAAAGTACCGAAGAACTGAGGGGAGTTGATTTTATCGACGTTTATTTGATTTGTTATTTTGAATGACAAGTACAGTTTCTAATCTGTATTTGAATTACGCACATTTTTATAATGTGAATTTTCGGACTTTTTCGACACAAGAATGTTGAGAGACTCTTTGCTTGTCGGAGATTTACGGAGATAGTCGAGCGTCGAGTTGAACAAGACTATATTGAACTCTGGAGTAAGAATACATACAACTAAAACAAATATCTAAATTGTTCGTACCATTTAAAATCTGACTATTTTCAAGGTATTTATAAATATGTTTCTTTGAAAAACAATGCTTTAGCATACATTATTTCGAATTTATTAATTATTCTCAAGAACTATTCTTGTCAGCGGCGATGATTTGTGCTTTGGTTCAAACACTGTTTCACTTTCGGTTTGTCAGAGTAACTGCATAGAAGAGTTGATTAAAATCAACTCCCAAAAAGCATAAAGCATTTTATGTTTTAAGTGCCATTGAGAAAATAAAAATTGGTTAACCAAAACTAACACTACAGAAGATAACCATTTGTTAATAACAACAAATATATCATCTACAAGATTTTTTTTTTTACAGTTTACGTGAGTAATTCTGAGCTTTTGTAAGAATGTCAAATGTATCTTCCGATGGAATGAAGAGATTTTTAAGTCAAAATATAAATATTCCGTAATCAATAATGAAACAATGCTGTTGTTGAATTTTAAGAAAAAATAAATACCCAATATGTGCTTTGTTCCTCTTACATTTTAGTCGACATGCTTTCATCTACCCCCCCCCCCCCTAAAAAAAATACCGCCTCAAAAGCAGAAATGCTCCAGTTTTATAGAAGTGAGCCTTATATATCCCCGTTACCCTAGCAAAGTTCTTATCAAACAAAAACTGATATAAAGTTTGAGTTTTGACTGCTAAATGTATGGATTGCAACATTAAACTCATGTCAGTGCCTACTGACATGAAAATTTCCTCACTTCTAGAAATCCAATGAAGACCAAAATTAAATACATCAGAATTAAAACAAATAACTTATTAAACCTTAATATTTGTTTAAACAAGTAAAACGCCGCTCTTGTTAATTATGTTCATACAATATTTTTAATATATCGATTGTCGATTTCACATTTTCAAAAACTTAAGAATCTACTCTTTCCTTATTTCATTGGTGAATTAGGAATAATAAATATTTATGAAAACACGAAAAATTTATCATGCTGACTAACTGTAGGTAAGTATATGCGTTTCAGTTGGTTTCCGACTATAGTCCTTCTACAATTGCAGCCTAACTTCTACATGTAACTTCTTTTTACGATCATTTTCCACTAATTTCTTTATAAGCAGCATTTGAAGGTTCTTAGTTTTCCTTTGACATGTTCCTGCTTTTTGGTCTCTCCGGCCGTGCGATTCCTGTCCGATTGTTTCATGATTAAGATTTGTTATTTTCAACTATAATATATGCGAGCTGCTATTTTTTTTAAGCAGGTAGCATCACCTTTTATTCAATATAACAAATCGAAATATGATTTTAAAGGAACTGATTCGATTGTTGCTACATATAAACTTTCATGGGAATTTGTATATTTTCATAATGACTGCAATGAAATGAAAAACTAGCATATATTTGTTAAATCTTTGATGAACTAGATTTCATCAATAAATATGTGTAGTAATTGTGTTTTAAATCTTATTCCCCACGAAATCTCATGACGATAAACTGAATACGTTAACCACATGGCAAGCACTGTACAACCTGATTCATTGAATATTGTCTCCCATAGAAATATTCATGTGAACTTTCAACACATGTCCAACAATTGTCATAGCTTAGCACCAGCCAGCATAGTACAGCAAAAGCACAATTAAAACCATGAAAAGTTGAATTTCTATAAACTCCTTATTTTTTTCAAACATAGTGTTATGTCTTGCTGCCTTTATGAGCCTGCAAATTAATGACGTTTAAAAACTAGCATATAATAAGGAAAACATTTAAATCGTGCATGCATTGCTTTTTTGTTATATGAATTGCAAAGCTAACTCCATATGGCCTCTTAAGTGTCATTATAAATGGTTTTAATGTACATATTACAACTAGTAACTCAAGGACTAGTCACAAACCGGAAGTTTCTAATTAAATTATATGGACGACGAGGAAGAATTGTTCGCTCTTTTACTCTTTTGTGGGACAAGGAGACTGGTACAGCCCGATATCAGATGTGTTTATTGAGTAATATGTCCCCATAATTAAAAGGGTTCAAGAAAGGTTTTAGTTATCGTGATTAAACGTATAATCAATACTTGATTAATATCAATATACGAATGGGAAACTCTCAATTCAAGTATCCCCACACTCCCATTTATTTCTGTAAATATTGCAGCTTGACATTAAACAAATAATTTGATTTAATGAGCCACACTCGTTGTACGTAGCTTAAATACACACATTGTGTTTGCATAAATATCAAAACAATAACAATAGTACATTAGTTAGTTCAGATATCCAAATAGATGGAAGAGTATTAACATTTACTAAAAACAAAGTCTTGATTGTTCAAATTTTACAAAATTGACCGACACTGCACTTTAAACGTTAAAAAAAATTGACTTTCCGCTTTAAACCTATAACGCAAGGTATTATTAATGCACACGAAGATCATGTTTATATCAAAAGATTGTACTTTACTAACAGGTGATCTATAAATCATGTATTCAGAAGAATTTTTATAATTTGCTTTTATTTTAAATCACACTATCACTAAAGGAAAGTAATATAAAAAAGTTTGCGATATTGTATATGATAAACGTCACGGTTATGAACAAATGTTATTATTGAGTTGGTAGGTATATAATAAAATATAATGCTTCAAAATATCTGTCTAATGCAATTTAAAAGCCGTACGTTGAAAACTTTTATATCTATATACAGGAAAAAATAAATAAAGAGATATTAGTTTTTGCACATTTCAATTAGGAATACAAAGGCATTAAAACACCTATAAACACTTTAATCATTGTCAATAATGTTTGCATTAATCGAATGCATACAAATCATTCAATCTTTTAAATGAAGACTAAAGTCTTGACCAAATACTGGCTAAAGGCAGATCCATGAAAAATTGTAAACACTGAAAATTCTTTAATGATCAGTTTCAAATAAAGAATATTTCAAATTTTGAATTCCTAAAACGAATGAATATTAAAGATAACAATATCTAAACACAGGTAAAAGTTGTGAGCTGTATTTGTTATGGCATAAAGCGAGCACATTTTTTATAGTTGCATATACTATTCACAAACCTACATTGCCTAGAAAGGGTATATCCATGCATATGTGCATAGATATGTTCGACAAACAAAATTATCATTCAGATTCCCCTGAAAGATTTTCTTTATCCGCACATGATCTCAGATGCCGAAAAGACTTTCATATATGCGTTTTCATAATGACTATAAAATCTCTCTCTCTCTCTCTCTCTCTCTCTCTCTCTCTCTCTCTCTCTCTCTCTCTCTCTCTCTCTCTTCGTCCGAACAAATACCTAATTCTTCAAACAGATGAGGTATTCGTCCGAAAATATATCTAATTCGTCCTAATTCGTTCGAGCATTGACGACTTCCGAAGCAGTAAAGCTCGCCGGGATAAGAATTATAAATGCGTCGTTGTTGGATAGAAATGAAATACGTCTTTACGGGTCATAAGTTATGAAAATAATGTTATCCTAAGTGTAGTCGTATTGATACAAATAGAAAAACTATATGCATCGTATAAAACGTATTATGATATAGAAGACACGATAAATTAAAGTAAATTAAAAGGCATAAAACGATACAAATACAACAAAAATCCCAAGCCAATCCAGTGTGGCAAGATATTTTGTTTACATCGAAGTTGAACATGTGAGTGTTTAAAAATTTATCTTTGGGACTTTTCACTCCCCATGGAACAACATCAATCGGAAATTAAAAAAAGATATCCAATTATTACGAATATGAGACAATAGAATACCTAGCATTGTGATTTTATTCTCATAAAAAAGTGTCATATATCGCAGTTAAAATACAGCGAAAATCATCAGGTGAAATTGGAATTATTTTGTCTTAGCCATGTTTTGACGTGAACCTTCGAAGAATACAACAATCGCAATGAAAAGGGTCGGATTAGCTCACCTGAGCTTTGTCGAAATTTAAGATTTCACAATGATATAGGGGTGAAAAGCGGGCCATTATCTCTTTTATCTTTGAAGTGATACCAGGGCAGTGTAGGGGACCTATGTTGCTATTATTTCCTGGTCTCAAATTTGGGCTGTTTGAGTACCACTTAGTGGCTCCCATGGGTTCTGGTCCATTTCAGGGGTTTATATCTCACTTGAGATTGACCACAAGAACTTGCAAACAGTAGGATTAGGTAGAGGACCTCAAGAAGTATTCATAATAAGCGTTAGAGGGCACCTATGACCCCTACAAGGATCGAGTTAGCTCATCCGAACTTTGTCATATTTTAGCATTTCAGAATGATATAGGGGTAAAAGGCGGGTCATTATCTCCTCTATCTTTGAAGTGTGCATCAAACGGATACCAGGGCAGTGTAGGGGACCTATGTGGCTATTATTTCCGGTCACAAATTTGAGTTGTAGGGGTACCACCAAGTGGCTCCTAGGGGTTCTGGCTCAATTCAGGGGTTTTTAACTCCTTTGATTTTGATTTTAAAAATTTGGAAGAACTGCAGGTTAAGCTGAAGATTTCAAGAGGTACTTAGGACAAGCGTTGGAAAGCGCATATCACATAAAAGGGTGGATTTAGTTCGGTTCGGTTGAGCTAAACTGATCTTTATACGGGTCATATGACCCTTTAAACACTTGTTATCAATACCAATGAGGTCTTCTACTTAATTTTTATTCTTAGGTTCTTGTGATCGAAACCAAATCAGATTAAAACCACTGTAATGAGCCAGAAGTCCTTGGAGCCACTTGGTGGAACCCCTCCAGCTCAAATTTGAAACCGGGAAAGAAGAGCCTCATATGCCCCCTACACTGTCCTGTTATTTGTTTAATGCACACTTCAAAGATAAGGAAGAAATTACACCACTTTTAACCCCTATATCGTTGTGAAATGCTAAAATATGACAAAGATCGGGAAAGCTAACTGACCCCTTGCAGGGTCATAGGTGCTCTCTTACGCTGATATGAATTCCTCTTGAAGTCCTCTCCCTATTCCTAGTATTTCAAGTTCTTGTGGTCAATCTCAAGTGAGATATAAACCCCTAATATGAGTCAGAACCCCTGGGAGACACTTGGTGGTATCCCTACAGCCCAAATTTGAGACCGGGAAATAATAGCCACATAGGTCCCCTACACTGCCCTGGTATCCGTTTGATGCACACTTCAAAAATAAAAGAGATAATGGCCCGCTTTTTACCCCTTTATCATTATGAAATACTTAAATATGACAACGTTCGGTGAGCTAACTAAACTTTTTTAAGGGTCATAGGTGCCCTTTAAGGCTTAATATGAATACCTCTTGAGGCCTTCTACCTAATCCTACTGTTTGCAAGTTCTTGTGGTTAATTTCAAGTGAGATACAACCCCTGAAATGAGCTAGAACCCCTGGGAGCAACTTGGTAGTACCCCTACAGCCTAAATTTGAGACCCGGAAATAATAGATCCATACGTCTCCTACACTGCCTTGGTATCTGTTTGATGCACACTTCAAAGATAAAAGAGATAATGGCCCACCTTTTACCCCTATATCATTGTGAAATGCTAAAAAATGACAACAAAGTTCGGGTGAGCTAACTCAACCGACCCTTTTCCTTGTCCTTGTTGTATTCTTCGAAGGTTCACGTCAAAACATGGCTGAGACAAAATAATTCCAATTTCAGCTGATGATTTTCGCTGTTTTTGACTGCGACATATGATAATTTTTTTATGAGAATAAAATCACAGTGCTGGGTGTTCTATTGTCTCATATTCGTAATAATACTAGTTCTTTTTAGCTTTCGATTGGTGTTGTATCCGGGGGAGTGAAAAGGCCCGAGGATAAATTTTTAAACACGCACATGTTCAACTTCGATGTAAAAAAATTGTCTTGTCACACTGAATTGGCTTTGGGTTTTTAATGTTTTGTATCGTTTTATGCCTTTTAATTTACTTTAATTTATTGTCTTTAATATCATAATACGTTTGCATATCACTTTTTACGATGCATATAGATTTTCTATTTGTATCAATAAGACTACACTTATGATAACATAATTTTCATAACTTATGACCCGTAAAGACGTACTTCATTTCTCTTCAACAAAGACGCATTTATAACTCTTATCCAGGCGAGCTTTACTGCTTCGGAAGTCGTCAATGCTCGTACAAATTATTTAGCATTAATCAGTTTTATATAAATTTAAAAATGTCGATAATTAAGTAAAATATAATTTTCTGTTCGAGTACTCTCAGTACTTTGATGAATTTCCTTTTTGGCTGCTAGCTTCTACGGGCTTAGTGGCTGCTGTTTGTGGCTGCTAGCTTCAGCCTGGGGTATTCTCATCTTTATTCCCTAATGCAATGTTTAGCATTTTGTTAAACGTGTTATGCTAGGGTTTTTTTTAATTTTCATTTGTTTCTGCTCCAAAACAAAAGCTACTTTACAAGACTCAAGATCAATATCATAGACAATTGAAGCCAAAAAAAGAGCAAAAGTCTACACTCAAATTTTATTCAGACATTGGTAACCATTCAGTCTTTTTTTCTGTGCAGTCTATCCCGGTATATCCTGTTTCACACTTACAATAACGTACCGTCTGGTGTTCCTTACACTGGCACGTGCAGGTGGACTCGTCCAATGCCGCGCCATTGAAGCAGTAAATATTACAGCGACTGCCACAGTCAGCCCCTGTTAATGCGACAGAAATATCAGGTGTCATTGTATTTACTTTCAGAAGCTGGATGGTCACCAAATTAAGGTATTCAATCTATAACATCCACATTTTGTTCCTAATAAATGAATGACCCTATATTCTTAATCATGATATCATTTTGTAGGTGTTATCAAATAAAAATACTCCACCATAATTTTGATTATGGTTTAATTAATCACACCTTAAATTCACACTGAAGTCTATTGGCAAGGTATGTTTTAGCAAGATATTGTAAAAAGGAATTTAAATCCGTAAAACTCTTTTTGTTAATACATGCAGAAACTTTCTCTTAATTAAAATGTAAAATAAAATGAATCATTAACCGCAGATAACTTGACGAATCAAAAAAAAATTTCATCTAGAGGAAATAACTCTTTAAAAAAAATCAACTTCCAAATAACCGGCTTCTTATATGTAGTCAGTCATGTGAATTTAGTTTATTTCAATTTCATTGTTATCTAGCAATACATATTGAACTTGTGTAAACCAATTCTCTTTGTTCAACATCCCGTCATTATACATTGAATTCCTTTTAATCTAGACATAGATGTTGTATTTTTAAATCTCTTATTAAGTAACAAAGAATTCATTACATTTTAGCTTCAATTTTGATAATTTTTTTTATATTTAAACAAAGCTTATCAATACGTAAGTTCTCCAAAACCAGGTCCCAGAATCATGAACAAACTTAGACTTAAGTGAAAAATTGTAAACTGTCTTGATATCTCTTGATTAAAAATACTGACAAAATTGAAATGCTATTGAAAGTGTCTTGATATAATGTTTTCAATTATAAATTTCCATTGTAATTTTATGATAAACCATTATTTTGTGACTGGTTGAAATTTTGACTGAAGTCTGAAATTGCTTTATGATCCCGAGGCCTACAACGTTTGTCCTACCATCTAACGGTATGCTAATCTTTTATGAATAATTACGTTGAATTACACTTTTTAGGTTTTATTAATTTTTGAGATGCAAATGACATTTTTCTTAAACAAATCTTCTCACATCCATTTTCTGATACCGAATGGAATTTGGATTGAAATTGAATGTTTATTTTGAAAGTTGAATACTTTATATTGGATCTTTCATGATTTGGGTGGGTATATGATTTCTATCTAGCAAGTTGTGTTCTTTCTATTCCCGAGGCTTGGCGAGGGGATAGTAAACACAACACGAGTTTGATATAAACCATTAACCTTTGCAGATCATGAGAGTTTCTTTTTCTCACATGTTTACTACGTCTTTTGTTAAATCTTAATGTTTTTCTGTAAAAATTATTAAATTGTAAGCCGCATGGCATATTTACTGCAGAACGTCACAACTTTACGCATGGACAATTTTCCTTAACGATTTAACAAAGATGCTTTAAAGCTATACACGCTATAATTTACGTCAATTTTGAATGACAGTGAAAACGCATGTGTTTGTCTACTTATAAAAGTTATACTTAATCTGTAAATTACAATGGTGAATTCCATCTCGTTACAAAGATATAGATTTTTAATTGTTTATTTTCCTGCCAGGAAAATATACCTTTTCATGAATATTGATGAAGGAAGAGCGAAACCGACCTCATTGCGCATGTCCGCGGAGAACTAGGTGGTCGTTATTGTTTGCCTAATTAAATATCCAACTTGATTTTTAATATGTGCTTAACAGTTGTTGATTTGAAATACATACATGTATAATGAGTAAAATACGTTTGTCATTCACGATACCCTTACTTCTGCATTAACACTTATAGGATCTATAAATAGCACATAGGGGAAAAACACAGGTCTACGTCATTTTTTTAAAGGAAGTATTCATATCTACTCACAGGCTTGTATTTTTTTCTTTTGTTTGTACTCGTATATCGGACAAATTTATTCTTTACTGAAAATATCCTTTCCTTTGTGAAACTATCACAATTATGAAGATGTTGACCCTTCACCAGTTGTGGTATGATAGACTAAATTTAGCTGTCGATATCACGTGATAGATTAATATTCACGAGGAGGCATTACTTTCCTGGCAGGAAAATAAATATTTTTTATTGTTTAATATTTGATATATTTGTTACGTGATCGAATTGAGCATTATAATTAACAGCATAAAGGTAACTTTTATTAGTAATCAAACACATACATTTTCCCCTTTATTCAAATTGACGCAAATTATAGCGTGTATAGCTTTAACATTTTATTTCCGAAACTATTTTTTTTTATCAATTCATGAAAACAATGAATAAAACGACAAAAAATGATTCACAAGTACAACACCACACTTTTCAACTAAATAATGTTTGTACTTTTATTCTAGGTCAATCAAGAACCATAACTATGAAGTCACGTAAGAATACAGTGTAACATCACCAATTAATCCCATGAGTGATATCCACCGCATACTGAGCTTAGCATGTGATATCTAACGTAAAATTTGCATCAATGTACGACATGCATGGCATCATTTTCGCATATATCCTCTCGTTCTATTTTTGCTAACACAGCTATAAAATAAACAAAATATCCCATATATTTTATTACCGTAAACTCCAGTAGGACAATCACAAGTACGCAGTTTAAGGTTGTATGTCCAGCTATTCTTAAATTCATCTTAAATAAATGTTAAAATAAATCTTGTAGAATTAGTTGTATTTAAAGATACATAGACAATGACCTTTGTCAATCTAAAAAACTGAAACCCTTATTTTCTAAATATGTTGTTATCATTCTGTACCGTTAATATAATGAAGGTTAATAGCAAAAAAATGTCTTTTTAACACTTTTTATACACGATTTTCAAAGGAAATTTGCTCTAAAAATTGATGGATTATAATATAAAACATGCATTTTAGACAATATAAGATAGCGCATTTTATATAATCTTTTATTCCTATTGATTAAAATTAAGAATATAACATAATCATATTGAATCAGCTGTTTATTAAAACTCACCAGTTTTGGGTAAAGAATAAGCGTAATGAATGCCTTTGTTTTCCAAAGCGTTCTTTTGATAAAGCTGAAATCAATAAAAAAAAAATGCAATTACGGACCATTTTCATTTGGTAGAAAAATATCGCTTTAAAGACTTTTTGTGATCGGCCGATCACTATTGTGTCTATATGAGGCATCCGACAAATGCGTCTTCGTGCGCACACATTCCGCTTGCATAAATAGTTCTTATTTTAAAACTTGAAGCGTTGGTCTATTTTTGATATAACATTTCACTCAGTTTTTGTTTTCAATTCATTTACCTTAAGACATGCTAACATACATTAAATACAGTTCGACCTGTTTATTTACGAATGCACATTTTGTCTCACGCGTAAGAATTTCAATCGAAATTCATTCAGTAATGCAGTTGACCTCGATGAACTGACCTCGATCATGAGAAGATGCTCCATGAACTGACCTCGATCTATTGATGTTGCATAATAGTAGCTAGGAATTGACTTGATTTATAAACAAGGCTACGTTATGATGCGACCTCAATAGCAAGTTATGGAAGCATTCAAATTTTCTTTAGTCGCATTAAATTATCTTATTACAACTCTTTCTTTGTATACGTGTTAATGCTCTTTGAAGAGCCCTACTCAGTATGAGAAGAAGAAGAAGAAGAAGAAGAAGAAGAAGAAGAAGAAGAAGAAGAAGAAGAAGAAGAAGAAGAAGAAGAAGAAGAAGAAGAAGAAGAAGAAGAAGAAGAAGAAGAAGAAGAAGAAGAAGAAGAAGAAGAAGAAGAAGAAGAAGAAGAAGAAGAAGAAGAAGAAGAAGAAGAAGAAGATACATTAATATTTAATAATTACGTTAAAAATATAAAACTAGACAAGGAGTTTACGAACGGCTTTCCCAAATTTATTTCAAAATTAAATTAGTTGACGGTTTATAATGATGAAATTATGGTATACAGATTCAAAATAATCTATATTTTGTAAAAATACTGTACCTTTTGATTTTTTTTTACATCAAACTGATCATGTTGCTTGCTTCTAGCTATCTATATATCATTATTTCCGATCATTCCTTTAAAAGAAATACTTGTTTCAGAGCTTACCAACGTTGCTGAATCGAGGTAATCTTATTAAATAATACGTAATGTCTATGACCTAGTTTAATAACCATGCATATTGCCTCAATACTTCTCTTCATAATCACTGATAGATTAATAGAACAAGTTTGTAAAAATTACCATTTCAAAGTTTCTTCGCACATGGTGATGAAATGTTAATTTTTGAAAATTTTAATCAATTTTTGAATGTGGATTAAAGTAAGTAAGTTTCTTTATGTGTAATCCTACCTTGATGATAGCAGGCTCGGAGATCGGCCCCGTTGTATACAAGTACTCAATATATTTATAATGCCAGTAGGTGTTCGCAAAATTGACCGGATTTTTACTCTCATCCGTGTTCCACACCCAGCTGCTTCCAACATGGCTGACGATAACGGGGACATCATCTTTATCGTACATCTCTTGTGTAATGAAAAAGTCAAACTGTAAGAGAGAGAGAGAGATAGAGAGAGAGAGATACGGGGAATACATCGAAATAAAGAGTAACAGAGAAAGATACAATTTAAGGGAACGAGTGAGAGAAAGACATAAAGAGAGAGAATGAGAGTTAAAATGATAAGGAACTTAATCATGACTATAAATTGACAATGCCTGGATGTTAGCTTAACATAGTATCTGAGTTGAACATATTTTATTTTCTAATGATGCCAAAAGGATTGGACACACTTTCCAGAAACTTAGAGGTTCTCTCCTTGTACATGATATATTACAATTACAATTCCATACAATGCCAGTTAACATTTATAACAGTTATAGAACACTTAGTGAAACACAAATAAATCATTAGTTGGGAATGATGTAATACTGTGCAAATCTAGAATTAAAATTAGTATGGGTAAGAAAGTTATGCAAATGATTTAAAAACTTAGATAAATCTTCCACACTTTTGTTTAAGTGTATGAACTTCTTTAAATACTTTTGTATTTTCATATATCATATATTTCAAATATCATCATAAGATAAAGTTTTGTCACCTCAAAGTACATCAATTATATTCAAAAAGTTCAACGATAAAAGGTCATACAGAAATGGTTGTCTTAATTCATAATGAATATTTTTTATAAACGAAGAACAAGCAATGAGCATCTTCCAAACTTCCACATAAATGCATTGGGTTGGCTCATATGTTACATCGGTAACGATCATAATTGAGAACACAGCTATGCCTTAATTTCGTTTGAATGATATTGTAAATAAATTTACCAAAAGAGAAAGTATCTTATCCAGCGTTTTCTCTTTTCAAAACCAATAGGTTAATAGCAGGGAAAACTATCAGATTAATAGACTCTTTAGTATAATAACGATGTTTATTGACAGTGAATACATCTTTACTTACCTATGAAGTTATTTTCCATTATCCAATAGTTCAACCAAATTTGTATATTATATGCTCCTTTCAATATCTCAATCATTAGAGTTCTATTACCTGCAAAACATTTTTTTTATCTACATTGAAATATTAGTAACCCTTTTTGGAAATTGTGTACAGGATGACAATAATTTTTAATTATACTTATCAAAACCCATTAAAAAAGACATTAGAGCATTCTATCTGGCATTGGTTAAAAGTTTCAATGTTACAATATAGAATGAACTTTTATCCCATTAGATACGGAGTGGATACGTATTAAAACATAGTAACACTTCCGTTAGGGCTGCAGTATTGTTGTTTTATATTTAGGCGGCAATACCGGCATATTTACATGTAATTGTACTACAAAGGTAAAGTTAAATGTCGCGAAACAAGTTACCTTCTCCAGGTATACCCGTGAATGTTCCCTGTATGACGTCACATGTGGACCCATCCCCACCACAAACACCACATTCATCAAACTCTTTTGTCCCTCCAAGGGAAGCATCGTCGCACCCAAAGATCTAAACATAAAGATATAACATAAACATGCAAAAATTAAAAGAAAATCTAGAAACAGTGAAACAGAAAGTGAATTTTAAGTACATTTGTATGTGCTTGCAGTGCTAGGTAATATATAGCCTTTTTTTTGGCTTTCTAAATTCTTTAAGTTTATCATCTCAGGACAAACGTCTCTCCTGGATTTTATTCCTGTTCTTATTCTGCCCTGAGAAGGTTCATCGAAAGCAACTTCCGAGCTTTTTTATTACGGAAAATTAAATAATCTTTTATTTTTTAAAATCCAAATAAAGTTTGAGTTCGAACCCAGAAATAGTTAGTCTTGAATTCAATATTGCTGATGCCTTTTAGCATCAAAAAATGCACGAGTGGTCAGATCCAAATTACTAAAAAAATATCAAAATAATTTCATAAATAGTAGATATCAGTAGAAAACTTAGAGACAAGATTTGTTTTACTTGCCCTGCAATTTCCCTTCAAACAAATAGGAGTGAGGCCCTTCTTTCTTGGCCAAGGTGAGCTCATGAAATCCATGTACTTAATTACTTTGGCATCGCATGGGGTACCATGCGGCATTAAGCCGAATCTTGTGAAATATGGCGATTTGAAATCACCCACTTCTTTACATCTAACTTCACACACATAATTTCCGAGTAGAAAGGATGAAATGGGTTCTTACAACATAATTTTAATGAATCAACTACAGTCTGTCCCGAGATATCATTGAACAATTATCCCTTTTCACTCATAAAATTTCACAGGAACGAAAACAATTTTCTTACGGAGATTTGTAATGGGAAATGTTTACATCTTTTCTCCATTCGGAATACACTTGGAATACATAGCGCGATTTTTTAACGTTATCAATCGGGCTTATTAATAGCTGATGCAATGTTAAATTTCCGTAGACTTTCAATTTTAGGATGT
This sequence comes from Magallana gigas, assembly GCF_963853765.1. Lineage (NCBI taxonomy): Eukaryota > Metazoa > Mollusca > Bivalvia > Ostreida > Ostreidae > Magallana > Magallana gigas. Next base: position 8,931,351 of record NC_088860.1, on the reverse strand, counting down.
GTATTGAAACCTGAAGCGGTAGAGGGGGCGTTTTAAAACAGATAATATAGATATTTTTCATATTAGTGGATGAACGTAGTTTGAGCACAAGGGTATTTACTATTATTGAAATATCAAGCAAAAAGTGGTGGAAGCAAAAACTCGAGAGAGAGTACTCAGTATATTCATTCTGAATTATTTTATACCGTTCAAAAAACATGGAAAAAATTAAGGTTTATACGATATATTTATATTACAAAAAGAAATGACGAGTAAATACTAATTAAGCATAAATTTAAGCATACGTGGCTATTTCTCACCAGAATGACTGTATCTATCCCCCGTTGAATTATACTCTGACGAATTCAACACTTTATTTTCAAGCATTGTAAGACACGTTTCTGAAGCTCTCTGTTTAATCAGATCTGCCTGTTTTGGACTATCATCTGAACACGACTAGAACAGAAAATAATTCAAATTATTATAGTATTAGTAAATGGTGTCTCTTTGGTTTTCTTTACTGGTTTCTCTATGGATTATAGTGGCAGCTGGAAATGTTACACTAACCTAAGAATTACAAATCTTGGCTTCATTTGCATTGCTATCCCCTCCTTCACAGCCTGGGTGGTTTATTGGGCTGTCAATGTTAGATAGTGATGCATTTACATTGGTATAAACCATGTTTTTAGACTATGGAGTTAAATTAAACTTGAAACTTCATGTAGGTAAAAATATTCTTTACAGTTCATATATATCAAAGTCCAATGATACGCTTCACTGAATTTAATAAACAGTTGATCAAAAGCTAGTCTGAGCTTTTTATATGTTTTAATATTATTCAGCAAATATTTGATAATAAACGGGCATAAAAATGAGTCAAAAAATCACCTTGGATTGTTGCATCTTCGGCGTCTGTATGTTACCCCCACCCCACATGTTCTGGAGCAGGACTGCCACGCTCCCCAAGGACCCCACCCTCCTGGTCTGATGATTTTAGGGGTTTGTCTGGCATCCGCAAACGTGGTACAAGTTAGTTTAAAGCAAATCTATGAAAAATCACCGATGTTTTACCAATACATAATTCTAAACAAGAAAACTAAACAATCTCACGAGATATGAAAGGATGTTCAACAATTTTTCTTTAAAAATCAAATGAAAAGAAGAGTAAGTGAGATCATCTCCGTCCTGAAAAATAGTTTTTTCATCTTTTAGACGAAAACGTAAATTAAATCAAGCTATCATTTTTACAAGTGAATGCTCTGACTCAACGCACTTTTCCTTCGCCACAGTAGGAGCTGGGTATGTCCTGCCATCCATGGTTAAACATCCGGCCGTATAGGGATCCCTCCCTAAGATTCACACAACTGTAAGCCTCGCAGTGCTACCAAAAATGGGCGTATAACAATTCTATCTTATATATTCTATATGTTTCTTAATTAATCAATCTTCAATTATTAGTAAGGATGGATGGTCAATGAATTAATCATCAGATCTACCTTGTGAAAAATCTTCCTGTCTTTTTTGCTTTAAGATTAGTGTTTTTCCCTAAATCTGTAGACAATTTAAAGTAAATCCACCCTCCTGTGACGTCATACATTTTACATAAACCATGAATTCATTAAAATTCTTGCAAGTAGATTTCTAATTTCTAAGTTATTATAGATGCACATCAAAAACTCAAATCAGTGTTTACTTGTAGATATTTTATAAGCGTTTTCCATCCTTATATTCGACATAATTCAATAATGACAAAGGGAAAAACTCTTTTCTATTTTTCTCTAAGTGATATATCTAAATGCTATAATTTTTCTAATGTAAACAATTGTTTCTTTTTTTAAAAATTAATTTTAGTTTTCTGGCATAGTAAGCAATAAAATTTAAATATACAAACAAGTATCCATCCACTTTTATTTAATTTTTAAATAAGAAAAAGTGTGATTTTCAGATGATAATTTCAGCCTTTGGTTTTTATTACCTTACATCTTAAATAGTATGGATACATATATATTTTATTTATTTTTGGATGAAATTCAAGTCCAATAAGTTAAAAAAAATTAAGTTTTTTAACTTTGAACCCATAAGTATACAGGTACGGAGCTACCTTAAAGCCTTTTTAAAAAGAATTGTATAGTGTGATATTGCCAACGACCGTTAAGTCCTCTTAACTGCGTTAAGGATGAAGAGTTTGTTAAGACTTACCGAGTTATACTCAAACATTCTTAAAAAGAAATTTGGACCGTATCTATTCTCACAGATGTCATCTGGACTGTATTCCTGACCTAATTTAAGAATATTTTTACAAAAAGTTAAATATTTACATATCAAGTTTTAAATGTGGTTGTAGTTTCAATAAAATTATATTCGTAATAATACACAATGTAACTAAAAATGTATTATTCTGTTATTAATTAAACAGTAAGAAATCATTCTATGAGTATAATGAGATGATAATTTTGACGAAGCGTGATCAAACCAATAAAGCCCAAAGGATTTTATGATAGATTTGACCATGCCCCTTACCCCCTCCACCGAAATTATCACCTCATAATAGTCAAAGAATAATTCCCTATTACTAATATTAATAAAAAAAAATTAGCAAATGTTTGATTAAGTATAGAAATATTGACGTATTTATGTGATTTTTTTTTTGTTATGCAAACCCTGTTTGCATGCCAACGATTAGTCATTTGAATATATTGGACTGTGAATACAAATTTGATTTGTAGTGTTATATACAATGGAAAATGTCAGTATCAGTGCTTTGACTTTGGGACCACAATGCTTTGTGAAATACTAGTTAAGAATATATAAATTAGCTATTTATCAATTAAAGATGAGCTCAGCTCAGCTAAAGCTTCAGCTTCTCTGGACAAACATTGTGCTTTTTCAAGTCTGTATCAAAGAAAATTGATTGTCCTCATTGAATAAATACGTAATTATATGTAACTAAAAACATGAAATATTTATCAGTTATCCAATTAAGGTTTGTGTTCAACATAAATGACATGCATTATACGATGATGCGGGCGCAAAGTGATTTTCAGACAACCTAGTAAACGTCAATATGGCATACATGTTTAATCAATTAATCGATCACACTATCAATCGCGATCAAAAAAATGATCCATCAGAGAATATTTTGTGAACCCCTGTATTCCAGCAGTGTGTTAAATTCTTCGTTAGAGAATATGAAAGCTGCAGTTGGCGTTTAAAAACTTGACAATGTAAATGTAGGGTTACCGTTAAGGATATAAGTTTAATAAATGTTAGATGAAAAGTTAGGTTAGTAACATTACATGTATTGAAATATCAATGATAAAATTTTGTGTATACACAATATCATAGGATACACTAGTTTTGTAGTATTATAGCTCTGTTTATATTTACTTTCTATCTATTTCTAGAAATACCCACTGAAGAAAGTTATGAAGATCGTTGACGCTACATGAACTCCATCCTGCGCCGTATCCTCCCATGATACCTACGTCACTTCCGTAACACCTGCCCGCGTCATGGTTCATTCCCAAGCTATTACAAAAATAAATCTAAAACATTCCAAAAACATTGTCAGCACAAAGTAAAAGTCGCAGTTTGAAGGTGTATTATCATAAAGGGATAAAATAGTTCTTACTTATGTCCAATTTCATGTGTAAGGGCCTTGTAGCCGGTTAAAAACCGTTCAGCGTCGACAGAACATGCATAGTCAGTGCAGGCTCCACCGATATATGCCATTCCATCATAGTCTGCAGGCACCCTGAACAGTTTCAAAAGTACATGAAATTACCAATGATAAGGCATATGTATATAAACATTGTACACCCGAGGCGCTTGTAAAATTCTGCTAATAATAAAATGTTTTTCTTCAATAAAACATGCTCTAACGCCTTTCCAAATGATTGCGTGTATCAATATCGTACTTACGCTGTGTGAGCACATCGTATGTCATACTTATGAGAAACGTTTCTTGTACCCTGGCAGAAACTGGATAGGGTTTCATGTAGATTGTTTTGACATGTTGTAAACGCTCTACAATAGAATAAGAGATACATGTAAAGAGATACTTAGAATTTCAAATGATTACTTTCTTACGACTAGCATTAAAGAAAATACAGAAGACTTACCGGATTAGTCTCCCAAAACTCAAGATTCTTGATCTTTAGTTTGGTGTTGTATCCAAGTGTCTCAGATCGAGAAAACTCCATTTGCGCCTAATGATAAAAATTAGTCTGTTTGTATCGTCACTTTTGTTGTGACTGTTTAAACAATTAAATGCTTTCTTTGGTAATTCATTCGGGATATGAAGGTAGTGACATTGCAGAAAAAATACATAACCCGCGTTAGCGGGTTATGTAAATATTTTCTGCAATAATCACTACCTTCATAACCCGAATGATTCACCAAAGAAAGCATTTTATTGTTTATATTAACATCTTTCTTTAAGCTAATTGATAAATTGAATAGGAAAAGTAAGTAAATTCACTAAATTACTGTTAATGTACGTAAGTAAGTTAGCTTAAAGAAACAGCCAAATCGTCTCCTGTGAGACTTTGAGTCTGACATCGTCATGATTTTTTCGTGCAGTCCGTGATGTTTCCTAGGTCGCTATAGGTTTGGACCAATCGATAAACAGGGCGTGTCGATATCTGTCCTGTCATTTTCTTGTCAGTTTCAGACGCTGTAGATATCGATCAATCGATAAATGGGGCGTGTAGATTTCAGTCTGGCTGTTTCTATAGAGCTATGAATTAACTATAAGTTTCCGTAAGAAACAGAGGGAATCATACTTGGTAGATGTAAATATTTTTTAATGAACCTGTCTGACTGCTATTTCACGAATATTACCCCGTTGTACTTTAAAATCATCAGTTCGACCCTTTTGGACACGTCCGTAGACGGGACCTGTGCTGTAAAAGGAGCTATCTGTGTAGACTCCTATTTCTATTGCCACATCCTTTGCTGTCAACTCCCGCTTAGTGGTCCTCATCGATCAATGGCGCCTCTACTTCATCATTTGTTGATGGAAGCATATCTGTTAAGATAAGACTATATCAGTATAAAATCCCCTGCTAAATGTTTCAATACTTATTGAATTTTTATTAAAAACTAGTAAATTTAGATTATTTGTATCTTTGTATCTGGTATGTTGAATTTTCTATAGTATTCGTTAAAATAAATTGTTATTTAACTCAACCTGATAAAACCTTTGATAAAATCTAGTTTGGCATGTCTCCTTAATTTCCCAAACATAAGAATTGTTTCCTGCTCAGAGAAATTGAAATGTTTGATCTTCTCTTTCGTAACTCCCCTCACGTGTAAGGCTTCTTTCGTTGAACTCAATATTCCTTTCAAGGAAATAAAAAAAATACAAACTGGAACGCTATTGCTATAAAAACATACTGATGTAACAAATAGGTGTGGTGTTGACTATTACATCCTCTGGCCCTTTTACATGAGTTTCAACATTCAAACATATAATGATAACTGTTCTTAACGACTGATTGTATCCAACTTAGTATTTCGTTTAACATCCAATAGCATCTACATTTACCCCCTAGAAAGCTATAAAAATAATTTACCAAATATTAAGAATTTATCATACCAAATTTGAAAAAAAAGAATGGTTGAAATTTTACAACTTTCATTCCCATATAAATTCAAAACTGAACTGCTCGCCTATTTTAAAGCCTATTCGAAAAAATATTTACATAATTTTTTTTACAGTTTAGCGAAAGGTTTTTCATCTTCTAAAAAAATCAACACATTATACAGTAATTTATATGTAGGTGAGGTTTGTTTCAATTAAAAAAAAAGTTTTTAGAAAGACTCGACACACATTTTTCCATAAACAGTTTATATTTTTTAAAAATATGACTGAGTATTTTTTCAGCATGCAAAATAGAGCAACATAAAAACTATTATTACTTATTGTATCAAGTCAAACCAATGCATGCAGAATTAAGCCTAGCACCATCTTATGGAATCTGATTGTCAGTTCTTTTTTTAAAACTATGTCGTTGAGAGTCCTATCTGGATCACAGTTGTATACCAGTGCTAAAAATCAAAACATAACACTGAATACAAGAAAGAAAAAAAAACTAAAGTGATATATCAATTTAGATCGCAAATATACGTACAATGAAGAATTTTACTTCATCAGTTATATTTCTAAGTCATGAAGTAAATCTTGTTGTTTTATTTTGAGAATGAATCTTTACCATATCATTAGAGGTATATTTTTACCTCATTGCATCAATTATCTGGATTGTAGCCTATTACAAATGTCACAAATATTAAAGTATTCTAAATTTTAAAATTCACCCAAGGTAAATAAAGAATACTCTTCTTTTCATGAATAACTAAGTGTACAATGTTATCCGGGTTTGTGTAATTTCTAATTGTTGAATTGTCGTAGATATCATATAAAAATGTAATATTGAAATCATGCACATGATTTTATATGCTTTTTGTGCTTGAAATTCAGCTTTTGATACATATTTGTAAGCCCATACAGTTCACCAAACATGGATGGAAATATATGTCCCATGATCATGGAGTAAGTAAGTTACACGAGAAAGGAAGCGTGGAGTCTCTAAGCAGTCACAACAACATAGATCTCACAATTATTATAGAAACAATGGTAAGATTCAAAATAATTATAACAAACTCCGAGTTCATTTCACACTATCCAACTTCATTAAGTTTTAAGACAAAATAAAGGATTTAAAATTCTAATCAATTGTTATACTAATTTGTTATACTAATTAGCCCCATATTACTTGCTCAACTTTGAACATAATAAACTATTATAACAAAATGTCTTTTTGTAATATCAAATTTTAAGGGATAACAAATGACTGCATGGCACGGTTACTTTGAACACACAAATAATAAAACTAATGTATTGATATCAATGGGATTTTAAACGTCTGTAATTTTGAAATTATTTGAGAAAACAAATTAAATTTATAACGAAGCAAAATTATGTCTCTTGTACATATGTCTAATATGAAATGTTGTTTCAGAGTCATGACCATTCTATTTGTATTCGCCCCCCACTCCCGCCATATTCTGTCAATCCACAAAATGTCACTATACAACTTAAAGGCAGCTATGTAAGTAAACATATTTACATTTTCCAGTGTCTTTGCCTGTGATAAGACTACGTATCGATTTTGTACTATAAGGCCCATAACTTCAAAGGAAGTATAATTGGGGCGCCAGGGGGGGGGGGGGTTTGCTTATTTATATTTAAATATTTAATCGCACAATGGCATAACATTATATAAATATAAGTTTTAAGGAATCATTCCTTGAATATTATGAGGTGATAATTTAGGTCTTTATTGGATTTGATCACGCCCCGACCAAAATTATCACCTCATAATACTCAATGAATGATTCCTTATTCCTTAATTACTGCACTAATTATAAAAAAAAACCCAACAACAACCTAATACTGAAAGTGCAAAACAATTAACAGTATGTTTATAATTTGTAGTTGGCTTGATGAGTAGCGTTATTGATATAAAAAGTACTTTAAAGTATCATAGGAAATAGGACTATCTCTACTTAAGGTCAGTCGCCGCCTATCTTCCATTATTTTCCATTTTTCCTCTCTACGCAATGTGAAGATTTTCAGTACGTAATTCCGAAATTCTATGTTCATTTTTACTATTTGGTTATACCCTATTTCAATTGAAAATACATGTATACATGGATATTATGACTTTATTGATAAGCATTTAATTGCATTTTGCATGCTACTGAAAGAAAAACTAAAAATATTCTAACCCCCAAAATAGCCTTGTAATGCACCCTGAATTTTTGGCATTATCAGGTTTGAATGCAAAATAAAAAAGAAATAATTTATCAAAGAAAATTATCTAAAACTGAAGAAGGTTGCATGTGTCCTTAAAGACGTCTTCATTGGCCTAATTTTGTAATCATTCAACTATGCTATAATGAACAATACTGCAATTATTCTGTATGTGATCAAAATAATTATTGCAGGCTAGTATTTCAAGCGTATATGTGTGGAAGAGTAGCCTTCATTTTGGACAGAATACTTCCCAGTCTGACTTCTTCAGATCTTTTGGACAAGTCAAGGTATATTTAATTTATTCATTAAGGGTCCAAAGTCCTTATGGGAAACCATAATCATTTCTTTACAAAACTGTCTTAAGAGATGTAGTGTTTGCTAAATTATGTTTTAATGGTGTGTCAAAATTGCAATTATTTCAAACATTTTCTGATGAAAGATTAAAATGTAAAAAATAGTTTTTAAGCAAAGAGTGATTGAACATGAAGAAGAAAATCTTTACAGGATAATCTCTGCCATTCAGTCAATATAATACAAACTAAAAGGACTGAACAGGTCACTGAATGGAGGAGTTGTTTTAACCATTCACCTTCAGTAACATTTCAGTCACCTTTTAGTTTTTTTTTACCTTACTGAATAACAAGAGCTTCATTCTGTGTTTAACCCGTTGTTAAGGCTTTGTAGTTTCTTTTTCTTTTTTGCTTTTGTTTCTTGCAAAATTGATAAATTCTTGTTTCTTGTTATATTGAGACTCTGTTGATGCAAAATCTTTGGAATGTTATTTCAATGAATATTCATATGCCTTAAAAATCTAGGTTAACAATGGACAGATCAATATCCCTGTTAGAGTTGATGAAGTGATCACCATCACAGCATTGTCAACAGGACAAAAAGGACTATACCCAAATTATCCATATGTTAAGCCATTCCCACTGCCATATAATGAAAACTTTGATGGTTTGCACTGTTTATTTCTTTTCACAAAATATATTGTAATTGTTATAGATGCAAATTAATTTTCAACTTATTTACACTTTAAATTAAGGTAACAACTATCTTTTGCATGAATAGATATATACAAAATTTCAAGGATGCTGATATCTGTTCTAATTTCATGATTCAATAAGTTTTCTGAACAGGATATCCTTATTTTTCTGAACCAAACAACTTTGCACAACAGACAGGTGCATATGAAATCATGAAATCGTCAGACCCCTCCAGAAAACAGATTTTAACGCACACTGTTTTTAATATTCCTGTTTCTTGGTGTCAAGCAGAAAAAGCAAATAAGTCTGTGAATATTATAGGCGATCATAACTGGTAAATGATCATTGTCATGGTAACTTTATTTGAAGGAGTTTAACAAATACTCGCAAATAAATTGGTACATGTATGTTTTCATTTCATTCAAAAACCCCTAAACTATCTCATTATGCCAATAAGAAGTAACAATAAACAAAAGCGTACTTACTGGCATATACTTTGTTGGCTTGTTTAAACCTAATATTGTTTTCATGATGATCCAAGCAATACAAACAATGTTATAAATTAGATATAACAAAAATTGTAGATTTTGAAGGCAATTCTACATATGTTAAGTGAATTTTTGTTAAATTATAAAAAATAACAAATCTGTCAGTGCATCATTTTCTAATGTTTTTTTCTGCTCTTGGATTTTATATTCTTGTGACTTACCGTGACCATATCAAATAGTCTGTCTTTCAGTTTCCTTACCACTGACTTTAAAGACTTTCTCCTTTTCTATATTAAAAAGGAAAATAGGCTATGATCTTTATCTTGTTCTTTGTTTTCAGCTACATGAAAAAATCTTCTTTTTAGACAATTCTCTGTGAATTGCTTTACTAATGCACAAACCTTGCACTCTTCTCCATAAAACTGTATTTCACTACTTACGATAATTCTGATGTCATTCTGTCTATTCTTGCATCGTCATTTCAAGGAAATCATTTGAGTCATGTCTTTCTGTACACACAGGGTACCCAGAAAATGTTGAACCTTCACTCTTTGCTCAACAAGTAGGCGTGTTTGAAACCAGAAAATCTGAGAATCCAAGTCATGGAATGGTGCTGAGCCAAGTCGTTACGTACCCACCTATATACTGGTGTATATTGAATCTAGTCTTCCCAATTGATCTCATAGGAAACTTTTCTTGGTATGTAGCAGCTGCTCTATCTTATTCATACGAGTCTTTCCTCCAACAATGATCACATTTCACTGCTGAAACATACTTGCACAAAAATTATCTCACTATTATGCACAAAGGACAGTGCAGTGTTCTGTTGGTATAATGATACATGCAAAACACGGGACATACCTTTCATTTCTTATTCTAACAAAGACATGCTGTTTTTGCTTGTAGGATCACTAAAGGTTTTGTTAGTTTCAGACCTTGATCATTATTGTGTGTTTTAAGTCTTTCTGCTTACATCAACTTAAATGAGCTCTGTTTGCTACCTGTTGTCTTTAACACTGTTGTAAAGTAAAGTTTCCTCTTAAGGTGGCTCACTACACCCTGAAATATTTTCTCATATCAGCTGAAAATCACTTGATTAAGAGAGATATCATAATGGATAACAAGTATTTCAATCCAATAGGCAAAAACGTGCAATTTTTGATGAAAAAATACATTTTCGAAAATTTAATTCAGTAAACATGAACAAATGCTCAAATGCTCAAGGCGGATTCGAACTCATGATCACGAAGCCCAATAATATAACCACTGAATTTTGACGTTATACACCCCCAATCGAACGATATAAACATTTTGACAAAACATATAAATCGCAATCTTCTGACGTAGTGTACATATGTTAAAAAGTATAAATCTAGATGTAGTGAGGTACCTTAAACCGAATCACTGATCAAAATGTTCTCGAATTGAGTACATTTTAGTACGTTTGGCCATAAGGAGATAAAGAAGAAGCCACAATGAGAGATAAAATTTTAAGGAAAAAATATCAAGGATGTTTTTTTTATTCGGAAGAAACACCAAGTTGAGAATCTGTTATAAGTTGAGTTACACAGTAAAACTATTGAAAGCTTAAATCAATATTGATTTGATATAAGTTATGTGTATTTGTTAAACTTCTTCAGCTAACAATATCAAAACGTTTTGAAAACTATTTTGCTAATGCATATAAAATTATCCTTACTATATATTTTTACACCGATTATAATTATATTACTTTTTGAAAAAGAAAATCTCTGAGATAAATCTGTAACATGATCTTAATCTATACGTAAATGAAATATTATTCTTCTATTGTGCATGTCTATTAAGAAAGATATAAAATATGGCCTTAATTTGTATTTTTTTTAATTACCCATTCTTTGACATGAGTACCTGTCTATTTGTAGGACTGATATTTCTGTGACTGTCGAGACACAAATCCCCAAGGTCAGTGGAAGTTCAGGGACATTTGTTGCTGTCAGGGTGGATCAAGGGGGATGCAATGCTTGGGAAGCCAAGGGGATTTTTCTCTTTATACTTCCAGATCAGCAGAAATTTGTTCTTGCTAATGACTTGTGTAAGTGGTCATGTATTTTTGTTTCTAATGTATTCATTTTTTGTTTAATTTAAATGCCCTTTTTATTTCAAAATAATTAAAATTTTTACCTCTCTTTGTCTGTAATTGGGTTTTTTTTCTAATTCATTTAATGTACATGTGTTGTAATACTCGCATTTAGATTTTAAAAATTTTTGGTTACAGCTCGTACAAAAGTTATTAAAGAGGGATCAGTTAATGTATCAACAAATGGTTGGAATAATATAAGCCTCACTGTCAAAGTAAGTATACTGCTGGTAAGAGAGGGAAATAAGTAGTACATGTACTGTGTAAACACGTGCGTGTCTTTAAACGAAAAATAACCGACAATTTTCAATTATATACGTTATAGGCCTTTTCTAATTGGGATGTTTTACTCATTTTCAGTCTGAGGAAAAAGATTTTAGAAAAGTCTCTGAATGCATAAAATATAGAAACATTGATACCCAAGTACTGGATAAAAATAAGTTTGTATCTATAGATGTATAACTTCTGTGGATCATATATTTAGTCCAGCGATATTAAGATTGAGATACAAAAGAGATACTTATAGCATTGTATGATCTAAAACGGACAATTATAGCAATAACCCACTGGTATAAACTTTATGCATAAATATGATCTTTTTCCCCGTCTCCCTACTTTCTGTACTTATGGTATACATTTACTCAAAAGACATGATCAAAGAACCCGGTATACATTTACTCAAAAGACACGATCAGAGAACCAGAGACTAGAGTCGTGTATACAGGTACTTATCGTTGACCAACTAAGCGATCTTTTCTACTTTTCACCATGTATCGCTAATAAGGGAGATACATTTTGGAAATTTAAAAGAAATTATAATCATATTTTGTTAACATGCATGGCTATTAAGCACACAAGCATTTGCGAGATTGGCAATAATTACTTAACCAAATTACAATAAAGCCGATATAAATAGCGCGCGAGTTTTTGATTGAATAAAATTCGTCGAGTTGAACCATTGTCAAAACGTGGATGTTTTACTAGCCGACAACATTGATATAATTTCTCTTTCATTCTCAGAATTCTACCGCTGTTGGCAGTGTGAATGGAGTTCCTTTGTTTACAACAATCATTCCATCTAAACCATCCAATGGATTTGTTGCCATAGGTACAGATTCTTATGGCATAGCAAATTATGATAATTTTAAAATGATGAGCTCCAAGGATATCGATATTTCAAAACTGAAAACATCCCAAGAACTCGTATTTGTAGATGATAGAAAATTATATTTTAAGCCAAAAAGAAATATGCCGTAATTGATTTTACTGATGTTCATTAACTAGCCATTGTTAAATGTGTAAGACTGTGATATGTTAATCAACATGTTCCATTGTTTTACAACTGTAAACTGTCCTGCTAGGTAAAATATTCGTGCAATAAATATTTGCGAAATGCTCGAGTACCTATGCTGAAGAATTGTTCTCTTAAATGATTACACGCAATATATTGTACTTTCATTTGTAATATATTGAGCTACATGGAACTAACTGCATACAAATGAAATTTGTTTGATTTTACACAACTTTCTACAAATGCATGTTTTCGTTTTGCATCAGTGTATGAATGTTTATGAATATATATATTTAGATATATGTGTTTCAGCTGATAAACAATTTATGATGTAAAATCTACGGAGCTTTCCCCCTATAAAATTTTGTTTTAGAAAAGAGACGACATTTTAGGAAGGTAATAAATGAATTAATGTAAATGTTTAAGAAGTTATCTTTATATAATGAAAATAATTCCTAGAATATTACATTATTTCTCAATTTGATTTCATTTATCTTAACTATGAAATTGAATCCGTTAATAATCATGATGTATTTTGTACGAAAGGAGACTTATATCAGCCTGTTTGTAAAACCGCGGCCTGAATTGGTTCATTTGGAAAATATGCTTGACTCACAATGTCAGTCAATAATTTTTTTGTTTTGTCATCGATTCTTATTTTATGACAGTATATGTAAGCAACGCGCTGTGCGATTGCATGGGATATTTTACACTTGAATGAACACATATATTAAAATATAGATTTATTAATTTATTTTTTTCTCTTTAGTGTCCAATCGTTTAATCTTTTAGTTTATTACTTGATTCATAACCATATATATATATATATATATATATATATATATATATATATATATATATATATATATATATATATATATATATATATATATATATATATATTGATTTGAAGAAAAAAATGAGCTTTAAATTTATGATTTGTAACAATGCTTTAGCGCAAGAGTAAGGCACCTTTAGTATGATTATATTTCAGTTTTATATTGAATTACAACCTGTAATCACCACAGTTACATGCAGCAAAATACGTGGGTAAAAAACCGTTCTTGTTTGTGTGAACGATGTGGCCCATGTATAAGCTACTTGCTGTTATTGTTTTATTTTAAACCACGTAAATCGATTTAATTTTTTAAGAGTACATTCTCAGTTTTGCAATGAAAATTGTTGTACTAATACAAAAATGGTGTTTAGAAATGGTTCATATAAATGTCAAGCACCTCTGTATAGATAGGTAAACGATTACTTCTTTGTATTCATAAAGCATAATGTCATTGATGAAGACATATGTGATCTTTTCTTGAGTCATTCCAATATGACTTTAAATTATTTTTTATTTTGTTGTTCCTCCTTTTTCTTACACTTACTTATCCAGGGAGGGTCAATTCACGATGTCATCAATTCAGTCAAAAATAATATAACATTGTAGATTTGTTTTGCTAATTGACCACAAACTCCTGCTGTTACTTAAATCAAGGTCTAACGATAATGCAATTATTAAAGTCGGCATGCATTCCAAACAACCAAAACATTATATCAAAATTATTGTCGAACACGCCTGTGAATGAATCTGAATGAAACCGGAGAGGAACTCGGGTTAGACTGCAAGAACAGAAAATAGAATAGAAAGTATATTAACCATGGGAAAGGTACAGTGTATAGTTATGTATTTTTTATCTTCATTTATATAACAAACTTAAATATTGATGTCCTGTAGTTTTACTAGAATCCATCGGTCGTGCTTATAAATTGCAACATCCTTTAAATAAATAGCAATAGTGCCAAAATAAAATCAATCAATATTCATAAACATTTATTTCGTTTTCTTTACAGGCTTTCAGGTTCACATAGATGTACATGCAACTATGCAATTTTAAAAGCTGAATTTAAATAGAAATATTCTCAAGCAAAAAGTTTTAGTTTGAAGACATTTCATAAAATTTTATTCTGCAAGACGATATGTAGAGGTTTTGCACCTATATATAATTGACTTTCAGAGATCCATTTTGTTCTGTAGAATTATGCATTGTAAACAATTGATATGCCTCGTAGTTGAATTAAGGTATATACAAAACGACTTTTTTTTCTTGTACCTTGAATCTTGATATTGAAATCACATAACATACGTTAGCATAGAAATGTTCCTACCTTAACGTTTACCTGTATATTCTGTAAAATCCCAACGTCTCCTGTACTTTTGGACCTTTTTCTACTTGTGAAAAAGAAATAGCTAGGATCCAGGTCTTCTCGGAATTCGACGGAATTCGACGAAATTATGCTCAAGAGATTAATAAACTACTAATTAAACTGTTAAACCCGTTACAGTTGTCCTGTAGTGATTATCTTGTTGGTCTGGATAAGCGGCCGAAGCGTCAACTTTTTCGGTCGGTTTAAAAAAAAAGATAATATGTTACATACCTGTATTGTTTAAGATCCACTGAACAAAGTGTACACTTTTTGAAAAATCAACCCTCGGTTTCTTTGACTGCTTCAAAGTTTTTCCGAAGCAGCAGTGAAAAAATCTCCGTATTTATCATGCATGTTTCAATAAATATTTCACATATTTTATAGCAAACTAAGTAAGGCTCAGCAACACGTCATGCGTTCGATTTTCCCGAGTTTCTTAATCATGACTTTCATGAAAACTATTGTAATTATGAGACTTTATAAAAACTGCGCATATACCCAAGAAATATTTTTAAGCCATGCTATTCATTAATAAATATTATAAGAGAAATACCAGACGTGTGTTGATCGCTCTTCATTGGTGTCGAATGTACTGTTTGCTTTGTACTTTTAAAATCAGTGGTCTTGCGTATAGAAATCGTTGTTTCTACAATTAGAAATGTCACAAAATGTTGTTGTTTTTTTAAAATGATGAATTATATAGAAATGAAAGAGAAAAAAGATCGTAGGCGATTACCACTCTGACGAAAACAAAATATTGATATGTAAAAATTTTCTTTTCCATTGATATCGTGATGAATACCTCTTTTTTACGATTCTATAAGCACAAATGTTATCGCTCTGATTCTTTTATCCTCAAATGTTTGATACGTTTTTTGAAAACAAGGTTACAAAATTTTTTCATAACTACATGAATTTTAGATATCAAATCAAGTGAATATACATATATATATATATATATACATGTATATATATATATATATATATATATATATATATATATATATACATGTATATATATATATATATATATATATATATATATATATATATATATATAGTAATTTACAATTCTATAATTTTTTAAAAATGTATGCTGTTCAAAATTAAAAACAAAATAACTCATTAAATTGCCAAATAATACACCACATGCAATGAAAATTAAAATTATAAACATTACAGTAGACATGTTTTCGCATTGTACTTGCCATATGTTGTGCTACAGCCCATATCTTTGAATGAGACATCTATGATCTGTACCCCTTTTAAATGAGCTGGGGAGTTGCACTTAGGTTTTTCGCCAAAGTAGTTAACCACCAATCCCTTTGTCTGCACAAACACCGTAAACGATTCCAAATCACAACTACACTCAAACGGATTCCCCTTTATATACCTAAAGAAAATTAATTTCTGGAGTTATCCAGATTATAAACATGTCACATTTGTATACTAAAGCAACATTAAATGTTGAATCATAATATATAATATAATAATATATAATATAATATATAATAACATGTAATAACACATAATCATAACATATATTTTTAATGTAGAATTAGACATATTCAAATGTTTCAAAGTTTCATACATGTAATTAATATAATATTGAATAGACTAGTAATAAGATGTAAATTATGATGAAAAATATATGAAAGTCAAAATGTTCAACTTTCATTTAAAAAATATCAAAAGTATTCCTAATCTTTATAAAATACTCACAGATTTCGTAGGTTCGGAAGTGGCTTAAACATTTGCTCGGTCAACAACGTGATATTGTTATCATAAAGTCTCCTACAAGGTAAGAGAACTTCAATCACTGTATGGATATACCGCAAGAGTAATATTACTAAAGATTATATTAAAAAATCAGCAACAAGCCGATTATATACTCATTAAACGATTTCCTATAGCATATAACTCAACAGTACTTTGGTAGGATAAACGATGTGTTATTGATTCTAATTTTCTTCTCATTGATAATTTGTTTAAACAATTATATGCTATGTGGAAGTTCATGAATAAATGCAGTTGTAAAAACATTAGAATAATTTACATGTGTTCAATAATGGTGACAGGAGCTGTGGTATTTTTTAATCATTGCCACCTCTTTAATTAAAGAATTACTCCCAGACACTTGAGTGCACTTGACAAATTGCAAACATGAATTTAGAAACTTTTTAATGGTGTCCATAGTAGAGTTCTGGCGTGTATATGCTGTTACAATAAACGTAAGATTCCCCCTTTTAGGGGTTTAGATTTCGTTTTGCTTTTTCTAAAAGCTTCTGGGTAAAATCCTGGACAATTGGACATTACAAAAGAACATGAAGCTTACTTTGAATATCCCAAACAAGATCTTACAAAATAGCCATACTAATGTGAATAATTAGTTTGCATGGTTAAAAGACATCATTTGACATTTCAAGTCAGGAGAGTATGGGTTTATATATAATTGCAAAAAGGTATGCTTTTTGATATTTATGAGATTCGTCTACATTACTTTGGAAAATGAGCAAATGCAACTGTCGCAGGGTCTTGTGAATAAATAACTCTGAATCCTTGGTATGATTGATTTCAGCTGCACTGGGTCTTTATTTCGAGGATTATGTAAATAAATAAAACGCCCAAGTACAAACACGCTCACACTCACAAAAAGTTACAGATTTCATTCGCAACATCGCACGGTTTTTTTTTATTATACTTGAATAAAATGAATGAAAAGTAATTTAAATTAATATAATTACATATTTCAATTACAGATCCAGAATTGAGGGTTTACAAAATACAATGTATATCAAAATACGACAACAAGAAATTAATCAAAATTAATTTAGATCATGAAGGTAAACAATGAGTATTTAGTTGTGTTCGAATAATAAGATATCCATACCATTACACATCTGAAAAGAACAAAGTGCATTTTTCATGGAAATATAGATACTTAGTATATGCGTTTAGATTTCTCAAAATGAATAAATGCTTAAGTAGATGGTAGGTAACATTATCATTAATTCCAACTGCAAAACAATTTTTTTTCAGTAATATACCTATAATTTCTATATGTTCGAGACTCAATAAAAATACGAAGACGTTTGCCATAGCCATGTTATTAATGTTCATATAATTGCTAAATTTAGAAGACATGATTAAGAAATTGTTTCAAACAAATTGAAATTAAAAAAAGTTCATGTATTCCTTTATTTCTAAGAATTATTTAGAATCTAATCCAGCAAAAAAGAGGTCATGGCACACGGTCAAACTTTGTATTGTGTTAACAATAAATCATTTTATGATGAAAGTTGAAACCTAAAATTATAAAAATTGTATGATATTCTATGTACTAAATAATGATGGGATATGTATATTTGTTGAACAGATTTCTGTAAGTAAAGACATTCAGTCCTCTTTAAAATTGACTAAAAACATTGACGTCGCCGGACGTCACTGCACAACGAAATGTATAAAGAGTATGGATCTTAACTTGGAAAAAAGTCGATAAAAATTGAAAAAATACTCAATGGTAGAAAAATAAGTCAAAACTTATTTGCCATTTGTGTTTAACACATTTTGTGGGGTTGTGGAAAATGTATTTTGAACATCAAACAATACGAAAGAGAGTAGAATATCTGTAATTATTTGATCTTTAGATAAAGAACACCATCTGACAATCAGAGATTTCAATGCTGTAAACAACAAGGCATGCAGTAAAAATGAGAAAACTTCGAGGAACTAACTTATGGTTTTCGAAAAAATGTAAATAAACTAAAAGTCAAGTGAAATAGTGCAGATTTAAATTGTATGGTAAAAAGCACAAACGACTTGGGTGATATAACGATTGCACATTTCTATTAACTGTGCGTGCGTCATCTTGATGTTATGTTTTCAACGTCACCGTGCGCCGTCTTGACAAGATGGTTTGATTTCAAATCAGGTAACAAAAATACCTTTTCATTAAATAGAATGAAACTTCGTATATTAATAAAATAAGTATTTTTGCATAAATTAATATGTTAGTTTAGACTTTAATAAAAATATATGATTGACAGCCAGATTGTCTGCGTATTTTGTGACTGACCCTCGTACGTATAATTTTCTGCTATTTTTTTTTATTTTGTAATGTTTTCAGGCAATATATACTTTGGTTATGCAACTATTAAATGACAATTAGTCAGAAAGTGTTGATTTTTATATCTTCGGAAGCCAGTAGGACTGTATAAGCAGATGTTTACAAGACTCAAATCTCTTGCTTCATACTTATATATATATATATATATATATATATATATATATATATATATATATATATATATATATATATATATATATATATATATATATATATATATATATATATATATATATATATATATATAGTAAAACTCTATTATAGCAGAGTCCTAGGGAGCGATGGATTTACTTCGTTATATCCGTAATTCGTTATATCCGGATAACGAATTCGTAATAATAACTATAACGAATTTACTTTATGTATTTATGTTTTCTTTCACCAGACTTTAACTTTATCTGATTGAGGCTTAAAATAAAAATTACATTATACTTTGATACCTTTAATAATCGGATTGTGAGTCGAAAAATGTATATGAAAATAAATTCATTCGAACGATTATGCTTAATGGTAATGCAAACTTGTTTAACTCTAAAGAAATTCGTTATAAAAGCGTTTAAATTCGTTATTATTTAACACTTTGGAACTCAAAATCAATTCGCTATATCCGTAAATTCTTATATCCGAATTTGTTTTAACCAAAATATTTTGCAAAGATTTGTTAAAAATTTGTTTGTTTTAAACCTTTAGGTAGGTCGGTGTTTTTCTTACTTTTTGTTGTTTTAAGTAGGTGCTATACATGTATAATGTGTAACTCGATTCAAGGTCAATAAGAAAGGTTTATTGAGAATCTGTCACTTATTCATTTTGTATCAAGACGCTTTACAGAAACACATTTTATAAGACTGTTTTTATTTCTAGCTCATAAGTGCTTATTTTTTTTTCTAGCTCATAAGTGCTTATTTTTTAACCATTGTGTACTAACGTATTTTAAGTGATGGATAAAGTTGTGCTACTGCTATCCAGCTTTTGAACAACTTCATGCAATCTGCGGTTGATATATCTAAACGTTTCTTTAATGGTCAAATGAAAAATATACCTTCTTATTGCCCTCATTACTATAATTTTATACTGTACTTACAATGTTTGCATTTGTAATAAACCATCAAATGCATTAGTATCGATCATTCTTATCTGGTTGTAATCAAGGTGCCTTTAGTAAATGGAGAAAAAAAAAATAAACTTTGAAATTTTCTCATGTTCGTTTAATACACATTATAATCTTGGTTGAGTTGTTATAATTTGACCTAAATTCCTGTCTTAAGTTTATAATATTTACGATATCAATATAAATATGTACATTTGTATTAATACAATTATAAACTTATTAATTCATTAAAAAGGCATCGATGTGTTTATTTAGCTTGTTGTAATGTTATATGATGTGAAAACGTTTTCAATACACATCAAATGAGTCCAAGTGTCTGTACAGGGGTTGTTTAGTATGTTATATGTATTGTACTAGAGGTCTATTATGTATTTCAAACCGCGGAGAATTTATAAGTTGAAGGCATGTAATGTTCAGTTTACTATATCAGTGAAAAGCATTCCACTGATATAGTAAACTGAACATTACATACCCTCAACTTATATATTCTCCGTGGTTTGAAATACATAATAGATCTCTGAGGCACTTATTAATGGCTGAGCCAAAGGCTAGTTCGGACTAATAACAACGACCAGATAAGAACGTTTTAAGTTTTGGGAAAGGAAAAGGTCGCATACGGATATATCTCCTGGAAACTATGATTGACGTGACAAGACGGTAACCTTTTCGGACTTCAAAAATTGCTTCACAAGCTCAGATCTATGTGATGGAGGATTATCATGAAGCAGACAAACATGCCTAAATCCTGACTCAGGGCGTTGCTTGTTTTTTAGTATAATATCTTTAAATTATGGGTTTCTTGGCAACAACATGACTTTTACCTTGTTTAATTTGCAATTTTCCCCCCAAGTTTTCTTACTGGTTCGAAATAGTGAACCCATGTGTCATCAACTGTAACGATATTAAAAGATGTATTTTATAGAATTCGGGAATTATTTTTGTAATTGCTTAGCAGCTTGCCCTCGTACACGGTTCTGGTCTGTCAATATATGTGGTTTCCATCTTGCATAAATATTTCGCTCATTCAAAACACGTTACAAAATTTGAAAATAAATTGCACCAGAGATAGCGATATGTCAACAGCTCTGGCAAATCAGGAATCATGTTCCTGTCACCACTTTCAATCTATCTGTTTTGTGTTTAGTGCAAACTTTTATATCAACTCTTATTTCTTCAATATATTCAACCCGTTTCCCAACTATTTTTTCAAAAGTGGTCAGCGACTGGCTATATCAAATTAATATATGTTAAAAATTATGTGAAGCTGAAGGCTCGTGCTTATACCCTATGAAAGTTACTGACTTGATCTATTCAAAATTATTAACATCTACGAGATTTTCTTTGATATTGTGTAGGTTTGTTGAGTAGCCCCAAGAAGCCAATTTAGTTTTTAGATAGAATATTTTGCTTTGTTCTTTTTTTTTTTTATCATAATCGTATTTAACATGCAATAAACATTTAATAAAGCAATAAATAGAAAGTTCTTGTTTTGAATATTAATAGTTTCATGTGTTGCTTTGTAGATTAATATGCTGGCAAACAACACGTGCAATGCACGAATCTAGCAAATCTGGCAAGTAAAGTGTATAAACTTCTATATATTTAACCCGTTTCCCCGCCATTTTTACAAAAGGGGTCAGCGACTGGCTCTATTAAATTAATACATGTATAGGTTTAACACTAGGCGAAGCTGAAGGCTCATGTTTATACCCTTGAAACGCTATTCAAATTAACACCATCCACGAAATCGTGCAAAGCGTTTTTGCGCTGTGTTACAATACACATTATCCATAGATCAGCCCTCGAACTTTTTGTACTTTGATTTTGATTTGTGGAAGGAGAGAACTGACCTCAACGCGTTCATATGTACCCTTTTCAAAGATGCAAAAGTCCAGTTGAGTTTTTCAATTACAAACGGTTGTCATTTTTTTTGTGTGAACTCGCTTAAACTGTCATAATGTTACTTGTCTGTACCACGCGTGTCACGTGACATACGTTTCGGTAAGTGTGTTCGACATAATTGTATACATGTATGGCTTTAAACTTTAGTTTTGTGATTACAGTATTTGTTAGTTGCATGTTCAATAGATCTTTTGGTCGTTAAGGTTCCTACTTATTATTGAATTATTACGTAATGTGTAAACGAGTCTTGTTCTATTTGTTTAATTTTTTCAAAGGCCTATAATTTACAAAACTAAGGCTCAGTAACTCACTTTTGTTGTTCATCGTAAGGACAGGGTCATAAATCATAACAACATATCCAATTTTTGTTAGAAATTTTTAAAAATTATCATTATACATTCTATGATCCATTGCAGTAAAAGGGGCTGTTGAAATATGCTGTATAAAGTTATCCTTTATCTCGTTGATAAATATTTATTTGTCAAAAATTATTTGATAACGTTTTAGTTATTCAAATGTTATTTAAAAAGTATCCTGGTCAATTTGACTTTTGTCATTTGGTTGACTATACGGTGTTTTTTTTTTATTGTATCACTTATTTAGATCGTTATTTAGATAGGCTTTAGCTTCGGTTGATTGAATGTATCTCTAAACAAAACTTATTTTTAAAATGGCTTTTGGTTGGGCAATAGGTATGTCCTTTTTTTAAAGTAATCTTTCGTCAATAAGATCTTGTCTTTGACATATGTGTATAAGCATCTGGCCTATTATTGTGTGATGTTCCTCACTTAATTTAACTTTCGTTTGAGAAAGTCCTACTACTAAAATGTAAACCAGACTTAATCTAGCAGCCACTAACAGGAGCCACTAAGCCCGTAGAAGCTAGCAGCCAAAAAGGAAATTCATCAAAGTACTGAGAGTACTCGAACAGAAAATTATATTTTACTTAATTATAGACATATTTTAATTAATATCAAAATGATTAATGCTCAATAATTTGTACGAGCATTGCCGACTTCCGAAGCAGTAAATCTCACCTGGATAAAAGTTATAAATGCGTCTTTGTTGGATACAAATGAAATACGTCCATACGGGTAATAAGTTATGGAAATAATGTTATCCTAAGTGTAGACTTATTGATACAAATAGAAAAACTATATGCATCGTATAAAGTGATATGCAAGCGAAGTTGAACATGTGCGAGTTAAAAGAAATTATCCTTTGGCCTTTTTACTCCCCTGGAGACAACATCAATCGAAATTTAAAAAGACATTATAGAACACCAAGCATTGTGCTCTTATTCTCATAAGAAAATTATCTTATGTCGCAGTCAAAAACAGCGAAAATCATCGGGTAAAATTGTGTTTATTTTGTCTCAGGCATATTTTGACGTGAACCTTCGAGTACAACAAAGAAAATGAAAAGGGTCGGTTTAGCTCACCTGAACTTTGTTATATTTTTGCATTTCACAATGATATAGGGATGAAACGTGATCCATTATCTTTATTATGTTTAAAGTGTGCATCAAACGAATAACAGGGTAGTGTAGGGGGCATACGGGGCTATTATTTCCTGGTCTCAGATTTGGGCTGTAGGGGTACCACCAAGTGGCTCCCAAGGGTTCTGGCTCATTTCAGGGGTTTATATCTCACTTGAGATTGACCACAAGAAATTGGAAACACTTGGATTAGGTAGAGGATATCAAGAGGTATTCATAATAAGCAATAGGGAGCACCTATGACCCCTACAAGGGTTCGGTAAACTCACCCGAACTTTGTCATTTTTAGCATTTCACAATGATATAGGGATGAAACGTGATCCATTATCTTTATTATCTCTGAAGTGCGCATCAAACGAATAACATGGGTAGTGTAGGGGGCATATAGGGCTATTATTTCCTGGTCGCAAATTTGGGCTGTAGGGGTACCACCAAGTGGCTCCGAAGGGTTCTGGCTCATTTCAGTGGTTTATATCTCACTTGAGATTGACCACAAGAATTTGAAAACACTAGGATGAGGTAGAGAACCTCAAGAGGTATTCATAATAAGCGTTAGGGAGCACCTATGACCCCTACAATTATTGAATGAAAAACATCGTGAACATTTTACGATAAAAATAAAAATATTCACCAATCTGAAGGAAAACTGAATTTTGTTGACATAGATGAAAGCGTGAGTTCTTTGTTTTAATGCATTTAGACACGGGCGGATAAGTTCACATAAATCCGAAAACTCATTTAAAAAAACTAATAACAATAAATGAGTGATCAATTGCAGTGTAAGATGCAATGGCACAGTAGGTTCTGCGCGCGAAAGTCTAGTCTGACCTCCACTAGTTCCCTTTATTTTGATCGTCGCTACAATCAACATAAAAGGAACTTATTTGAGGTTTGATTTTAATTCAGACTGGAGAAGTCTTGCCTTCTATTTCTCAACTCCATTTATTAGTACTAACATCAAAACTAAAGAACTAAAGTCAAAATATGCGTTATTCAATAATAATATTTCATCAGAGATTTATATTTGAAATGAGTAGATAGTGAATAGGAAAGAGGAATAATTAAATAAATTACAATTTTATTTCTTTTCTTGCATGTAAAAACAAAACTTTGAAACTGTTTTCCAATTTTGATTTAGTCTAAAAC
Organism: Magallana gigas; assembly: GCF_963853765.1. Lineage (NCBI taxonomy): Eukaryota > Metazoa > Mollusca > Bivalvia > Ostreida > Ostreidae > Magallana > Magallana gigas. Next base: position 8,906,687 of record NC_088860.1, on the reverse strand, counting down.
CACTTGATGAGCCTAGGGTCCATTGCTCAAAGCACATAAAAGATATAAGTACGAAAAAAATTCAATGTTAGATTTTGAAGTTGTTTGATAGTTTTGTACATGCTAAAGTCTTGTTTGTTTTAATTATAGCATTGTAGTTCACTTGTTGTTTTTCTTTTGCTTTTATTGATATTATTTCTCTTATTACTTAAATTGATATTGTCAACTTCTATTTTTTGTTTAATTGTATCTATCAGTTTGTTGCCTGTCAAGCAAATTCATTTTAAGCAGTAGGAGGACGCAGTAGTATTTGCATCTGACAACTGATCCGCAAAACCCAAGTAATAATACGGCAAGGACTTATGCTCACATCCATTACAGAAATATTTTGAAAAGAAAATTATCTCCCGACAATTAAAATTAGTTTTTTTCGATTTTTTATTGTTAGGCTTAGTAGCACAGAGAATAAGATATTAGAAGTCTGACCCACCATAATTTTTTTAATATATAAACCATTCTTCGCATTTGTGGCATAAATCATCATCAATGCACTTAATCTACTTTGCAGTTCTCTCCCTCAATTTTACCAGTACCTATCAATGTTCTGGAAACGCAAACTAAACAGTTTTGGCATAATTATTTTTACGTGCCACCTGTTTCGAGTAACACAGTGAATGATTCTTGTCCTCAAACAAATTGTGCTTACACTAAGGTATAGTTCCAGTTTATTGCTTTACATGTAGTTAAGAATCTATTTTTTCCATCTTTAATTGAAAGAGAAAATGTATATTCAAGGAAGAAGATAGAAGTTTAGTACACGAAATGCACAATTCTGCATAAAAGAAACCATCAGTGTTTATAAATGCCGTTAATTTTAAAAAAGAAAAGTATGCTCAAAAATGGAATTGTACCATGGCACAAATATATAGCCAGCGCTTGAACTACTGACCTCTCTAGGACTTACACTTTGAGATGTAAATATAGACCACAATGATAGACATTAGTTTCCGAAATTTTTGTCGTTTTTTTTTGCAAAATTCGACCCCAGGGCCGGGATGCCCCTAAGCACATTCTATCTAAATTTATTTTTTTGAACAAAAGCTATCAAAATATCTAATAATTTTAAGGGGCCAGTCTTAAAGGATACCAAGGCAAAAAACCATGCAGAAATATACCATTTTACTGAGAAAATGTTTTATAGCTAACTTCATAAACTTAATAAGCTAACTTAAATAGATTTAAAACCCTTATTCATGTTTACATTTAGTTGCAATGTATCGTGATATGTTTCGTGATATGTATCGTATCGCATCTCATGTATCGTGATATGTACCGAATCCGCTAGGTATTTTGAAAAACCAACATGTATATATATATATATATATATATATATATATATATATATATATATATATATATATATATATATATATATATATATATATATATATATATATATATATATATATATATATATATATATATATATATATATATATATATATATATATATATATATATATATATATATATATATATATATATATAACATAAGATAAGATAATAAAGCCTTGGTACAGCAAAAAGTATATATAGTGTCGGATCTAATGTATAGATACTAAGCCAGTAAACAGAAAATAAAAAGCACCGAAAATGGCTAACGACACCAACAATTGATAATTTAAATTTTTGAGACAACCAGTCCTGACATGGGTAAAATGAAGGAGAACAAAATCTAACACTAATTAAGAAACTATGTTATTGTTTCTTTATAGTGTTTGTTGTAGTGCTATGTTTTGTTTTCCATGGGTAATTACTGATTCCATGGGTAATAACAAAGAAACAAAATCTAGCACTACAACTATCACTACTAAAGAAGCGATATTATAGTTTTTTTTTTTGATAATATAACTTGCACATCGCATTAACTGTCAAAATAACTGTTCTATCTTCATTTACATAAAGTAGAGATATCGACCTAAAGTTCAAAGTTCATAAAATTTTTACATATTTTTTTCATCTCTACAATTTGCATTTGCAAGATTAAACGACATGGTAGTCGAGCATTTGCAAGATTTAAGATAACATGAGTTCATAAATACGCATTATTATCCTTTTATCTCCTAATACCGCCAAATAAGCTGTTACGCTCTTCTCTGCACACCTCTTGTGGCGAAGATTACTTTTCATTCTTCGCCAGATTTAGGTATTTTATTCAACCCAAAAACGATGCATTGAAAGGAAAGATTTGCAGAATCGCATTAAGAAATAAAGCAAATAACAACTGCATGGTAAGAAATGTCCAATGAAAGACATATCAAAACTGACTGAAATTCAAGCACACATATTTCAAAATCGTCGTAAATCACTGTAGAACGTTTCCTATGACATACTGTTATACCATCGCACATTTTCAAACCATACACTGTAGTACATGTACATGTAACAGCATCTTTTTCTTTGATTTACTACCGCTTATTTACCATAGTATAAGAGGTGCAGTTGTAGTCTATATTGATTTACACGTTTCGCATTTTGTATAAGAGACATTAGTGTTCGATGAGCGCACAAAGTAAGGCAGCACTATTTTTATGCTGGTACCTTTCGAATCTTTCAAATTATAAACCTTTTTTTTTAATTTTCCATTGATTTTAGATTTTGTTTACTTCTTAAACACATTACTAAAAAAAGGTTCATGCATTTAGAAGTATATGTAATTTGGATGCTTTGTTGGGAAAGCAACCGACCGTAACTTTCTCGACTTGTAAATTGATCTCAGTAGCGGCTGAGAGGTGATCAACAAATAATACGGCGATCAAATACTTTTATAAATTCTCGTCAGCATGGAAAATATACAAACAAAATTGTTTAATCAATCAGAAATGTTAAAATGAACATTTATTTATGTAATCTTTATAATTCTTATTGCATTAAAGATCATGACTCGTATTTTGCATAAAATATCTAAATTAGAGCAAGTAAGGGTTCCTCAAGATCTAGCAAACGCCACTGTTTAGTAACAATATCCTGGTAAAAAATGTGACTTGTTTCAGAACAGTATGGCTAGAGACTTAGATATGTGCAAATCTAGTACCAGGCATTGCTGAGTTCATTATTAGAAGAAAAAAAAAACATTTCACATGTAATACAACTTTTGAAATCATTGTTGGGTAGAACGGAAAAATGATCAATAAGAAAGGAATAGAAAGATTAGACTTACAGTGTTTGAAGTTGCGGTAATCCCTCAAAGGCGTCGCTGTCAATTCGACTTATCTGGTTACTATAAAGGAACCTACAAGAGTACAAGCTTTAATCGTTTATGATTAAAACACAATTTTAGGTTATAAACTATGAAGAGAAGCACTTTTTACGAACGTATAAGTCAAGTTTGTATGTTTTATGTAACACGTAGTATATTTTATCTCTATGCACTCATTTAATGAATTTTTAAAAATTATTTACAATTTTCTTTTCTGAGTTGTTTTATGCACAAGAGTATTGATTTTTAACTTGCTTTGTAGGATTTTTGAAAGGGCAGTTGGGGATGGAAGGGGTGGGTTATATGACATGCCTTTACCATGGGTGCGTACTAAAAACGCCTTTGCATTTATACAGGCACTGTTATTGTTCTATGATAATCAATGTATAGTAGTGATATGAATATAAAGTTAAACGAAATTTGTTGTCCTTAACACTCAAAATAAAAACTTCATGTCAGTCAAAATCAAAACTTAAAGTATGTTTAAGTTTAAGGTTCTTGTGATTTGCTACCAAAGTTGTTGTTTAACATTATTTATTATAAGGTAGAAGGGAAATCCACCGTAATAAAAAAAAAAAAACAACATACAACTCCCAGAATTACTGTTTGTAAAAAATAGGCAGAGGATAGACTGAAGAAATAATATTTATATTCAAGAAAAAAATAATACTTTACTCTGTCATACCTCGGGAAAATAAGTTGAATGAGACGGCTCAATACAGCATCGATTTATATTTTCTTAACAAATAGCTGGATGTATATATTTTGATTAAGTTTTGTAACGTAGCATACTTACACAACTTCATGAGTTGTAATGATTTTTTTTAAAGATAACGATTATTATATCAGTTGCGTTATCATTTTAACTTAATGGTGGCTGGGTAAACTGTAACCGCAAACTTTTGGTACTGGGCTACTATTAATATCAGGAATCATGTGCCTCTATCTTGTACAGATTTACTACATCATGATTTTCATCAGACATTAATACTGGTGGCACTGATTATGCTTCCTTTGCTATTCTTATCGTTCCTAACTATAAGTACTGCCTTTCAAGTAGGAACGTCTACTGCATGGTCTACACGTTTAACAGAACATCCGTCCCAAAACTTTAATATGCTCAAAAACCTTTTACGTAATACTGCACCTGAAATGATGAACTCTGGTTTAGTTTCTATCAGATCCCCCTTTCAGTACCAAATGTAACCCTTTTTTGTAACTCTGTATACGTTATTGATGAATGTTGATAGAATTTATGAACCTTAGCACAATAGGATATATTAGATGTATTCAGTGGAAGATAAAAAAAAAAATGGTTTGTTCCCATAACATTTTCACACATGCCACTAAGAGATAACACAAATATCCGTTGAAAATACTAAGTGAAAATGGATAAGGTAATGAAAGGAAACATCATTTACGAATCCTTTCAAAGGCCTATAATTTACAAAACTAAGGCTCAGTTACTCACTTTTGTTGTTCATCGTAAGGACAGGGTCATAAATCATAACAACATATCCAATTTTTGTTAGAAATTTTTGAAAATTATCATTATACATTCTATGATCCATTGCAGTAAAAGGGGCTGTTGAAATATGCTGTATAAAGTTATCCTTTATCTCGTTGATAAATATTTATTTGTTAAAAATAATTTGATAACGTTTTAGTTATTCAAATGTTATTTAAAAAGTATCCTGGTCAATTTGACTTTTGTCATTTGGTTGACTATACGGTGTTTTTTTTTTTTATTGTATCACTTATTTAGATCGTTATTTAGATAGGCTTTAGCTTCGGTTGATTGAATGTATCTCTAAACAAAACTTATTTTTAAAATGACTTTTGGTTGGGCAATAGGTATGTCCTTTTTAAAATAATCTTTTGTCAATAAGATCTTGTGTTTGACATATGTGTATAAGCATTCTGGCCTATTATTGTGTGATGTTCCTCACTTAATTTAACTTTCGTTTGAGAAAGTCCTACTATTAAAATGTAAACCAGGCTGAATCTAGCAGCCACTAACAGGAGCCACTAAGCCCGTAGAAGCTAGCAGCCAAAAAGGAAATTCATCGAAGTACTGAGAGTACTCGAACAGAAAATTATATTTTACTTAATTATCGACATATTTTAATTAATATCAAAATGATTAATGCTCAATAATTTGTACGAGCATTGCCGACTTCTGAAGCAGTAAATCTCACCTGGAGAAGAGTTATAAATGCGTCTTTGTTGGATACAAATGAAATACGTCCATATGGGTAATAAGTTATGGAAATAATGTTATCCTAAGTGTAGACTTATTGATACAAATAGAAAAACTATATGCATCGTATAAAGTGATATGCAAGCGAAGTTGAACATGTGCGAGTTAAAAGAAATTATCCTTTGGCCTTTTTACTTCCCTGGAGACAACATCAATCGAAATTTAAAAAGACATTATAGAACACCAAGCATTGTGCTCTTATTCTCATAAGAAAATTATCTTATGTCGCAGTCAAAAACAGCGAAAATCATCGGGTAAAATTGTGTTTATTTTGTCTCAGGCATATTTTGACGTGAACCTTCGAGTACAACAAAGAAAATGAAAAGGGTCGGTTTAGCTCACCTGAACTTTGTTATATTTTTGCATTTCACAATGATATAGGGATGAAACGTGATCCATTATCTTTATTATGTTTAATGTGTGCATCAAACGAATAACAGGGTAGTGTAGGGGGCATATGGGGATATTATTTCCTGGTCTCAAATTTGGGCTGTAGGGGTACCACCAAGTGGCTCCCAGGGGTTCTGGCTCATTTCAGGGGTTTATATCTCACTTGAGATTGACCACAAGAAATTGGAAACACTTGGATTAGGTAGAGAACCTCAAGAGGTATTCATAATAAGCAATAGGGAGCACCTATGACCCCTACAAGGGTTCGGTAAACTCACCCGAACTTTGTCATTTTTAGCATTTCACAATGAAATAGGGATGAAACGTGATCCATTATCTTTATTATCTCTGAAGTACGCATCAAACGAATAACAGGGTAGTGTAGGGGGCATATAGGGCTATTATTTCCTGGTCTCAAATTTGGGCTGTAGGGGTACCACCAAGTGGCTCCCAAGGGTTCTGGCTCATTTCAGAGGTTTATATCTCACTTGAGATTGACCACAAGAATTTGGAAACACGAGGATGAGGTAGAGAACCTCAGGAGGTATTCATAATAAGCGTTAGGGAGCACCTATGACCCCTACAATTATTGAATGAAAAACATTGTGAACATTTTACGATAAAAATAAAAATATTCACCAATCTGAAGGAAAACTGAATTTTGTTGACATAGATGAAAGCGTGAGTTCTTTGTTTTAATGCATTTAGACACGGGCGGATGAGTTCACATAAATCCGAAAACTCATTTAAAAAAACTAATAACAATAAATGAGTGATCAATTGCAGTGTAAGATGCAATGGCACAGTAGGTTCTGCGCGCGAAAGTCTAGTCTGACCTCCACTAGTTCCCTTTATTTTGATCGTCGCTACAATCAACATAAAAGGAACTTATTTGAGGTTTGATTTTAATTCAGACTGGAGAAGTCTTGCCTTCTATTTCTCAACTCCATTTATTAGTACTAACATCAAAACTAAAGAACTAAAGTCAAAATATGCGTTATTCAATAATAATATTTCATCAGAGATTTATATTTGAAATGAGTAGATAGTGAATAGGAAAGAGGAATAATTAAATAAATTACAATTTTATTTCTTTTTTTGCATGTAAAAACAAAACTTTTAAACTGTTTTCCAATTTTGATTTAGTCTAAAACCACTTGATGAGCCTAGGGTCCATTGCTCAAAGCACATAAAAGATATAAGTACGGAAAAAATTCAATGTTAGATTTTGAAGTTGTTTGATAGTTTTGTACATGCTAAAGTCTTGTTTGTTTTAATTATAGCATTGTAGTTCACTTGTTGTTTTTCTTTTGCTTTTATTGATATTATTTCTCTTATTACTTAAATTGATATTGTCGACTTCTATTTATTGTTTAAATGTATCTATCAGTTTGTTGCCTGTCAAGCAAATTCATTTTAAGCAGTGTGAGGTCGCAGTGGTATTTGCATCTGACAACTGATCCGCAAAACCCAAGTAATAATACGGCAAGGACTTATGTTCACATCCATTACAGAAATATTTTGAAAAGAAAATTATCTCCCGACAATTAAAATTAGTTATTTTCGATTTTTTATTGTTAGGCTTAGTAGCACAAAGAATAAGATATTAGAAGTCTGACCCACCATAATTTTTTAATATATAAACCATCCTCCGCATTTGTGGCATAAATCATCATCAATGCTCTCAATCTACTTTGCAGTACTCTCCCTCAATTTTACCAGTACCTATAAATGTTCTGGAAACGCAAACTAAACAGTTTTGGCATAATTATTTTTACGTGCCACCTGTTTCGAGTAACACAGTGAATGATTCTTGTCCTCAAACAAATTGTGCTTACACTAAGGTATAGTTCCAGTTTATTGCTTTACATGTAGTTAAGAATCTATTTTTTCCATCTTTAATTGAAAGAGAAAATGTATATTCAAGGAAGAAGATAGAAGTTTAGTACACGAAATGCACAATTCTGCATAAAAGAAACCATCAGTGTTTATAAATGTCGTTAATTTTAAAAAAGAAAAGTATGCTCAAAAATGGAATTGTACCATGGCACAAATATATAGCCAGCGCTTGAACTACTGACCTCTCTAGGACTTACACTTTTAGATGTAAATATAGACCACAATGATAGACATTAGTTTCCGAAATTTTTGTCGGTTTTTTGCAAAATTCGACCCCAGGGCCGGGATGCCCCTAAGAACATTCTATCTAAATTTATTTTTTTGAACAAAAGCTATCAAAATATCTAATAATTTTAAGGGGCCAGTCTTAAAGGATACCAAGGCAAAAAACCATGCAGAAATATACCATTTTACTGAGAAAATGTTTTATAGCTAACTTCATAAACTTAAGAAACTAACTTAGATAGATTTAAAACCCTTCTTCATGTTTACATTTAGTTGCAATGTATCGTGATATGTATCGTATCGCATCTCATGTATCGTGATATGTACCGAATCGGCTAAGTATTTTGAATAACCAACACACACACACACACATATGTATATATATATATATATATATATATATATATATATATATATATATATATATATATATATATATATATATATATATATATATATATATATATATATATATATATATATATATATATATATATATATATATATATATATATATTTATATATATATATATAAAACATAAGATAAGATAAGATAATAAAGCCTTGGTACAGCAAAAAGTATATATAGTGTCGGATCTAATGTATAGATACTAAGCCAGTAAACAGAATATATAAAGCACCGAAAATGGCTAACGACACCAACAATTGATAATTTAAATTTTTGAGACAACCAGTCCTGACATGGATAAAATGAAGGAGAACAAAATCTAACACTAATTAAGAAACTATGTTATTGTTTCTTTATAGTGTTTGTTGTAGTGCTATGTTTTGTTTTCCATGGGTAATTACTGATTCCATGGGTAATAACAAAGAAACAAAATCTAGCACTACAACTATCACTACTAAAGAAGCGATATTATAGTTTTTTTTTTATAACGTAACTTGCACATCGCATTAACTGTCAAAATAACTGTTTCATCTTCATTTACATAAAGTAGAGATATCGACCTAAAGTTCAAAGTTCATAAAATTTTTAAATATTTTTGTTCATCTCTATAATTTGCATTTGCAAGATAAAACGACACGGTAGTCGAGCATTTGCAAGATTTAAGATAACATGAGTTCATGAATACGCATTATTATCCTTTTATCTCCTAATACCGCCATATAAGCTGTTACGCTCTTCTCTGCACACCTCTTGTGGCGAAGATTACTTTTCATTCTTCGCCAGATTTAGGTATTTTATTCAACCCAAAACGATACATTGAAAGGAAAGATTTGCAGAATCGCATTAAGAAATAAAACAAATAACAACTGCATGGTAAGGAATGTCCAATGAAAGACATATCAAAACTGATATTCAAGCACACATATTTCAAAATCGTCGTAAATCACTGTAGAACGTTTCCTATGACATACTGTTATACCATCGCACATTTTCAAACCATACACTGTAGTACATGTACATGTAACAGCATCTTTTTTTTGATTTACTACCGCTTATTTACCATAGTATAAGAGGTGCAGTTGTAGTCTATAATGATTTACACATTTCGCATTTTGTATAAAAGACATAAGAGTTCGATGAGCGCACAAAGTAAGGCAGCACTATTTTTATACTGGTACCTTTCGAATCTTTCAAATTATAAACCTTTTTTTTTTAATTTTTCATTGATTTTAGATTTTGTTTACTTCTTAAACACATTACTAAAAAAAAGTTCATGCATTTAGAAGTATATGTAAGTTGGATGCTTTGTCGGGAAAGCAACCGATCGTAACTCTCTCGACTTGTAAATTGATCTTAGTAGCAGCTGAGATGTGATCAACAAATAACATGGCGATCAAATACTTTTATTAATTCTCGTCAGCATGGAAAATATACAATCATAATTGTTTGATCAATCAGAAATGTTAAAATGAACATTTATTTATGAAATCTTTATAGTTCATATTGCATTCAGGATCATAAATTCGTATTTTGCATAAAACATCTAAATTAGAGCAAGTAAGGATTCCTCGCGGCCTAGCAAACGCCACTGTTAAGCAACCATGTCCATGTGACTAGCCATTAAACGATCAAATGTTTCAGAACAGCATGGCTAGAGACTTAGATATGTGCAAAACTACTATCAGGTATTGCTTAGTTCATTATTAGTAAAACAACAACGTTTAACATGTAATACAACTTTTGAAATAATTATTGGGAAGAACGTAAAGATGATAAATAAATAAGGAAGGTATAGACAAATCAGAAGTTGCAGTAATCCCTCAAAGGCGTCGCTGTCAATTCTACTTATCTGGTTGCAGTAAAGGTACCTACATGAGTACAAGGTATACTCATTTATGAGTAAAACACAGTTTAAGATAATGAAGTATGAAGAGAAGCAATTTATACGAACGTATAATATAAGTTTGTATGTTTTATCTAACACGTAGAACATTTTATCGCTTTGCACTTATCTAATTTGTTATTATATCTATGACTTTAAACCAATTAAGAAACAGGCCGCTACAATTTATTCAGTATTTTTTTTTTACTTTTTACTTTTAAATAAAGTTTATTATCAGTTTTATTGATTTACAATCTATGTTCTTTAAGTTGGTGTTTTATTTAAATTGTGGTGAGACAAACAGAAATAAAAATATTTTGATATATTTAACTATTCTATTAACTATCATTATCACGCGCCTGGAGTGATTAATGAAAATATTAATATAATTTACAAATTTATCATTTCTGAGTTGTTTTATGTACAAAATTCGTGATTTTTAACTTAATTTGTATGATTTTTGAAAGACGGTTAGGGATGGAAGGTATGGGTTTAATAGTATGCTTTTTTAATGGGTGAGTACTAAACACGCCTACACATGCACTGTTATTGTTTTGTGATTGTTTTATGATAATCAATATATAGAAGTGATATTAACATAAAGTTAAACAAATATGTTGCTCTAAACACTCAAAATTTAAACTTAATTGACACTAATTCTGCTTCCTACATTAATGTTATCGTTTCTTCCTATTATCACTGCCTTTCAAGTAAGAACGTTTACAACATGTGTGACACGTTTAACAGAACATCTGTTTCAAAACTTTAATTTGCTCTTTAACCTTTTACGTAATCCTGAATCTAAAATGATGGACTCTGGTTTAGGTTCCATAAGATCCTCCTTTTAGCAAATGTTATCCTTGTTTGTAACTCTTTATTCTTTTATTGATGAATATTGATGGAATGTTAACAATGACACAATAGGCGATATTCAGTTGACTTAGAGTGCGTATTCAGTAGAAGATAAAAAATGTTTTGTTCCGTCAATATTTCCACGCATGCCAGCTTAAATATATTGCTGTCGATTACGACACTTGGCAGAAAAAAAGCGTTTGATGAATGAAGCTTAAATATCATCAACATATTATTTATTGTGAAATGTTTTAAAATTTATAAATACTATTCCTAATATATAATTTGCCATAGCTTTATTTTGCTATGCAAAACATGGTTAATTGAATAACTGCGTTAGTTCTTTCTCTTAATTTTGTATGTATAAAAGCGAATCTATATGTTACAGTAATTTGTAATATTAATTTTAAAGTGACTTATGTATAAATCTTCGGGCGATAATAACTTTTTAAATTTATAAATAGAGAGGATTTGGCATATATTGTTATCTTATTGTTTGAATCGTTTTATCTTAAATTTTTTTTTTACTGCGCAAGTGTAAAACATTCTGTTCTCTTTGTAGTTTCATTGGCAAGTACATACCAATAGTATTCAAGTTCTATGTTTATATCATATACCTACAAATTTAAGCTAGAACAGTATTACAGAACACTGCATGCAATCAATATAATAAATATCTTATGGTGTGATTTTTTCCTTTCATTAATTTTTATACATATGTTTAAAGGCTTTGGCTTTGTTTGCATTTGCATTGTGCTTTTGCAGTAACGTTTGCAAAAGTTTAATATTAATGAAACTGGTTGACTGTCTTTACCAGCAGACATTAGAAATTTATTTTCTTCCTGATATCAATACATAATTTTATTCTTTTGCTTTATGCATCTGTATAAATGTTTGATTTTGTTGTATTTATATTCAAAAAAGTAATTTTGCAGCTACGTTTGCTTATTACATAATGTGACAAAGGACAATCAAAGAATAATTTTCTTTACCAGTACGCATTGTACTTGATTTTTTAATGCATTTAGCATCATAACCGATTTGTCGTCGGGTAATCCAATTTTATAAATAGGATAAAAGCATGGATGCAACTTTTTAAAAGAAGGATTAAGTAGCAAAATTAATTGTTCTTGGTTCTCCCTACGATTTGTACTAAGCTCCGCCCGATATAGTTCATGCAACATGATATGAATGATGCTATTAATATCCGAAACCTTTACAAAGAGGATATTTTATGACCTATTATTCGTAAACAGAATAAGATAATTTATGATATAATTTAAATTTTGTAGAAAACCTTTTACCCTTTTAAAAGGTCTACCCTTTTTAGCTGTCATCATGGTAAAATGCTGATATTAAACAAAATTCCGTCCACGTGTAACTGTTACATTTAAATTAAAAAAAAAAGATTGTTCTTATACAAAGATAGCCTGAAATACGGCCTCCAGTAATTTGGCAGTCAATTTGAGAATTTCTCTTTTTGTATATATTTTGTATATATTTTGTATGTATTTAACTTCAAATATGTGTATTCTTGTGAAATTTCTTTCTTAAAAAAGAATAAAAAGAAATCAATCACATTAAAGATATAAATAATCATTATTCATGTTCATAATCTTTTAAACTTTGAGCTCCGTCCCACATTTAAAGCCATTAAAGCACACAAGCGCAATTAGAAACATTTTCCTCCTTCAGCTGGTCAATGTTTATTGTCAAAATTTATCTTTTTGTAAAATAATCTATCTATATGCGCTCAAATGAAATTTCTAAAAACATGCAAAAAGTCCAGTGTCTTCGTCTATTTAAACTGTTGTTGTTTACCTGGCGTGAACTCGCTGAACCGGTCATCAATTAGCCCGTTTTCCAAACCCCCCCCCCAAAAAAAAAAAACCTTAGTTTTTACTCACAATTCTCGAAGCTGTGACAGCCCTTGAAATGCATTGACGTCAATTTGACTAATCTTGTTTGAAGATAAAGACCTATCAATGAACACAAGAAATAAACGTTTGGGGTAATTACGAGGGTTGTCCCAAAATAGCGTAGACAAGTGGCGTTATTCAGTTAATCGAAGACAAAGGAAGATGAAATTTGTGCCACAAAGGTTTCAAGGAATTTGCATTCAAACAATGTTTTAAAATTGAATATTGTTTGAGATTAAATTAGTGAAATGAAAGCATGTTAGATCAGAAATTCGACATGCGGCGCAATGTCAAAAACAAAAAGTTAAAATCAACATAATGAATTGAAAATTGGGCGGAAAAGTACTTTTCGAATGTAAAAATTCAAATAAAACATACACTGATATTTGATAATAATTCTTTTATTTACTCAGAAAATGTTTTGGCTATAACAAACTTTTAAATATCTTATAGCGCGTTTTGTAACAAGTTGAAAAGTTAACTGATAATAAAATGACGTTGTCAGCGTTTTAGGCGGCGCAGCAGTAACTGATACAATATTGTAAAGACCATGAAATAAATCCTAAGCGGCTTTGGAAGTAAATGAAATTAACAAAATCGATAAGAAATGCGTTTTGTGAATAAGTAGTTAAACAACATTGAAAATATTTTAACAAGTATGATGACAATAAGTGGAAAAAAGAAACCCCGAACGATATCAATGGACGTCAAAATGTTGAACGACACATTTCGGTAAGACGGACGTTAGACAACAAGTAATACAGGGCAAGTTTGGAGCCGACCGATCGTTTGTACTTAGAAAATATTTAAAAACAAAACAAAACTAGAAATATATATTGAATGTGCACGCAGAGTACATGTTCAAAGATAATATTTTTTAAGACATTTTCGGAAATAAAACGTAAATGTTATCGTGAACGATGTGGAGGGTTTAGCAACAACGTAAAACTGGAAATTTTCGACGTCGCACATTGCGCCGCCTGACAAAACTTGTTGTTACTAATTATTCATTTTCTCGAGAAATAAATGAAGTACAGATTTGAACTTTTCAGCATTGTTTGCCAAAGGGTCATTGTAGATATCGCAGAAGTCTAATGAAATTGTAGTGAACAGATTATAAATTATGTGTCCTGTCTACATTAATTTGGGACAACCCTCGTACATTGTTAAATTGAATGCCTGGTAAAAAAAAAAACCCAAAAGAAACAAAAGCGCGTGTGCAAATGAATTATCCATGCAATAAGTCAAATATTGAGTTAAATGTCCAGTTTTTTTGCGTTTGCAAATATATTTTATATGTATTCCAATTTAATCATCGTACACAGAATTAACTAAACTCAAATTTATAGATCTGAAATCATAATGGGCTACTTACACTGTATGGCAAAGTTTTTTTGTTTTTGTTTTTTTTTTCAATTTTTTTTTACAATTGTGTATGTTAATTATATGCATTCAGTATATCAAACCCTTAGAGCAAAAAATAATTCCTGGGATGAATTACCAAAATATTAGGCTCCCAGGTGTCTGTTTGCAACCAAACAATCTTTGCCAAATAACATCACTATCTGAAGTAATGAAGTTATGTTATTTTATTTTATCTTATGTACATAAAACATTTTTTTTTTCTAAATATTGTCCATCATCAACAATAAAGTATATACGCACCATGATTAAGATAGTAACACTTTATATATAAAAGTATTTTTGCATATGTTGGCTTGAAAGAAATATATAAACACTTCTGTGTGGTATTTCCATCTTTCCGGATTATAGCAGTTTAACATTCTGTACCTTGCTCCAGCGTTTAAATTAATATCCCTTTCATTCAAATTCCATAATCAGTATAGTCACCGACGAAACTTTTTCTTACATAAAAATATTCTTTATACAATGTAATTGTTTGACTGCTAATGTTTGTTAATGCATTTACAGTGCTTGTAAAAGTCATAACAATAACGACGGGTTCGAGTCAACGACTCCAAGGCTTTAAGTACTGACGTTACGAGTCAATATAGACGCTTGTCATAATAACCAGCTTAAATATATTGCTGTCTAAAAATGCTTACATTCTTAATTTTTTTTTTAATTTGACACATGAAAAATAAATAGTAAGAATACTGTCTCCTTCGCGAATCTTAATTACTGATTGCTCGCCCTCCCCAACCCCATTCCGATACTTCTTAACCCGGAATGTATTTCCCTTTGTATGTTCAAGACGGGGATGTTTCGCCATGATTGTGTTTAAAAGTGGCTAGTGAATGTACTATTAATCAAAATATGTTCTTATCTAAATAATAATTATTTGTCTGATTTCGGCAATGAATATCATTTTGAAGACAAATGTTCCAGACATTAGATCTGATCAGCTTAAAATAAAATATTTTTTCGAACATCATACTAGTATATGATTAAATGTGTGGGTAATGAGGTGCCAATTTGTTGACAGTCCTAAAATACGTTGCTATTTTTTATATTTACGTAGAAGTATAATTCTTTGAAAAACTCTTTATCTTCGCAAATCATTGCCGCTTTTATATGTATAAATGGTTACTTTTTTATGTATATATGGTTAGCAAAAGGACTCCGACGCATCACTCGAGAATTCAAGAAAACAAAGGTCGATAAATTTACATGTACTTGCTTTTGCACCTTGTTGTTAACCAATTTGCACTGGCCAAATGACGAAAGCTTTATCTAGAAACAACTTTAATTTCATCATTACTTTTTTTATTAACGTTTTCTGTAAATGGAACTCATAATTACGATAATTACACGATTGACAGTTTTTAACAATAAACAAACTGTTAAATGTATACATAATGATGTTGATGTTGTTAATATATACTCCAACATATATTTATTATATATTGATCAAATACTCTTCAACGGTATTAAATTGGTAAAAGTATCATATACCGAGTCACGAATTTTTTAACTCAAAAGTACTGTTTTATAATTTCTCAATTACGACAAAGAGCACACGGTGGGCGTGACCGGTCAGCAGAGGTTGCTCACTCCTCTTAGGCACCTGATCCTACCTCTATCTTTTAAGCGGTCCGTGTTGCTCTGCATTGAATTTATAATTCGTTTTCTAGGTTTTTTTTAGATGATTGATAGCTTTTCATGGATGTTTTCATGTACGGTACCTTATATAGCGTTCAGTAACCTTATCTTGTTTTGCATGTACATTATTCTGCAGTGGCATTTGCGTATTATTTTTCTTAATAATAGCAATTAGTGATAAAGCACATTGCATTGCAATATAAACTGTTCAAATATTTGTAAAAAAAAAAAACAACAAAAAAAAAAACAACAACAAAAACAAAAAAGGGCAACTACATGCTTTTTTTAATCGAGGGGACTTTATTTCGGAATTTAAGAGCTATACAAGGAGAAAGTTCAATGAAAAGTGCTTGGTGTCATTGAATGATGTAACATTGATTCAACATCTACATGTTGTCTTACAGTCATTTTCAGATTAAAACTTTTCATATTTCACCATTTTTTCTTAAATTGTTTTCCAAAGTAAAACTCATGTACTCATATTAAGTGGCCTACATATTGCATACTAATTCATCATAAGACCTCACTTTAACAAATGATAGTCATTTAATTAACCCTTTAACCCCCATTGACGCATTTGGACGCACTTTGATAATACATGTATTAAAAGTTTAATTACTCGCTTATTTTATATCGTATGATAAGGAACTAGGTATCAAAAGAAAATACAAATCCTCAGGAAAACAGGAGTAATAAAAGAAAAATGATTAATAACTTAAAAAATAAATCATAGTTAAAATTTAAAATGATTTTTAACTCTTCATTTTGAATGCGCATTGTCCGACAACGGCGGATTTTACAGCAAAAAAAATTCCCGTAAATATTAAGTAAACAAGTAATATACCACTTTTTATAACATCCTTGATATTTTTTATACATGTTTCATGTGATTGTTTTAGAAGAACAAAATTATAAACAGGGTTCAATAGTATTACGTTGTTGTACATATATTTGTTAGTTTTCATCCACGCGGTATAGGCTAGTATCAATTGCATTACGTATTTATATTTGTATATAAAACTAAAATGGACCAAGCTAGTAACTACTTCTTATAATCATATATATTTTGTCAACATTTTATAAAATACAAATCACAACAAGCTGAATTTATCTCCCTTTTCCGTTACTACGCTACAATGTAAACATTGAACAAGCGCGGGATTTCCGAGTTTGACAATAGAAATTGAGAACAGTTCATCGGATGACGATAGCGATACCTTGTCTGAGGGTTCCGATCTCCAGCTATTTAGTGAACATGAATTTTCATCGGACACAGACAGTGACGATGATACACAGCAGACAGAGTCATCAATGGAGCCTGACAGCCAACAAACAGAAGCAACTGATGATGACTTCTGGTCTTACGATCTCCACCCAGTGGACATAGCACCATTTACTGAACAAGTAGGGCCAGATCATACTTTACTGCCTGACGATGACTTGTTGAAGTATTTTTATCTTATGATAAACGAAGATTTCTTTAAAACCGCGGCTCAGGAGACGAACAGATATGCAGAACAGGAAATGACTCGCAAAGGTTCCCGCGATTCGATTTGGTACCCCACAACTAGCCCAGAAATGAAAGCTTTCTTTGGACTGAATATCATCATGGGAATAAATCAGTTACCTCGCATCGATATGTACTGGTCTATATTGAAAAAAAAAAAAGAATAACAAAAACCACAAAAACAACCTGCCACACAGAAAGAGGAAATTTAAATAATATACCCCCTTAGAATTAATATTTTTGGTTTTCATTCTCCCAGGAAATGAAGGCTTCAAGAAATGCATGACAAGAACAAGGTTTGAAAATTTGCTGCAGTATCTGCACATAAATGACAACCAGGCTCAAGCACCTGCTGGATTACCGAATTATGACAGGTATCATACATGGTTTTGCTTTGGTTTATACAAAACTAATTTCTTTTTGTGAGGGAACTTGATATATTTTCGTTTGCTATTATTAATTGTTTGTAAAGATTGTAAAGACACATTTGTAAAAAAAAAAATTAAAAAAATTAGCAAACAGAAAAGCGTGTGCTAAAATATTCACATTGAACAAATACTGGAAACAATTTTTATATCATTCAGTTCCTTTGGTAATAAAACTTGGTCCCCCAGTATGAGTGATTCCAACCGACACGTGCATTGCACAGGGAGAAAAGTAAAAAAAAAAACCCTGATGAAATGTAAACTGGATCATTTTTTTTAAAAGTTGTTTGAAAGTAATATAAATTGTATTTGGTTTTGATTTTCATAGCTTACTTCTATTCACATACCATTTTACTTAGAAAATAACATGAATAACCAGATGTAAAGACATGTCCTAAGTCACAATCAGTGGTTCAGTATTAGTAGAGTCTTGGCATGTCAGGTTTTAGACCATGATTTAGAGTTTTGACTGAAACCGAAATATCAAAACTAAAATACAAAACTGCTAACTCAGTGAACAAGTATATTATTGTATACACGGATGCAGAAATTCTGATTGCCAGGGAAGGGGTGGATGGGTTCCAAGATCTATTTGTAGTTACGGTACTTTACTATGTGAACTATATTACTTTGAATTTTTTAAAGGGTGTGTAGGCTTGCAGTTGAAATCCTCCACAACCCCCCTCCGCAAATACATTTTAGAATACATGTTTTATTACATTTCAGACTTCATAAAATCAGACCACTTATCGACATGACAAGAGGAAATTTCCAGAAGTTTTACAAACCAGGGAAGTGTCAGAGTATAGATGAAGGAATGATAAGGTACATGTCATGGCATTTCATCCTTGCTCTTTTTCTATCCGCTTTCTAAACGCAACTTGTTAGCATTATGCTTGTGAGAGCTGCTTGTGTCCTGGCCTTGATTTCCAGTCAAGCCATATATTTTCAATATATTTATATGTTCATTCTTTCTTTCCTACTACATTACTTTATCCAGTATGTATAGATTTGCCTATATTATGATTCAATTCTCATATTCTTTAAAGGTACAAGGGACACCATTATGCACAGCAGTACACGCCAGGAAAACCAAGAAAGCGCGGTCTAAAGGTATTTCAATATTTATAACTTTTGTAATCTTCATATTTTTTGCTTCAAAACCTTGGATCATTATTTTTTTTTTTATATTTTAAAATTTTTATCTTAAAAAACCAGAAAGTTTACTGACACTTTTTATGTGAAATTGAAAAAATATTGAAACGTTAAATATCATAAATGTTATGACATGGAAACTTTATTTTCATGTAGATATGGATGAGATGTGAACCAAGTGGCTACACCGATGATTACAGAGTGTATCTTGGTAAACATGATTCAATGTGTGGCCCATCACTAGGGGAACGAGTCGTCAAACATTTATGCAAGCCACTGAAGTGGAAAGGTCATCATGTGTTCTTCGATAGGTAAATTAATTATTGTCAGAATGTCTGTCTGTTTATATGCAAGTTAAAATGACTTTTTATGAACAAAGGTTATAAGAATTTCAGAGCTTATGCACCATAAATTTGCTGTGACACAGGATGGGTTTTATCAGTTGTGTGTTTTATCTTATTTTTATTTTTATTTTTTTTTATTTTTTTTTGGGGGGGGGGGCAACTTTTTCTAGAGATGCATGAAATGCTTGAATGCTTCTTCATTTATTTGCAGGAAATGTGACACATTTATGTTCTTGTGAAATAGAAAACTTTTGTATACTTCTACTATATCTCTACTAGTATGTATCTGCTATATTGACAAATATGTAAACCAATGGCAAAAGTTTTGAATTACAATCTTGACCGTGTTCATACTGCTCCATTTTTAGGGGATTATTTACATATTTTTACATTCTATCCTGTCATAGTTGCTCGAGACTGAAATGGGAATGGGTAAAATATTGTCTCTGATTATTGAATTAAGTTTGATGTCTCATTTTGAAATGACTGAATTTATAAAAGGAACATACAATTACGTGTCTCGTGCATGCAGTCATATTTTTAACGACTTTATAAAAAATCAGAATCAGTCCATCAGTCATATGACTTTTTCTTAATATTATTGTATTAAAATTATGAAATTAAGGTGCTATGGGACACTTCCATGTTGTGACGTATTGTTCATCGAAATAAACAATAAAACCAAGTGTAATTATATAAGTAGCTAGTTTCTTTCCCAATATTGTCACCTAACAGCTTAGCGCAGTGAGTTAGAGGGATTGCTATGGATATGAAAGTCATAAGGTCGAATCCTGCTGGGGATTTTACAATTTTTACCTCTCAGATAGAATATTTTTAAAAGCTATTTTTGGTTAAATATTGTAAAATTTGAAAATTAAACGTTGAAAGTATGTCAATTATAATGTATTTTAATCCATATTAATATTGACAGATGTCCCATACCACCTTAAGTTCATTATATTGTTGGTTTTCTTTTCCTTCATATATTTCACTTCTATCCCTCTTCTCCAAACTCTTGAATCCTACGGTGTATATGGTTGTGGGACTATAATGGCAAACAGGAAAGGGTTTCCCTCACAGCTGAAGAACCCACACCTTCCCGAGAGAGGAGATGCTGAACAGATGCAACATAATAACCTTGTTGCCACCGTATGAAATGATGCTAAACCTGTACGTAGTTTTTATGTGGTAAAATAGGTGTTGTATTTGTAAAAGTCTAGCTTCAGTGCTTATCTGTTTTACGTGAAAAAAAAACCAATGGATATTTGCGAGAGTAAACATGTTTTCAAATGATTCCAAAAGACAGGTTTATTTAATTTTTCATATAAATTTAATCTCAGGTTCACATCTACAACATCTGACCCTCTCGGAGATGGCCCAGCTCAAAGAAGGGTTCGGGGTGGTGGTGTTATCATCATTCAGCGCCCGCCTGCAGTTGAGCACCACCAACAACACTACTATGGTGTAGACAGAACACAACAATACAGATCCAAGTGTCCAGTTGGCCGTCCATCCAAAAAGTTTTGGAAATATCTTGTCAACTATATTTTTGAAATTTCTCTGATCAACACATTCATTCTTTGGTTTGAAACCCCAGGAACAAGAAAACCAACAAAACATTTCTCTATGGTTGACTGCAACTTGTCTATCGCGGAGAAACTTATTGGTGATTTCTCTAGCAGAAAGCGGGCACCTTCATGTGGAAGGGGAGTTGCAGGTATAAGTGTTGCTAACATCAACCGGCACATCAGCCCAAAGTTGACAAGACCGCGAGGAAGATGCAAACAGTGCAAGAAGAATGGCAGAAGAAGTGACACATTTTTTGGTTGTAGCATTTGTAATGTACATCTGTGTAGAGGAGCTTGTTTTCAGGCCTATCACACTTATCATCACTTGCTTATGGAATAGGTTTATATATCATGTAATGTCTGTTTATAATTGCATGTTTTGTTCAAATAATATGCGTCTACTTTATTTGGTGGCTCCAAGCACTTATCTAATCCACTCAAATGGTTTGCAATTTTTCAAATGTGATTTTGTCGTGTACCATGTATTTTTAAATCCTAAATCTAAAAAAATAATCTAAATATGTTATTGAAAAGAAATAAACTATTCATCACTGTGTGTTGGTAACTGTTGCCATGACAACCATTTTTAATTTATGTACATGTATTTAATATTTCTATTGTATACCAAAGCTGAATTCTTTATTCATTGATTTTCTTGAAAAATTGATAAAGCTTCTTGGTTTCTTTCCATTTGAATTTTGTTGTATTCATAATGAAATAATTTTATTGAGATACCTTAATAAGCTTGTGATCTTGTTGCTATGGTAACTATTGTTTTTGCGTTTTTAAGGATGTATAATTAGAAAAACAATATATCGTCGGTAACAGTATAAACCACATTGTAGACTGTTATTGCCTTTTTTGGGTCACTAAAGACACACTTTGAAACTTTATTAAAATTGTTTGTTGTTACTTTTATTTTGATCAGAAAATGCCAAATGTTGCCAAAGCAACATAAAAAAAGTTGTTTCAAATTGTTTTGATTAGAACTCCAGCTGTTCAATAATACTTTACAATGTATTTTTCTGTAGAATATTCTGTATATTACTTTATCATTCAATATGGTATCAAAATATTACACTATTCAATGAAAAATTTATGAAAAAATATTATTTTATGAATTAAGCCCAAAACGTTGCCATGGCAACCGCATATTTGACTTTTTTAAATCAAATTTAAAATCTGCAAAAAAATGTCTTTCATTCCATATATAGTTATTTGAGTAAAAAAATAACCAGTATTAAGTTAAATTCAATTTGTTATTATATAACTTTATTTTGGTAAATTGTGAAAAGTTCTGGGGTTAAATGATTATTTTTTTTTGGCAACACACACCTAAAAGAAGTTCTTAATTATATAAATATAAAACTTGATTGAACAATTAAATGAATCTTCAGAAGATATCAGACTAGATCTAGATTCTACTTCATAGAACAGACAGTGAAACGACAGAACTAACAGTAAAACCAAAGGCCTGAAGGGCCACAATGGCGTCGAGTTAAAGTTAATTTGAAGAATAAAAAACCTAAATATTTTTTTTTTCAAAAGTCGAAATAATCTCCACTATTACAAAAATGCTTATTTTTTTATTTGTGTAATTTATGGTTCTCCTTCATTGATCAAACGTACACTTAGGTACTGTAAATTAAAAAAAAATCCTTAAAACAAAGTATGAATCTGTTACTCTTAGTAATGTGTGTGCTTAACATGAGACCAAGTTTTGTTGTTGTTTTGCTGGAGAGTAATTTTATAAAAATTGAGTTGGGCGGTCAATTTAACAAAAAATGAAATTTGATATAGATTTAATGCAGTCAACTAAAATAATAGAAATATTAAAATTAAGTGTGATTTTTTTTATATATTTTCAAAAATCATTCTGATTTGGTTATTGACCATTCATTTAGAAATTGGTATCAGTCATACTTACCTTTGAAAAACAAATATAAAAACAAATACATTAGTCAACTTTAAAAAAAATATGTTTTTATCACATAGCTAATTAAATTACAATTCATTACAAATTAACTCACCTATTTCTTAAAAAGTTTTGAATGTTAATTAAAAATATAAGTTTAGAAATATCTTAGGAGTTAAATTTCTTTAAAGATTTTTTTTCTGTATTCATATAGCATTAAATATTAAAATTATGATTGTGTTTGGTTCTATATATTGTATACTGCTGATAAACACTCTGTCTCTTATTATCAACTTGATTTAAAATTTACATGGGTCCAAATGACACGGGTCGAAAAGATCGGGGTAGATAAAAGAAAGCACCCATTCACGTTGTTTACAAAGTGAAAGGTTTCAAATAACTTTTGGTTGTAGATATACTTATCGCTTGATGTAGGAAGTTTTGTTTCTAAAAGATCAAACATTTGTGCATAGTCAATATTCGATATGGATACAAAATAATCTGCTTTGTAGGCTGGTATATTTCATAACCAAATTGATCTCAGTACTGTATATATGCCTAACTATCGCATGTGTATCGGTGCAAGTGTATTCATCCGCTGAAACCCAGACATATTGTTTACAATAAAATATGATCATTTTCAAAGACATCAACCATTTCGTATCTGCCAACTTGTTTTGTTGATGTACAGTTCTGCTAGATGAAGTATGTCATCTATTTTTCTTCAAACACATAAGAATACTTTGCACTCATTTGAGTTGTTTGGTTCCTTAAAATTTGCAACTTCCGGTGTAATGAAGAATAATGACCCCCGTAGAATAATAACCGGGGGTCATTTTTCGACGTAGAATAATGACCCCCCTAGCTGAAGAATAATTGGATTTTTCTGAAGAAAAAAGACCCAGGGGTTATTTTTTTTCATGTTAAACATGAAGAAAAATGACCCCCATAGAAAAATGACCCCCCCCCCCCCCCGTAAACATGAATAGAAATTGGTTACACCGTATCCAAGATATGCCTTTGAAACTCACTTAATTTTTCACTCTGTTCCACTGCTTTTGAAGTTATAAACACACAATTTGTAATTAAATCGTTGTATATAGTTTTTCATATCCGTAGCAGGCACACACAAAACACTCTTATATTGCCACAAATTGATTGTTAACAGTTACGTCACTTTTCTCATCGACATACGGCGGGAAATGACGCAAATAAAGACAGATTCATACACAATGAGGATATTGTGTGATAATTAACGAACAATAATCATGTAAGTGTGGTAGTGTTGATTTTGCGTGTGTTTGTTTATTAAATCAAAAGATCAATATGTGTGTTTAAATAAAATAAAATATGTGTTCATGTTCATGTTGTTTTCATCAAATCATCATTTCATTCTATATTCATCTTCTTCTTTTGCATGTTACTATTAATAACTAAACGACCTGATCGACGAGACAGTTGTATGTAAAAATATCAACGCATTTGATTGGCCTAGCCACTTTGGCGGGTCGTGCATTTTATACAAAACCAGTTAACAGGTTCTGAGAGTGACCAGACCAGTTACGACTCAGGGCGTAGGCAGAGCATATTCTAGCCACTACGTACATATAAATAGTTTCATACAGAACGCACAGTAAGTAGTTTTTATCTCCTACTAATATTTCCTCTTTTGAATGAGTGAATGAATGAATAGTTTTATAGTCTGCCAGACGTATATATTAATTTAGTATTCTGATAATTTTACTTTATAAATAATGAAAACGTAATGTTGAAGTTTACTTGTAACGCTGTATTCTATCCTCTAATATTTCATGTACTTTTTAATTGAAATACGGCACTGTTCCAGGTATATGTGACAGCTACATTGCCCAGATATAGTTAGATTAGATTCAGCTCGATTCCATAAATCGGTACGATATCCTTAGATATGCACATTATTACATTTATATTCTATGTAATTCTAGAGTACTATTTTATAGCCAATTATAGCAAGTAACTGAGTATATAGTTGCTGATATCATTTTAAATTATCAAGTTCAATAACATAAACGTAATTATTTTATTACCAATGTTAGAGGCTGTGGGACTGTGTGTTTTACTTATATAACAAATACATGTTAGCGTGCAAATGAAATTATTGTTTGTCATATTGTATATTAATATTTATGTTGATTATTGTAGGGCTGATCCCATATATAATATAGTCCTGGGGTCAGGCAATAAAGTGAGATAACCCACAACCGGACTTGTTTTCCTTAATAAAACACCGGCTACAAATGGCGCCCAACGTGATTGACCACGGACTATGAGGACCATCCACTCGACCCACTACTAGCTTGTGAAGGCCGTGAATGGTGGACTTTCCTTGCCATAGGAGAACAAGACGGATTCGTTCTTCGGATCAGCAGCGGAGCCCGAACGTGTGACGATCCGGACTTTCTCTCATCACGGACACATTTCAACTTATATTGCACGCATTCTTGTGATTCATTGTTTTATTGAATATGTGAAATTCCACAGTCCCACCGAGTAAGGTCTGTAATTTT
Organism: Magallana gigas; assembly: GCF_963853765.1. NCBI lineage: Eukaryota > Metazoa > Mollusca > Bivalvia > Ostreida > Ostreidae > Magallana > Magallana gigas. Next base: position 8,881,090 of record NC_088860.1, on the reverse strand, counting down.
TTTTTACAGTGTTTACTATTGTATTCATCGTTACGCTAGAGTAATCATTTTATTTGAGTCTCAGAGAATCAGCTGATTGATATATATTGTAGTCTCACCTGGGCTGATATCGTAACATATTTTTATTTCGAATAATTGTTACTTGTCAACGAGTAGTGAAAGAGGGTGATAGCGAAAATACTATACTTTCTATTAATATCCTTCATCCCATAGCACTTAAACCACATTACATCAAGTACACTGCCCTTTGTATAGCGACAGAGCGAATAGATAGGAAGCGTCTGATTTAAAGTTTGTCTGTTGTCAATACATTGAGTATACCTGTGACGAAACTTACAATTTCCTTCTAATTGCATGCTTTAAATCATTTCATTGTTTCATTCACTTTGCATACTTGTAGTCCACATCAGTATTACTTAAATCGCAAATCCATTCTGTACGCATATCTATACCGTGTTCGAATCGGAAAAAAAATCGTTCTAGTTTCCGACCTTCGGTTCCGACTGAGTGCACTTCGCGTGATCGGCGTTTTGACAGTGAAGACAGCTGCGCTATTTTAATTTCTAAAAGGTACTTGGGTTGTTCATATTGAGTTATTTTTTTTCCAAGATTTTTGTAGATTAGATAGTTTTGTGTCATATTTGATTTAGATTTTTTGTGGTGATTTTTTTTGGAATACTGACCGGTCAAATATTATTTCTGCTTATGTGTATTGAATCTGAATTTTGAAAAAAAAATTTTTGTAACACAGAATTTTGTTCTTTATTGATTAAGGCCAAATTATTTTAAGGTATTGTTTGGATAGAGATAGTTGAATTTTTTTAGATATCTTGTGTTTATCATTTTTCTTTAATTTTTTTCTGAAAATATTTTACCTGTGTAACCTTGAGTCATTTCAAAAATTTGGATTACCTCCCTTTGATCAGTTAACTTAAATTTTGTTAGGCACATTTTAAATTTACTCAGTAAATTATTTTGATTTTTTCCTGAAAAAAAACTTATCCATTATTTTCTGTTATTGATATATTTGGAATTTTTTTCCTTTATTCAGAAATTTTTTTTCTTCATAGATTGAAATTAATTTTTAATCAACTCGGAGCCCAAACCAATTGTTTGATAGCAGGATTAATTTTGTTTAATTTTTTTGACCTAGATTCAGGTGTGTTTTTGATGTTTGAAACCTGATTATTTCTATTGTCACATTGTTGATTTTGTTTTTTTGGGTTAGATTGAGAAATATTGTACTTAATTAAGAATGCCACTGACAGATGAGTTCAAGGATGACGAACTTAAGACCATGGCGGAAGGGTTTACAGAGATGGGAGTCAAACCTAACCTGCAATCTAAAGAAAAATTTCAAAAGTGGTTACTTGATTTCTCCACAGGAGCAAAACCAAAATCTGATGGGGCAACTGCCAGCGCATCCACACAGGACAAATCTCCGAATACATACCAAACTCCAAGACTTCCTAACTTTTCTGGAGATAAAATAGGAGATGCCACCTTTGATCTGTGGAAGTACGAAGTTGAGTGTTTATGCAAGGACAAGTACTCAGATGCCACAATAACACAAGCAATTCGTAGATCCGTTCGAGGAGAGGCCGCCAGAGTCATCATGAGACTAGGAGCAGATGCAAAAGTTGATGACATTTTGTACAAACTGGAAAGCATCTTTGGAACAATTGACACAAAGTCAAGCATCCTTTCAGAATTTTTTAGTGCAAAACAAAAAGATGATGAAGATGTAGCAAGCTGGGGATGCAGACTAGAAGATCTGATTAATAAGGCCATACATTTAAAACAAGTCAAACCATCAGAGGCAAATGAAATGCTCCGGAATATGTTCTATGAGGGAATGAAGTCAACATTGCAGGATACTACAGGTTACATCTTTGAGAAAATAAGAGACTTTGATGAACTCAGAAAAACTGTAAGAAGGAAAGAGGAAGAAATGAACAAGAGGAAAACATTCACATCTGGTCAAGTAAAACAAGTTACAACAACAGAGTCTCAATCTAACATAGATCAACTAAAAGACAGGGTTCAGAAACTATCACTGGATGTGACAGACATGAAAAAAGATATAAATGAAGGGAAACAAAGTACACAGGACAGTTGTACTCAAATACAACAGATAAATGATGGATACAGAGGATATTACAGAGGAGGGTGGAATAGACCCTACAACAGGGGATACCAGAAGTGGAGGCCTAGAGGAGGATATATCCAGGATACGGATCCTCAGCAAAGCATGATGGGAAATCAGCAAAGCATGGGAAATACGGAAGATAACCAAGAACCTACCTGTCATAGATGCAATCAGAAGGGACATATAGCTATTGGTTGTAGAGTCAGACTGGACCAATCAAACAGAGCTTTAAACTTCAGACGACCTTTGTCAAGGCGCGGACGATAGGTCGCATACAGCAGATGCGCCAAGTCACCAGAGAAAATTTAGTTGGAGAAGCATGTGAAGTAGATTTGATTATTGAAAACAAAATGACAAGAGCATTGTTAGACACCGGTTCGACAGTATCAACACTAGCGCTATCATTTTACAAAGAAAATTTTCCACAGACGGAAATAAGAAGTTTTGATGGAATCTTAGAATTACAGGGTGTGGATGGAAAGTCTTTGCCATATGAAGGATACATAGAAGCAGAGATCATAGTTCCCGGACTGCAGAATGACAGAGTTTATCCTTGTTTGTTCCTGATAGTACAAGACACTAATTATCACCAATCAGTACCATTACTATTGGGAACAAATATTCTAAAAACTTTGCTAGAAGATACAAAAGCAATTCATGGAGAAAGGTATTTACAGAAAGCCAATCTTCACACACCCTGGTTTTTAGCCTTTCAGTGTCTGTCCAAGAGAGAGAAAGAGCTGAGAAGGAATGGCTACAAGCTTGGAATTGTAAAATCTGCAGAGGAAGCAAAGATCACTATTCCACCAAACAGCCAGAAAACTGTCATGGGATATGTTGATAAACAAATGCGGTATCAGGAATCATGTGCAATGCTACAAGCATCAGATGAATCTCGTATACCCAAAGACTTGGACATAGTTCCTACTATCATCAACTACAAATATGGGAGAAAGGATGCTGTACCTGTTCACATTTGTAATATAACAACTTCAACAGTAACCATTTCACCCAGAGAAATACTGTGCGAATTACAAGCAGTGAACATAGAGGATTTATCTATTGGAAATAGTGAAATCAATCCTAGAGTAGACAGCTTTCATATTGACATAGAAAATGTAACAGCTACTCAGTATAAAGAGGCAAAAGAGTTTCTCACTAGGAATCTGGATTTATTTTCATGGAACAGTACAGATATTGGACATGTCACTTCAGTAGAACACAGCATTGAACTGGAAAATGACACACCATTTAAGCAGAGGTCGAGACGCATTCCTCCTGCTATGTACCAAGAGGTGAGGGACCATCTTCAACAACTTCTAAATGCTGGAATCATCAGAAAGAGTAAATCTCCATTCACCAGCAATGTCGTGCTATGCAGGAAGAAAAATAATGAACTGCGGATGTGTGTTGACTATAGGCAATTAAACAGCAGAACAAAGAAGGACGCCTATGCACTCCCTATAGTTGAAGAAATTTTGCAGAACCTGAGTGGAAATTCTTTCTTCACTGTCTTAGATGCAAAGTCAGGCTACCACCAGGTCAACATCAAAGAGGAGCACAAAGAGCGCACTGCATTTACAGTCGGCCCTCTGGGGTTTTACGAATATAACAGGATGCCCTTTGGCTTGTCAAATAGTCCTGCGACGTATCAGAGGCTAATGGAAGAGATCCTTGGCGATTTACACCTTAACACCTGCATGATTTTTCTGGACGACATAATCATTTTTGCGAAATCGTATGAGGAACACATGAAGAGATTAGAAGAAGTGTTCAACAGATTAAGAACAGCAGGTCTCAAACTATCACCTAAGAAGTGCAGCTTTTTGATGCAGCGTGTCAAATATGTAGGACACATTGTTTCTAAGAAAGGAATAGAGACAGATCCAGAGAAGACAGAAAGAGTGAGAAATTGGCCAACACCAAAGACACCTGAGGATGTGAGGAGGTTTTTAGGCTTCATTGGCTATTATCGTCGATTCATTAAAAATTTTAGTAAGATAGCCAAGCCATTAACAGCGCTCATGCCAATATCAAATGACAAAAAGAAGGGGAAGAAATCAGCGCAACAGAAATGGAAATGGAGTAACACAGAAGAGGAAGCTTTTAAGAGACTGAAAGACTGCTTAGCATCACCGCCAATCCTGGGTTTTCCAGACTACTCTCAACCGTTCGAGGTACACACTGACGCAAGTTTACAGGGACTCGGTGCTGTTTTATACCAAAACCAAAACGGAACAAAACGAGTGATAAGTTATGCCAGTCGGAGTCTCTCCAGAGCGGAAAGGAATTACCCTGCCCACAAAATGGAATTTCTTGCGCTCAAATGGGCCATAACGGAAAAATTTAAAGACTATTTGTATGGAAATTCCTTTACTGTATATACGGATAATAATCCGCTGACGTACGTGTTAACTTCCGCCAAGCTGGATGCCACAGGACATCGGTGGCTTGCAGAACTATCCAACTTTAATTTTAACATAGTATAAAGACCAGGCAAGAAAAATCAGGATGCAGATGGACTTAGCAGAATGACCCATGATACAGAGGTTATAGGTAATGATTCTGTCAAAGCCATATGCCACTCTATGTATTTTGAAGGATTGATTTGTAGCATATCCTTAAATACAAAGACCCTTGAAAGTGATACAAGCAGCTCAGCAGTAGCAACTGTAATAGACTGGAAAGAAAAACAGGATACTGACCCTATACTTATGGAATGGAAGCATCATGTTCAGTTGGGGAAGAAACCTAAGATGCACCAGTTGTCATTTGGCCAGGACTCATACGCATTAATCAAGAACTTCAAAAGACTGTACATCGAAGATGGTGTGTTGTACAGGAAAACAACAGTCCACGGAAATGAGAAAAGACAACTTGTTCTTCCAAAGTGTTATGTCAATACTGTATTAGAACAATTGCATAATAGGTTTGGACATGGAGGGAGAGAGAGAACAATGTCCTTGATTAGAGATCGTTTCTATTGGACAGGATGTTTAGAGATACGGAAGACTGGATACGAAATTGTCAGAGATGCGTCTGTAGGAAAACATCAACTAATCAGCGAGCCCCACTTATTGGAATCAAAACATACTACCCGTTAGAACTTGTCTGTATGGACTTTTTGACGCTTGAGAAATCTAAAGGAGGTTTCCAACACATATTAGTAGTCACAGACCACTTTACTAGGTTGGCACACGCAATACCTACACGCAACATGACTGCAAAGACAACAGCAGAAGCTTTACACAACAACTTTATAACATATTACGGGATACCATCTAGAATACATAGCGACCAAGGGGCCAACTTTGAGAGCAAGATCATAAAAGAGTTATGTAACATCACGGGGATGGTGAAATCGAGGACAACACCCTACCATGCCATGGGGAACGGCATGACTGAGAGATTTAACCGTACTCTCTTGGATATGTTGGGAACCCTTGAACCACATCAGAAAATCAATTGGAAGTCCCATGTTGCACCGCTGGTTCACGCGTACAACTGTACTCGTCATGAGAGTACAAACGAATCGCCGTATTGTCTAATGTTCGGCCGTGAACCCAGACTCCCGATTGATTTGGCATTTGGAATCAATGTGCAAGAACAAAAGACACTGACAAAATACATGGAGGATCTTAGGGGGAGGATGAAGAAGGCATATGAGCTTGCATCAACAGCAGCAGCACAAGCACGTGATAAGCAAAAGGATTATTATGATTTGAAAGCAAGGGAATGCAACATCAGAGAAGGAGATCGGGTGCTTGTAAAAATTGTAAGTTTCGAGGGTAAACATAAAATAGCAGATAGGTGGGAAGAAGATGTTTACATTGTCCAGAAGCAGCCCAACCCGCAATTCCTGTTTACATGGTATTCAAGGAAAATGGGGAAGGAAGGAAAAGGACACTCCACCAAAATCTACTTCTTCCCATTGGTCATTTGGATGGATTTCGGCAAAAACAGTCGAAATATACTACCAAAGAAATACCACCCGCTATAACACCGCAAAATGACCAGCATCAAATCAGAGAGGATGAATCAGAACTTAGTGACGAATCCAGTGAAAGTGAATCGGAAATAGATGTACCGGTACAATACGCAGTAACAGAGGAGTACACACCACATGATGTACATGTACAAGATGTTACTGGAGAAGATCAGCAAAGGGAGAACGTTAGGGACGCCCAACAAGCTGATGACACAGACAACAGTTTTGCTGAACATCAGCAACCTTTAGCTGATGAAAGAGAAGAAACAGATGCAGTTAATGCTCTATCTGATGAGGAATTGGAAGCACTGGAATATGAAAATGAAGAGAGACAAGAAAGAGATGTAAGAAGAAGCACAAGAACAAGAAAACAACCAGCATGGTTAAGAAGCGGTGAGTACGTCAACACAATTCAACAAAAGCAAACCAAAGATCTGGAGTGGAAACAAGGTGAAAAGTTGAAATACCTCCAAAGTATGCTTTTAACAGGTACCTGTAAAGGGTTTGAGAATAAGATAATCGAAACGATGCTCGATATTATTAAACATTGGTTTTATTTTTAGCTGTTTTTATGCCGATGATAATATACCGTTGCGAGAATCAATTGCGTTTACTGTAAATAGTGAAAGTTATGCGTATGGTTTCATATGATAACCTCATAACTATAATCATATAAAACGTGTTCGATATAATATGCGTAGTTAAATGACGAGGACGTCATTTTCCAGTCGGGGGGAGTATGTGGTAGTGTTGATTTTGCGTGTGTTTGTTTATTAAATCAAAAGATCAATATGTGTGTTTAAATAAAATAAAATATGTGTTCATGTTCATGTTGTTTTCATCAAATCATCATTTCATTCTATATACATCTTCTTCTTTTGCATGTTACTATTAATAACTAAACGACCTGATCGACGAGACAGTTGTATGTAAAAATATCAACGCATTTGATTGGCCTAGCCACTTTGGCGGGTCGTGCATTTTATAAAAAAACAGTTAACAGGTTCTGAGAGTGACCAGACCAGTTACGACTCAGGGCGTAGGCAGAGCATATTCTAGCCACTACGTACATATAAATAGTTTCATACAGAACGCACAGTAAGTAGTTTTTATCTCCTACTAATATTTCCTCTTTTGAATGAGTGAATGAATGAATAGTTTTATAGTCTGCCAGACGTATATATTAATTTAGTATTCTGATAATTTTACTTTATAAATAATGAAAACGTAATGTTGAAGTTTACTTGTAACGCTGTATTCTATCCTCTAATATTTCATGTACTTTTTAATTGAAATACGGCACTGTTCCAGGTATATGACAGCTACATTGCCCAGATATAGTTAGATTAGATTCAGCTCGATTCCATAAATCGGTACGATATCCTTAGATATGCACATTATTACATTTATATTCTATGTAATTCTAGAGTACTATTTTATAGCAAATTATAGCAAGTAACTGAGTATATAGTTGCTGATATCATTTTAAATTATCAAGTTCAATAACATAAACGTAATTATTTTATTACCAATGTTAGAGGCTGTGGGACTGTGTGTTTTACTTATATAACAAATACATGTTAGCGTGCAAATGAAATTATTGTTTGTCATATTGTATATTAATATTTATGTTGATTATTGTAGGGCTGATCCCATATATAATATAGTCCTGGGGTCAGGCAATAAAGTGAGATAACCCACAACCGGACTTGTTTTCCTTAATAAAACACCGGCTACATAAGGATAATTGTTGTTATAATATAAGCAATATTCACTGGTGAATGAATTGTCAATCTTAGAATGATACATGTATATATCTTTATGGAAAAAGACTAAGGGGACAAGTAACGTAGGAATATGTATTCTTCTTATTTACATTTCTTGAGGAAAGTGATTTTTAAAAAATCATTTTGCGTTAGTTTTGTTTTCTTCTACGTGATACATGAACATCAATATTCTAAACATTTGTTGTAATGTTGTATTTGTGATCATGAATAGACTTTATTCTTTTAGAGCAAATGTGCTAAGAGTACCTGACTATAGTAAATTTTAATACATAATAAACACTGATCGATTATAATAAGAAAAGATTGTTTCTAAAAGCGTTGATAAGAGGTTAGGGCCCATGTTTGGGGTTTATACCCCCCCCCCCCCTTGATTTTGATCACACGATCTTTATTGTATCCACAGTTACCAATGTTCATACAAACTGTTGATGCATTAATCAGGTCGGGTACACTACCTTATATGGATAGCATTATTTAACACGTGACAGTATTTTCGGCAAACAGATTCTCCAATCCAGTGAATGAGTTGCAATGCATGACGGTCTATAACGTGTTTACGATTCAACAAACGCACGTGGTATTTGTCTGTTTTATACACAATATTTAATTGCTTGCCGGAATGTTTGTACATCTTGATTTCTACTTTAGAAGGTAAAAAAGGAAAGATTACGTACCATTAACTTTGTTCAATGCTCGAATTAAAAAATACTGTTGTTTTAAGTTGATTAATTGTTGCATCAAAAATGATCAGTATCAAACGACTGACAAACATACACATACAAGTACAAACATATTTTGATAAGAAAAAAAAATCACATTTGTGTATTGGTGACTTTATCATTGTGCACTAGAAATAAATACAGGTAACTGTACATTTTTAACATACGTGAATAGCCACGGTAGTAGAAATGCACAAATATACAAACGCAGAAGCGCAAGCTATATGCAGCATAAAGTAGTTTGTCCGTTAAGCATTCTGATGAATGTCCCTGAAGAAAATATCAACGCGCGTTCTACTAATTTTGTCCCAAATATGGGATATCACGTGAAAAAACGGTACTCGCTGCTTCTAATTCTATAGGACGTACCTCTCTTTTAAACAGTGACAATGGGGTATTTAAATAGGTTGATTATATAAGTCCTCATATGCAATATTTTTTAAATGTGAGCATAGAAATTGGAGTTCAGACATAATTGTCCATATTGTTATGATGATCAGCTGTTTTGTGTTTATGTTTATGTGTGACGTCATAGCGCGCGACAGGATGTGTAGTGTCATCTGCGAGGTTAGAGAGACGCCAGGGATCGGTGAGAAAAAGACGTTGAGGAATCCTCGGTAATTCCGCCATGCTGTGCGGGATCTAGATATAACTGTGACTGTTGGACTGTCTTTTATTTTCTGTGAACTGTGATCCGTCTGTTAACTGTGATCTTCTTGGGAACTGTGATTCGTCCGTGTGCGCGTATCGTCCCGTAAAACTACACCGTCCTGTCGCCATTCAATCAGCTGAGTATCTGTGAAACTTTGTTAAGATTATTTGATTCTGTATTTGTTTATCGTTTGTGTGTTTTGATATATGTGTAATCTATTAAATGTGTAAACGTTAATCGTTTTGACTGGTGTCTTTTGTAAGTGTAGCTATATTTAGAATTGGGGAAAGTTTTGGGCTAATTTTAGATTTCTAGTTCGGCGCACGTTATAAATTGGTGGCTCGTCCGGGATATCGAACATTCGGCATTTTATTTGGTAAATGCTAAAAGGGGTCGATATCTAGAATATTTTTATTAACTTTGTATAATTTGTTGAAATATTTTTATAAACGCCAGTCAAAATGGTTTTTAGCGTAGAGGATTTTTTGAAATCTCCTGACGCAAGCAGGCTTCAACATCTTACAAAAGATGAACTGTTTTTGTTTGTAACAAAGTTTGGATTGAATGTGAAACGTAGTTTTAGAAAAGCAGAGATAAGAAATGTTGTTGTGCAGTATTTGGTAGAAGAAGGGATTTTAGAGTCAAGTGCTATGTCATTAGTTGTTGAAGTAGAAAAGCCTGTGAAAAAAGATTATGAATTTGAGTTGAAATTTAAACAATTAGAGATAGAGCAAGAGCGAGAAAGACGTGCATATGAAAGGGGAAAATTTGAACAAGAGAGGTTGATTAGAGAACAGGAGAGATTCGCCAGAGAACAAGAGAGAGAGTATGAAAAAGAGAGAAGTGAAAGAGAACATGAGCATGCATTGACAATGAAGCAATTAGAATTTGACACTCAAAGATTGAAATGAGAAGAAGCTGAGGCAAATGCTAGATCTAAACCTGACTTTGATGTCGCAAAAAATATAAGACTTGTTCCTAGATTTCAAGAGAAAGACGTTGACAAGTACTTTATTCATTTTGAGAAAGTGGCACGAAATCTAAATTGGCCTAAAGAAATATGGCCACTTTTGCTTCAAAGTACATTTATCGGAAAAGCTCGTGAAATTTATGGGGCATTGTCACTGCACCAAAGTTCAGATTATGATATTATCAAAGAGAATGTCTTAAAAGCATATGAACTTGTGCCAGAATCTTATAGACAAAAGTTTCGCAACTATAAGAAATTCAATGAATAGACTCATGTTGAGTTTTCTCGTGAAAAACAGAATTTGTTTGAAAGATGGTGCTCATCTAAGCATGTGGGTTCAAACTTTGAAAAGTTAAAGCAAATTATTTTGATTGAGGAATTCAAAAATTGCATTCATCCAGAAATTAGAACATATTTAGATGAACAGAAAGTTGAAAACTTGGAGCAGGCTGCAACTGCAGCTGATGACTATGCACTAAGTCATAAAGGGTCATTTACAAAGCAGAGAAATTCAAATAATGACAATTCTCGCGGGCGACCAGACAATTCACAGGTAACACTTGGTTCGAAATCAACTTCATCCGAGCAAGTGAAAGTCACTGACAAGAATGACATGACTACCAAGTCAGGTCCTATATGTAATTATTGTAAGAGAAAAGGCCATATTAAATCAGAATGTTGGGCATTACAGAGAAAGAAGTTAAATTCTGATAGTCCCAGTCCCAGTGCTCTTACTTCTGTACAAGGTAAGTTTGTCTGTTGCAAGTTTGAAAACCCCCAAGTAAAGTCTGAATCTGATATTCTTAGGGAGGAATTTATACCATTTGTGTTTGATAGTTTTGTGTCTTTAGATGGTACTGACTTGCATCCTATTAAAATTTTGAGGGACACAGGTGCTTCTCAGTCTTTGTGTTTAGAGGGCGTGCTGCCACTGTCTGAGAAATCGTATACTGGTTCCGATGTGTTGATTCAGGGTGTAGAGTTGGGATTTGTGAAAGTTCCTCTTCATGAGATAGGTTTGAAATCAGATTTAGTCTCTGGAAATGTAGTAGTTGGGCAAAGACCTACTTTACCTGTTAAAGGTGTATCTCTTCTGTTAGGAAATGATTTGGCAGGGGGCAAGGTTGTTCCTGATCCAGTTGTTTGTAATAGGCCTAGTATCATAGGGGAGGAGGAGAATACAGAGTTATTTCCTTCTTGTGCAGTCACTAGAGCCATGGCTAAGAAACTTAGAGATCCTGATCTGAAGATAAGTCGGGAGGGGTTAGAAAAGGGAAATGACTTAAATATTGGTCTAAATGAGACATTTATGTCCAATTTGTTGAAATCAGAAAGTCATACTTCCTCTGAGAACCAACATCAGCATGCATCTAAGGATGATGTGTTGGGTTTACATGAAATGCTTGATAAGACACCTCTTACTAGTGATAGGCTGATATCTGAGCAAGAATCAGATTTAGAAATTAAAGGTCTAAGAACCCAGGTCTTGTCTCCTGAGGAAGCAGAAAAGGTCCCTATTTGTTATTATAAGAATCAAGGTGTTCTTATGAGAAAATGGCGTCCCCGTGATGCTCCTGTAGATCATGAGTGGCAAGTCCACCATCAGATAGTAGTACCTAGGGCATACAGGCAAACAGTCATAGGTCTCGCTCATGACACGCCTATGTCAGGTCACTTGGGCATTAAGAAAACTTACTGTAGGGTTTTGGCTCATTTTTGTTGGCCTAAGATGAGAAAGGATGTAGTTGAGTACTGTAGGTCCTGTCATGTGTGCCAAGTTGTAGGGAAACCCAATCAAAAAATTCCTCCTGCTCCTTTAATTCCAATCCCTGCTTTTGATGAACCCTTCATAGCATAGTAAATCTAGAGTTTTTAAGTCTGGAGACAAAGTCCTTGTCTTATTACCCATTCCAGGTCAACCATTGCATGCTAAGTATTTTGGCCCATTTGAGGTCGAGCAAAAGGTCAATGATGTTAATTACATCATCAAAACTCCAGGTCGACGCAAGAGCAAACAGCTCTGCCACATTAACATGATTAAACAATATCATGACAGACAAGATCCACATTATTGCAAGTCAGAACAAGTAGTTGCATCAAACTCTTCAATTACATATACTACAAATCAGAACTGGTGCCATGATCAGTCTACACCAAAGTTGAAGAACTCTGACATTTTAGCTAATCTAAAGCTAAAACTTGCTCACTTAGATGACACTGAAAGATTGAAGCTTACAAATCTTATACAAGAATTTTCAGACTTGTTCCCTAATGTACCCCAAAAGACAAATTTGGTATATCATGATGTAGATGTTGGAGATTCATCTCCCATTAAACAGCATCCTTATAGAATGAACCCTGTGAAACAAGAATATTGTCATTCAGAAATAGCTTACATGGTAGAACATGACATAATTGAACATAGCAATAGTCCTTGGAGTTCCCCTTGTATTCTTGTTCCCAAGCCAGATGGTTCATTTCGGTTTTGCACTGACTTCCGCAAGGTAAATGCAGTAACAAAGACAGATTCTTACCCTATACCTCGAATTGAGGATTGCATTGACAAGATTGGTTGTGCCAAATATGTAAGTAAGTTCGACCTTTTAAAAGGGTATTGGCAGGTCCCGTTAAATGAGAGGGCTAAGGAGATTTCTGCTTTCGTTACTCCCAAAGGTTTTTATCAATATAAGGGCATGCCTTTTGGTATGAAGAATGCGCCTGCGACCTTTCAAAGAATGATTAATCATTTGATTTGTGATCTGAATGAGAGTGAAGCGTATATTGATGATGTGATTGTGCATAGTGATACTTTTGAAGAACATTTGTTACATATTCGAGCATTGTTTGTGAAATTGTTAGATGCAAATTTAACTGTTAGTCTTGTGAAAACAGAATTCTGCCATGCTATTGTAGAATACCATGGTCATGTTGTAGGTAATGGCCATGTAAAACCTGTTCTTGCAAAGGTTGATGCAATTGTAAAATTTCCAGTACCGCAATGTAAGAAAGAACTGATGAGATTCCTGGGAATGGCGGGATATTATAGGAAGTTTTGTCCCAATTTTTCAACTATTGCAAACCCATTGACTTGTCTTTTGAAAAAGAGTTCTAAATTTCTTTGGAATGAAGCATGCCAGCAGGCATTTGAACAAATCAAAGCCATTCTTATGGTCTCTCCAGTTCTTTCATCACCAAATTTTGACAAAGAATTTGTGTTAAAAATTGATGCAAGTGATGTGGGATGTGGTGCTGTATTGTTACAAGAGGATGAAGATGATGTTTGTCATCCTGTAGCATATTTTTCTAAAAAGTTTTCTAAATGTCAGCATAACTATTCAACTGTTGAAAAAGAATGCCTTTCTATGTTATTAGCATTGCAACACTTTGATGTATATTTATATTCGTCTGCTCACCCAGTAGTTGTTTTTACTGATCACAACCCTCTCACCTTTGTGAACAAAATGAGAAATAAAAATCAGAGATTGATGAGATGGAGTTTAGAACTGCAAGAGCATAACATTGTGATTAAACATATTAAAGGGAAAGAAAATATTATTGCTGATGCTTTGTCAAGAATTGTTGTAGATTGAAGTTTTATTGTGTAATATTTTTTTGTGTGTGTACTTTGTAATGTGTAAAAGTTTTCGTTTACTCAAACTTTTCTTTAAGGGGGGGAGATGTTATGATGATCAGCTGTTTTGTGTTTATGTTTATGTGTGACGTCATAGCGCGCGACAGGATGTGTAGTGTCGTCTGCGAGGTTAGAGGGACGCCAGGGATCGGTGAGAAAAAGACGTTGAGGAATACTCGGTAATTCGGCCATGCTGTGCGGGATCTAGATATAACTGTGACTGTTGGACCGTCTTTTATTTTCTGTGAACTGTGATCCGTCTGTTAACTGTGATCTTCTTGGGAACTGTGATTCGTCCGTGTGCGCGTATCGTCCCGTAAAACTACACCGTCCTGTCGCCATTCAATCAGCTGAGTATCTGTGAAACTTTGTTAAGATTATTTGATTCTGTATTTGTTTATCGTTTGTGTGTTTTGATATATGTGTAATCTATTAAATGTGTAAACGTTAATCGTTTTGACTGGTGTCTTTTGTAAGTGTAGCTATATTTAGAATTGGGGAAAGTTTTGGGCTAATTTTAGATTTCTAGTTCGGCGCACGTTACAATATTACTTTCATAAATTCTGGAAAATCATTCAAAATGAATTTCCAAAGGACAATTCAGAATGGTATATATTAATATTCAATACGCTTTGTATACACTGAAACTTGTAGTAGCTCACAATGCCTTGCAACTCATTCATCTGATTGGTTTGTCGATAAAAGTAAACAGATGCCTAATTTAGTATGCAAATCTATGCCGAATTCACAAAATATAGTGGTCTCGACCTGTTAATCATCTTGATATTAACAAACTTACTAAAGTATGCCGACGATAAAGTAAAATATATTTTATGTACGAGTACTCTCAATACTTTGACAATTTTCCTTATTGGCTGTTAACCTCTACTGGCGTAATGGCTGCTGTCACTGCCCACTAACTTCAGCTTGGTTATAATGCCTAACAGTGGAGTAAACTTTTCATGATTTTAATTTCATCATTAATTCAGCGTGATGCACTTGCATAACCAGCAGTTTGTAATAGTGGAAATCCTCAATGCAAGTATAATTCATTAACAATGGGAAGAATATAAAAGATGCGACGGCGAAGCGCGAAGATGCGAAGACGAAGACGAGTTGCAAAGGGGAAGAAGTGATACTATTATCGCTTCTTTGCCTTTGCACCTTCGCACTCTCGCCTTCGAATCTTCGCGCTTTCGCCTTTTTAGTTCATCGAGACGAAGTCAAGTTGAGCTTATCTTATACTCCCGGCGTTGGCGTCTAGAGCTGGTTAAAGATTTTGGTGCAGGTCCTGTATCTAAGCTATTACTACTTCACCTAACCTGAATGGATGGTGAGTCTTATGATACAGATGCATCTGACAGGCATGGATGCTGAATCAGAGCCATAGGTTGGGAATGCTTGAGGAGGTAAAGGTTTTAATTGCTGGTGCCCTCTGATGATGATATCTTAGTTATTACTGGTCCTAACTTCACCAAACTTGCATGGATGGTGCGTCTTATGATACTGATGCACCTGATGGGCTTGAATGCTGAATCTGAGCCATAGGTTTATGATGCTTGATGAGGTTTAGTTATTCGGAACAGGTCACATGTTTTATAGATAAAAGCTTGCATAGTTGATTGAACTATATTAAAAATGAAACGCAGAGGTTGCATCAGATGCAGAGCCTGATCTCCATTATCAAGGATGCTAAAGAAATCTCCTACCTCACTCAAACCTGCTTGATAGATAGATGTAGTTGTTGTTAAATGATATAACATGATTCATATGATAAAGTATTGTATGAAACACTATTGTTTAATAGGATACAATATAATACCATACGTTATATTGTAAAACGTTATATGATACGATATAATATTGAATCATTTTTTAAAATATTTCATGATATGATATTGTATCATGATATTGTTCTGTATAGTATTGTATATTATATTACAATATTGTATAATATTATATTGTTTTATTAATAAATTATAAAATCACATTATACTATTACATATGATATTGCAATATATAACATTGCATCCTATGATATAATAGTGTATATTCTATGATATTGTATGATACAGTATTGTATAATATTATATTGGTTTCTGTAGTATAGAATTATATCAAATCAAATTGTATATATGATATTGTAATATTATAAAATATCGTATCATACGATATTATATAATATAATATTGGTTAATATGATATTAATATCATCTTACATGAAATTGTTTTTTATGATGTTGTAATATATATTATTGTATCATATGATACAATATGTATAATATAATCACTGTCGTGTATCCACGCCGGTAGTGACATGTTTGGATAACGTGAAAATGGCGTATCCATTGCAAAAACAATGAGTGTTGTGTCCTTTTTTCTATCGACAACGAGGTAAATATAAATTAAAATATCGTAATAGTCGTTTATATTTTTCTGAAGGTTTTGCAGTTGAAAAAAGTGTGCGTTATTTTTGTTCATCGTTAATAAAAACGACTTATTTGTAGAAAAATCGATCGTTAACGTGTCATTTTAACGCTAAAACCAAGAACTATTTCTAAATTACGTAGATAATATAACACATACTAAAAATCTGAAGCAGCCAAAATTTATTTAAAACATTAAAGTAACCAAATAAAATCAAACCGATGTTTTTTTAATACATTAATATGTATAAAAATAGCAATAACTTCATGCACCTGTTAAAGAAGTAGTACGGTTTGGATAAATAAATTATTCCGGTTTGGATGCTAAAATATAAATTGTGCAAATGGTACGGTTTGAATAATTTTAAGTTATAGCATTTTTGATATTTTAGACATAAAGAGAGCAGTTTGCATTTTATCGGTGTGCAACTGAAGATACATCTTTTTAAAAAATATTGGGTCATTCAATTACACAGCATGCAAAAGATGCATTTTAAGTCAGGTAAAAAGAACATAATGTACAGACGATGAATTTTTCTTTCCTGTCCGAGATTTTTATAAAATTATGTGATGAAACCAAAATACTTCCACATGTTCGAAGGGAACTAAAACTGGATGACTAGGTTCATTTCTTTAGACAAGCATGTTTTTTTCCTCTGATTAAATGGTATACAAATGTATTTAGTACATGTATACAATTGATCAGAAATTGACTATTTAAAAAATAAGGAATCATTCTTTGATCGAATATCATGAGTTGATTATTTTGGTCGGGGCGTGGTCAAACCCAATAAAGCTTGAAACGAAATTACACCTCACAATATCGAAAGAATGATTTCTTATTACTTATATTAATTTAATTCAAAGCAATTGTACTTTTAAATATTTGAATAAGCAAACGTCATTTGAATTTACTGGACTGAATATGAACAAATTGATACTTAGTGTTATCACATGAAAAAAACCCACTGAAAACTGTAAATATAGTTATATCAAGTTTTTTTACTAACATTTCAAAAGACTACTTTCTTTAATTTTAAATTATAAAGAAAATATGAGTTGAAACATGAGGAACACAATAAAATATAAAAAAAAAAAAGAAGAAAAAAAAAAAAGATTTTCACCTTTAACCTGAAAATCAATACATCATATTAACTATGCATATCGCGACATTTGAATTTCATCGCTTTCAAACTCACGAATTAACCAGATTATTTTATGAAAACGATAATAAACTTCATTTTTAATGAGTATAGAAACTTTTTATTTTAAAAAATCCGAAAATTGAAAAACATGCGATATGTCCTTTAACAGACAACTATCTACTACTTTTATGGCAAGCGACTATATGATGTGTTTTTTAGTTATTCTGAAATGATATTTATAATCGTGAAGTAAGTTGAACGGAGAACGTGCTTGGTAATACTACTATGAAAGCGAGCCTCGTTTTCATTCAATACCAAGCCTGTACATCGCTAGACAAAGAAATTTCTACAATTATTATGATTATACAACAGACTTAACATATTTGTAAAGCACTCTGTATGCCATTTTATAAGCCAATTGCAAGTTACTTGAAGCGTGTGTAAAATTAAATTCAAATTACGGTATAGTAAGTTTTGTTGGCTTAAATGCACAAGTCTTTAACGTGTATGTTTATTTTTTTAAACAATGTGACTTTATATGTCTATCACATGATGATATCCATAATATTGAAAGCATGCTTTTCAATGAGGGCATGTATATCGCACAGTAGCGATGCTATATCCCCTTCGCGAGGGGAAATTAAAGGAACTGTTTACACTCACATATTAATTACATCCAAACCGTATCAGATGCGTATCCAAACCGTTCTGTTTTGAAAAACAAGGTCATCCAAACCTGTTCCGTTGTTCAAAATTAATCGACATAAACTGCTTATTTACATAATTTTAACATAAACTTCGTAAAACTTTAAAGATTTTATACACTTTTAAATAGATCTGACGATCTTTTTAATGTAAAAGTAGACAATGTATGCCTTAAATAACGCGAAAACTTTTCAAGAAGCAAACGGAACCACCATTTTCACTTTATCCAAACACGTCACTACCGGCGCGGATACACGACAGTGATAATT
This sequence comes from Magallana gigas, assembly GCF_963853765.1. NCBI lineage: Eukaryota > Metazoa > Mollusca > Bivalvia > Ostreida > Ostreidae > Magallana > Magallana gigas. The sequence goes on along the minus strand of NC_088860.1, from coordinate 8,862,649 downwards.
GTATTATATAATATTTTATTTTATCCCATGATATTGTATCATTTGATATGATACAATGTTGTATCAAATTATATTGTATCATATAATACAATATCATATTATTTATCAAATATGATACAGTATCATACAATACAATATCATACTATATTATACAATATAATAACACATATTTCAATGTTATGATGAATTATTGCAATATGATATTGTTTTATATAATACGATATTGTATTATGTTTTATGATATTGTATTATTTGATCCAATACAATAATGTATAACACAATACAATGTCATACCATACGTTACAATATCATATCTCACAATTTTTGTACGGTATTTTATGGTATTATATGATATATATTGTAAATATGATAGGATGCAATTTTTAATTTTATATTTTTGTATTGATTAACATATGATCATATGATTATCATACAATTTTTTAACAGATGATATACGATAATGTGTCAAAACAGAATCCATGAATATCCAAGATCATAAAGGATGGTTTTCATATAATATGATAAAGGTGGTCTCATATAGGTGATGCCTCATAAAGGTGATGTCTCGTCTCGGTGAACTTTGTAATTACCTATGTTATATAATTGCGGAGCTCTCTATCGTTTAAGAGTTCCGAGGCATATTTTAGAAATTTTATATTTAACACTGTGCCGGATAATTCTGCCAGGGCAAGGTGGTATTTTTGCACTCGCTAAAGATGCAGTTTCGAAAAAATCCATGAATACCAAATGATAGACCATTGTCTAGAGAGTATATAATCACTTTTGTTTTTAGTGTGTTTCACCTTACAGGTGAAATATTTATCTTTAAAAATTAATATCCCATCGGAAAATGATAATTCCCATAGAAGAATTGACTCTCCTACAGGAAATATTGGCAATCCTATAGGATTTTTAAAAAGTCCTGTAGGAATTATATTTCCTTCAGGAGAATAGTATTTCCTGTAGGAATTTGATTCAGACATGTAGTTTACCTATAGGATATTAAGTTTTCTTATCGGATTTTATCAAATCCTATCGGAATTGAAATTCCTACAGGAAGTTCTTGTATTCCGATTGGACATTTCAAATTACCAATAGGAATATTGATTTTCCTATGGGAAAAATTATTTTCCTATAGGAATTTATTGAAAGGTAAATATCTTACCTGACAGGTGAGATACACTGACAACAAAGGTTGTTATTAACTCTTTAAGCAATGGTCTATCATATGGCATATTTGAATTTTTCGATATATGCCTCTTAAGCGGGTGCAAAAATGCCACCTTGACACTGGCATAATTATCTGGCACAGTGTTATTTATTAAATTAATAAAATTAAATTATTCATGGGGATAGAGTCCAGACCCCCTCTCCCCTTTTACTGCGTGAAATTATTAATATTGAATTTTCCCGGAGGACGGACCCCCTCTCCCCTCTCTAGATCCATGCATGAGCAAGGAGTGTCGCATAATGAAATTAGAATGTTACTGTGTTTGGTCCACGGTAAACAGACGGCTGGTAAGTGATAGGAGTCTGAAAGTGCATACATTGTACATGTATGTACACATTATGGTGGGCATTAAATTTGGTGTGGAGTATATAATGATTAGGCATAGCCAGCACTGGTAAACATATATGTCACATGTACACATTAAAATATTTATAAACATTCATAGTAAGCGCGAAGGCCTAGCGCATGCGTACCAATAATAGCCTGGGTTAATCGAAAAACCTTAACGAGTACGGTGCCTGCATTAAATTTTATGTCATCGACCGAAACTTGCTGAATGCAATCAAAAAGGCGAAAGTGCGAAAATGCGAAGATGCGAAGGCCAGAGTGCGAAGTTGGGAAGGAGCGATAGTAGTATCGCTTCTTCGCCTTCGCACTTTAGGCATCACATCTTCGCGCTTCGTCGTCGCATCTTCGTACTTTTGCTCCTTCGCCTTATCGCCTTTGCAACTTCGCATCTTCGCCCTATATTATGGTCGGAGTGGCCCTATTAGAACACCATAGATATATGTAAATATAATTGTTAAAGGGGCAAGGTCACGATTTTGGTCAAATTCTTTTTTTCTGTTTTCATTATTTTCAATGCTTACGGAAAGCATTTCTACTGATCAAATGAAATTTGAGGGTCAGTTGTAAAGTTATAAGCAAGATACAGGGCTCACAATTCTTTGTCATGTAAACAAGGCGTGTGTAGGTCTGTGTAGAATAATGACCGGGGGGTCATTATTCTACGTCGAAAAATGACCCCGGTCATTATTCTACGGGGGTCATTATTCTTCATTACACCGGCTTATTATCCACTATACTTTAACCTGTACGCGAACACGCATTTAATCTAAAAGAATTTTGCATTAGTTCGAAAGGCGAACATTATGTAAGAAGAGTTCCTTCCCTGAGTTAGATAGTCTTCACACCCCTTTCACAGGACGGATATAATCTACAAATGGTCTTCAATTGCATTTTTGATACGTATTTTGGTTATTTTCTCCTTTTAAAAGCTTATCGTCATATTTAAAGACAATTTTTCAAATAAAAATGTGATCCAAATGTTTGGAATTACGCTTGTTCATGTACTTAGAAGTCAATGCAATCAGTATACCTCGATCAAAAACCAACCGAACATAACTTTTTCGACCGTTAAATAGACCCCAGTAGTAGTTAAGAAGCGATCGAGAACTATTTGGCGACCACATACTTTCATGGATTTATGTCAGCTTGAAAAAAAATATATAATTGCCAAATAAATAAAAAATATCGTAATAATCATTTTTTTCATGTAATTTTTATAGTTCATGATACGTTTAGGATAAAAAAATCCGTATTTTCTATAAATAAAAATCGAGCAAGTAATGATTATCTCACTGCATAACACATTTAACTAAAGACGCCGTTGATATATTAAACAGCCATTTTCTAGTAAGGTATGTTTAAGAGTAGCATGGCTAGATATTGGGAAATGTGCAAGGCTACTAGTAGGCATTGTGAAGTCCATTAATTGATTAATTATCAGACACGTAATTTATCACAAAGAAGCGTGCTGGCATCATTCAACATGTAAAGTTTGATGAGTAGATCGTGCTGATGACACATTAATAAGATACAAGTTGAAACCGTTCCACACTTATAGTGTTTGAAACTGAGATAATCACAGAAAGGTGTTGTTGTTAATCATACTAATCTGATTACTGCCAAGGGTTCTACATGAGTACAAAGTATGATGATTTATGAGTAAAACACAATTTTAAATTATAAAGTATGATGAGATTCAACTTTTTAAAACAAAAGAAGAATTAATGTCCTTTTTGATAATAATTCAATATATTTTAATTCTGTGAATTCAATGCTTTGTTTTTTGATCGAACAAAATATAGGGGGTACAGCCAGCCACGGTTAATTTTATTTTACTTTTACTGAACTCCATTATAATCTTGTGTTGCATCTTCACTCGATCATTTCTATTCAACAATAGGCATGATGAAATCAGGTTAATGGAGCCATAATGTAAACTATTTGGACAATGTAATATAATACGTCTAGATCCTGACACAGGGTATAAATAAAATTCATTTCCCCCTTGGTTATTCTTATGTTTATAATCAAGTCCCTTTTTAACAGGACAATTTTATAGTCATATCACATATTGAGCATCGCAGTTCTCAACAAGAACCTAGACAATTGTTTATACTTGGGATAAAGCAACAAACATCAAACTCTGAACCCCTTGTGAGGCCCAAGAATCGCCAATGTGCCAAAGTCTTAATTTTAGAGAATCAGCAATTTGTCAAAATGGTTTTTTTCTAAATACAACGATATATCATTATTCATTTTTCTGAATTAAAGTATATGTTTTCCTTTGTAAAAATGGATTCCGAATGTGACCCTACCCTACTCTTTAAGATTTTGATATAAACGAATTTGAATCTACACTACCGAAGGTAACTTTTACTAAAGTTACAGGTTTCTAGGCAAATGTCTTGTAAAATCGAAGATTTATTTAGAAGATTTTTCTCCATATATTCCTATGGAAAAATTTGTCTCTCCCCTCCCCTCCACATTGTGACCCAATCCTATCCTGGGGGTCATGATTTGAACAAACCTAAATCTTCCGAATCTTTCCATGCGATTCCTCCACACAAGTTTCAGCTTTCCTGACAAATCGGTTTGTGAGCTAACAAAAACTTGAATTAAGAGCGTTATATCAGAGACGAGCTCACACTGAGATTCTGTGGCAATGGAATTAATCCTGTACCCTTATTAAACAAATAGATATTTAGTTTTATTCTTCCGTAGACAAATACGAGTAAAATATTAGAAATTAGACGCTTTTCAAAATAATCAGTTAAAATATTCTGCTTTATACATGTTCAAATCATTACAATTTTTATTTGCTAGTTTTAGATCCAGACTAGTAACACGCTTTATTTGCGTTATCTATTATTCAGGAGGCATATGATAGCAGTCCAGTCAAAACAATTGTAGAAGTTCTTGAGTACATTTGATATGTATGATATTTATTAGCATTTCCATTACTGTAAATAGAAATAAAACACAAAATGTCATCAATTACACACACTATGTCAGACTGGGAACCAAACAATCTTACTGATAGGCCAACAGTAAAACTATTAGTTTACATTTTTAATCTATAATATTTACTTTACTTAATGTAACAGTATTGTTTGAATGTATAATACAAGTTAGACAATTTTGCTACTTTACTTTTCTTTACTTAACGAACAAAATGTTATCAGTAACTAATTGTTCTGTCACTGTTTTATTTTTTTTTAATTATTTTTTACATATTAACCAGTACCAAAAATAGTTCAATCACATTCGACGAGAAAGAAAGGATCACCATTCTCATTAACGTAAGACATGGTTAGGTCTAACTTGATTTCTATTAACAAACAACTTTTGATCAAATCACGATATCAACGATTAGTTCTGGACAACGACTCCCATCGTCACTCACTATAGGTATGTAATTTGTAAAAAAAAATTTCAAATTGATCACGCTCTACTTATGTTAGATTAAACACAAATTAAATGATAAAATAGAGACCCAAAAAATCTACGTACATACCTCAGTAACATTATCTCATTCTACACAAAGGCAGATAGAAACACGACGTTAGACTGAGGGAAGAAACATTTTTTTAACAACATGCAATGACTATGGCTTATAATGATTGTTAACTTGTGAAGTAGTAAAAAGATAGACGTGGCAATTGTACATGAATCAACGTTTGACAAACATTCACCATATTAGCAAATGCTTATTTAAAGGGGAATTGTGGCAGTCTTGCATGTTTAAATGCATATCTTTGTCAATGATGCAAAAACAGTCACACAGCTTTTTGCACGTGCTTACCATAGCTTTTCGACTCAAACTACAAAAGGACAACAAATCCATCAAGGTTGCAACAAATTAACACAAGGATGAAATAGCGCAAAATCAAAGAACCGACAACACACCTTTACAACAATACACAAGTCCTTTGCATGGTCGAATACCCCTCTTTTATGAAACCATAGTCATATTCCTGGTATCTGACAAATATTTTTACGTTGACCTCATACACCTTTATAATGGCAACATTCTTTGACACTATTCTTTGAAAAGTGAATAAAATAAGAAAAGGCAGACCTCTTGCTAAAATAGCTATTAAAATTTCATTTCTGTGGGATTTTGAACTTTAAAGACTTTTGTTTCGAGAGGGTATAAAATAATGTGTATGTATTTTGTTTGCTTAATATCGTGCAATATATTTTGATAAATTATTCAATGTTGGTTGCAAGTGTAGGACAATATTTCAAATCTTTTATTTTAAATAGATAATTCTTATAAATTATTCAATAGTTTTAGGTCTATTTTTGCACATTATTTCTTACATGCATATTATAGTCTTCATTATTTGTAAGCATTGGCTGCAGTTTTTCTCAATCAACCATCTCCCCTACCTCCATTTTCTTTTTGTTTAAGTTTTATGAGATGATTAGGCAGGTTACGCACCATCTTGTATTTTTTCTCAGTCATGTATATTATTTTTACATTTACTTGAATGTATGCTTTTTAATCATATTTTAAAAATTTTAATTAGGGAATATTTCTCTACTTCCGGTGTTTTGTCAGTTTATGTACATACTTTTATATGATGTTTTCTAGTCAAAACTCATATTTCAAGCCAAACAAAATTTGACAGTCTACTTCTAAACAGTCCTAAAAGGCGACACTGTAAAAGTATGGTGCACCGTTGTAAAATAAAACAAGTTAATGCCTTAAGTTCAAAGTAAACGCCTAGGGTTAAAGAACGCCTAATACGCAGTCATATTTTTGAAACATTTTATGAAACTGGCATAACAAATACCTTTTAATAATTCTCGCAAATTCATGGTTATAGTATTGGAATATTATCATTCGATTTTATAGACATAAAATTTTTGATAGAGATATTGAAAATACTGTGATGCATTTTGAGAAATGACCATGGTCTCTAAAGGGTTATGACCATACTAACTGAAATGTGTAGTGACCTTTATTTCCATCATGATATTTGTTTGTTGTTCAGAAATGGTTGTCAATAACACATTTGGTGTATCAATAGCAAATGTTTAACAGCCATAACACAATTTATTGCATGTTCTTTATATTATTCCTTATTGAAAGACAAAAATATTAGAGAAACATTATTCGGACCGTATTCATATCTTATTTGCTAACATGTTTAAGTCGACTATTACAAAATCAATACATATTTTTTATTCAGAAAATATTTGATCATTTTCGCTATAACAATGACAACTAAGTAAAAGTTTACTTACAGTGGATTAGAACCGTGAATGAGAACCAGGCACTAATCGTTTTATCTAACATTAGAATATTTATTCTAAGGAATAATACATCAGAGTAATAGACTTACAGTGATTGAAGCAGTGACAGTCCCTGAAAGGCCTTGCTGTCGATCTTACTTATCCGATTGTCAAAAAGGTACCCATATGAATAAAATAACAAACAATTGAAAAAGATAGACTTGGAAATTTACAATACAAATCCAAGAGAGATGATTATCATGCATATCAAGAATAAATACAATAATATTAGCAGGTACGTTGCGATTCATATTACAATCATGTTATTTTTTCCCTCTTCATTCATGTTAGTGTTTGTTACATTTAATACAAGTATGAAATTGATGTTTTCGGTGAATGTTTATTTAAACCTTTACAAATATGAATTAGAGAGCTATGCAATGACATTTATGAATTGAATATTTTGAGAGAGAGAAATGTTGCGTTGATCTCAGCTAATAACTTTGACCGGTGAAGTGCGTCGGTCATGCAATAACAAAATAATCAACGTTTAGGTGAAAAAATATTCATTATGGCGCTCCTTTAATTTATGACTAAAACATATTCGGTCATTAGTAATTTCGGTCATTTTTTAAAATTCTAAATATAATCACAATGAAGCCACAACATAATTTAAAACAGACAAAGTTTATCAGTTTACTGTAGAATCATTAAAATTCGTGGGGATCAATATTGGTGGATTGCTGAAATTCTAAAGGTTCGCAAGGACGTAATTTCGCATGTTTTCTTATACCTACACAAGGAAATATGACTTTATCACCATAATGAATTAATCAATTCGTGGAGGATGTTTATTTGTGATAAAGAAAATTGAGCCATCACGGGACCTAATAATTCCACAGTATCTAAAAACTGCTTTAAATTAGGCTAGATTCTTCTTTGTGCACCCAATTAATAAAATTAGTTCCTAGTTAATCAATGATTTAACGAATGCAATGATCTAAACAGAATAAGAATTTCTTTCAACCAAACATTTTGACTGCTTTTGTCACTGATAAATATTTGTCACAATAGACATCTTCAAATGTATTCGAATACCAAGGTGTGCCTTTTTCATCTGCATATAGGAGGTTCAAGTTTTGAATGATAAACATTCGATTTTATTTCTTGCACATTCAAGAAGTTCTATTCATTTTAACATCTACATGTGTATTAATACAAACAAACATACTCTATATAAATGCAGCACCCTCTATAGATACTTGCCAGCATAACTAAGATATCACTCTTACACTCATTCTCATTTGTTTCCTAATTGTCATTGCATTGTTGTACATGCGATGTGATGTGATGTTATAAACACAAGAAAAATAAATGAGTGTGTGTTTTTTAAAATTATATTTATCAAATTAAAAGACCTTAAACGTTCCACGTATTTTCGCAAAAAGGCATCAGCTTTATTACGCTGATAAGCGGAAAAATCATGTTTACTTGATGACCATTTTATTTTTTTCTGATAAAATACAAGATTGTGCAATACTATGGAATCTTCGTTTTTCGTGGGGGACGAACGTCTGTGGCTTTCATTGGATACCCTTGCGAACGAATTTGCATCCCAACAAACCTATACATATTCACTTGTTTAAATATTTATTAAAATTATCCCGAATACACAACCATCGAAATTAAATGCCCATGATGAAGGAAAAATTGGCTACCCACAAACATTGAGCCCCACGAATAAAAATGATTCGAAAGTCATTGATAATTCATAACCAAGGAAATAAATGCAATAATGTCCATGGGAAAACGCTTAAGTTAAATAATGCCAGAAGTATTCTTGAAAATGATAATCACTACTACAAAATTATATTCAAAGACCCCATTGAAGTATAGTTTATAGAAAATTAATTTACATACAAATTAATTTAACCTACTTTAAAGTAAAAATTTAACAATGGACCTCAGCATAGGTATAATACTTCAACTAGATTCATTTTTGTCTACTTTTTTTAAACCTTGAAATATCATAAATAGTGTTTATAAATGATAACGCTTACCAAAAGCTTTTGATCAGGCATATTCTATAATGTAAAATTTATAAAAGAAAACTGACGTATGGAAAAATTAGTTGGTTTATTACTGTTTTTAAATACATTTATTCAATTTTTGGGTCAAGAAATGTTAATTTTATAAGGAATCAGTATGTATGCAAAGTTGCGAGTAGTTTTATCACTCATAGTCCCTAATAATAATACGGACCGGACGAGGTCCATTTACCGCAGGAATCAAAGCGATTTTTTGAAGCGGTTTAAAAACTTAATAGTAATTTTTTTTCAAGATCTAACCAAAAAATTATTATTAACATAGAGTAGGGATATAAAACTTTTCGTTGTGTTACTTTTGTCAACAGACCCCTGAGACAATAGAACATATTTTTGTCGACTGTAATTTAGTTAGAGAAATTGGGATTGGATTGGAGGAATGGAAGACAGATATCTTTGGGTTACAAACAAAGTTTGATAACTGTTCAATCTTTTTTGGAAAATATGATAACAGCGTTACTCATAGATAGACAATTTAATCATTTTTCTTTACAAAACAATATATTCTGCAAAGTAAAATAACACCAATGCTAAATGTTAATATACTAAAAACATTTTACTCACAATTTTCTAAGCTGTGACAGCCCTTGAAATGCATTATTATTACAGTGGTAACAACGTTATTGTTGACAAGCCAATCGTGTTAAATAGTTCGTGTAACGTGGGTGATCGTTCGTGTAACGTGCAGGATCGTGCGTGTATCAGGAAAATTGGTTTGCGTTTTTTATCGTGCGTGTTCGTGCGTGATCGTGCGGTTTTTTCGTTTTGTAACTTTTTTTACGGAATGCCAGGATTTATTCTCAAAACAAAGACAAGTAGTTTTTGTAAAACAATGTGAATTTAATAAAACTTTTTTATATTAAAACATTGAAAGTTGTTAACATTCATTCTCTCTTTCGTCGTTAAATACATTTTTGTATTTCCATAGCTCATTCAATCCTTTGTTCGGTCGAGTTAGTTTTGCTTAATTTTATAATCAGCCTATATCAAGCATCAATTGTGTCTTGACAAATAATTTCAAAAGCGACACGTTGAATGAAAGCGGCCAGGCTTACCCATTCCCCGTTTTAAGGGAGTATGGGACTGACACCAAAGTAATTAAAAAATTTTAAAAATTGGTTCAACAAATAGCATTGCATTTTTTCTAACAAAATATAACAATTTTTTGATAGGTTAATATGTTTGTTTCCATGGTAACGGTATCCAAACTTACCCTTGTTGGAAATACTTCCGTTCATCAAAATACACCACTTATAACAGAAATGAAGCAATGCTACATCATTTATAGTAATTTTATTTCATTTTTCTTATATGCTATTTATAAAACATTGACAGAATAACAATTTATTAAAAAAAAATTTCTGAAAGCCTCCTCAGTATCATACAATGTGCGACCGAATTTCCTCTGCATGGTTCAAATTTGTTGCTTTTTGTGTTGACCTTCAATGCAAAATGGTCAAAAAATCTGTTTTGATATAATTGGAAGTTTTATTTTTGAACTTAAAAGAAATATACAAATGTTATGCTTTCACTGGAAAAGGAGAAACTCATATGTCAATGACTTAGATAAAAAGATATTGCAATCTGAATTTACTCTGGTCTGTTTTTACAATTTCGCGCCATTTTCACTTGATCACTAATCTAGTGTAGATAAAAAATCAATACCAACTTTTTGTTCAATAAACATTGAGTCAATTAATAATATCTTTACTACAATGCTGGTACTTTTTAAAATTCACCAAAAAAGTAAAATATTATTCATTTAAATCCCAAATTTCCTCTGCTTAACTTGAAATTCCTCTGCTAAAATACAAATTCTTAAACCATTTGCACCTTATAACAATATACCAGGTAGGAACAAAATAATTCTAGTAGGTATAAACAAATAAATATTTAATTTATGATTTGCTACATGTATCTTATAATTATTTTTTTCAACTCTGAAACATAAAAAAAAGATTGAAATCAGCATTACATCATGTACAAAATGCACAGTACAAATGCCGAATATAATTTTAAGCTATTTTGGCAGAACAACATCCATTACTGTTACAACCATATATTATGGTATGAATGTTTTTAAATACCAATCAAGTTTATACTGGACATTTAACTCCTCACATGTATATGTACAATGTAATAGATCAACAAACTTATACAAATAATGCACTCAAATCAAAAGCCCTTTCAACATTGTTACATGTATTACCAATCTAGCATAACTAATGAAGCTGACAATTACCGCTCCAGAATGAACGCTATCAGCAATTTTATTATATATCTAACATAAATATTGAAGCAGACAAAGCACATCCTTGGCTTATCCTTGCAACATCTGCTTTTTATTTGGGCAAAGATGTAGTATAAACATCTTTTGAGATACTGCATGACTTTGAAAGTTAAAGTTGTGTGTAATTTTTTCACAATATAGATTGTTCCTTAAGATTTCCTTCACATGATAAGCATCCAATGTTTTACCAATATTTGTGTCAATGTTTGTCCGAAGTTTGGAAATCATTGTGCTATCTTCATCACCAACTATTGTCTTTATACAAATAGACCCATCATTCACATCCTTGACCATCTCTTCTATCATGTCACTCTCCATGGCCTTCATAGAACTTCCCGTTCCAGTTAATAATGCAATCATGTGGAAGAGGTGTTGATTTGGAATTGAGAGACAAAGTACATGTGCGACAGGATTTCGATCTGAAAAGTTTTCTATTTTTCCAGAAAATGTCCCGATCACAGATGAATGACCTGAAAGATGGGAAATAGCATCAACTTAAATACTTATATGTAGAGAAATATCTAAAAACTGTTGAGACATTCAAACACAAGGATTTCTTAGGATGTACAATTATGATTCACAAAGACTAGGCCTCAGACAATTCAGGGTTTATTCAACTACATGCAATTTGATTTCCATGGCATTCAAAAATTATATAATTTAGAATTTACTGATATAATAAACAAACTTTTTAAATGAATGAAAGACTTTCAATTGGCACACTCATGCTTAGAGTATTAAAAAGAATAAAATAAATGACAAAAAATATATTGCACAGTGATAATCTCTGGGACTAAGGATTCAGTCAAAATATATATGGAATAATACATTAACTTTTACCTTACTGTATGGGGGCTTTAATTTGTTGATATGAAAGAGTATACCCTTGAAATCCATGAAAATTAAACCCATCACAGTGATACACTGTACCAAACGAAATTACCCAGTAGTTTATGTACTAGTATTTTATCAAATACCTGATAAACCCTCATGACTTCACTCTATCTATTCTGCCAACCAGCATATTTCTATATATAGCTCTTCTTCATTAGGAGATCAATACAGTCTAAAAATGGCCTCGACCATCGAGCTCTCTTAAATGCGTATCTGCTTACATCCCTAATTCCACCAAACTCCTCCACTGTCTCCAACCACAATCAGACATTTGGACAACCTCTTCATGGTCAACATCTGTAATATTAAGTTACATAATCAGGAATTTTTGCACCATGAGAGAATTTTAAATGGAACACCAGTTGGTTGCAAAGTTGATCAGTAAAAAAAATATATGCATATGTACTTGATATTATAAAGACATAAACAGACTCTAAGGTTAACTCAGATTTAACAAACATAATACATGTAATATTTACTAAGAGAGAAATAGTTAATATAAGACAATGACTTCTGAAATCTTTACTTTTAAATTAGATGTTCTCCAATCAGATAAATGCAAATATTTCAACATGGAGAAGGGCATGGGGCTGTGAAAACTTCAAAAGTAATTTTTGAGGGAGTATTATTGTGAAAGACTGAAAGTCACACAAAAACTCCAGACACTGTAAAAGTGTTTTAACAGAAAAAAAAGACACCATCTGAGGTTGACATTGTACTTGACATCTATTTTACACCTATTTGAAATTTATTTTGCTGTCAATATGTAAATTATGAGTTAATGTGTATACCATAGTGCATACCTTTACAGATGTACATAAAGTGTTCAATCTGTCTTTCTATTTTAAAATACATCTCCTGACGTCATGGGTTTCCAATAGTCTAACTCTTAACCCCACACATAATGGCTGTCAGTTTACAATTTCTATCAAAACTAAATCATTTTTAACCTCACTCATATATAGCATCAGAAATTACTGATACAAAATCAAAGTCATCATCATTTGCAGTTTCAACTTGTAGCTTATAGTCTGTCCCGAGTTACTGCTTCCATCACTTTTTGATTATTTTTAATAAAAATACACATACCTGTGAAAGAAATGCTGTTGAAGTCGATAAAAGGGAAAATATCCAATTTATCTTAATTGACAAATTATCATTTTTCACTCATAAAAGTTCACAGGAACAAAAACAAATTTCTTACAGAGATTTATAATGGGGAATGTTTACATCTTTTCTCCATTCGGAAGTACTCCGGACACCTCGCACAATTATTCAACGTTAACATCCGGGCTTATTTATGGCTGATGCAATGCAAAATCTCAGCAGACTTTTTATTTTGAGATGTGTATTGAAACCCGAAGAGGTAGAGGGGGCGTTTCAAAACATATAATCTGGACATTTTTTATAATAGTGGATGAACGTAGTTTGACCTCAAAGGTATTTATGATTATAAAAGTATCAAGTGAAAAGTAGTGGAAGCAAAAACTCGGGACAGAGTATAAATATAAATTGAATACCAGATAATTTGACTAATGAATATGCATAGAGACGACAGGAGATTTCGTATGTGTGGTATGACATCATTTTGAACCATACATTTAAAATCGACTACTGGAAACATCTGATTATCTGAAACATGTGACGACATGATACAAATTCTGATATATGTTAGAATTTAGTTTCACTATTACAGAATAATGAGAGACAAAGAATTCCACTGTGTTCTGATATGTGTATTGAACCATAGTGGCATACTGTCAAAAACTTGTTTAAATATAATTACAGAGACATAAATAACATGTTATTTATGTCTCTGATAATTATAATTTTTTTTTTAATTATGAAATTACATCTCAGGTGCTTGGGGCTTTACTTACGAATATGTACGATGCCTACTTTGATAGGCATAGGTATCTTACATACCAATGCTTGTGCATTACAACGCCATAGCATTTATATAAGAAAAATTCAATGATGTCCATACCAATTTTACTTTTACTCTAGTCTCAGCAAGATTCGCCGAAACTGAAAATCTGAAAAAACGACTATCAAAAATTTCCAGTTTCGACGAACTTAATCCTGCCGAGATTACCAATACTTTTACTCTATCAATGAATGTAAGTCAAACCTGGACAGATCGCTTTTGCTGGCGTCGGGTCATCTTCCTCCATCTGTGATGAGAATTTTTCAGCTGTAATATCAAAATATGTGATTGGTCCGCCCAAGAGAGAGTCCACGTTCGCACTAGACCATCCTTTTTCTGAACTTTAGCAACCTTTCTGTGACGATTGGTCTTCTCAGCGTTCAAAATCAAATCCACGTTTCCTCCGCATTGCCGAAAACTGAACCGATATTTATGTCGTAAAAAAATATTTTAGGTTAAATTAACTCTTATTTTTATTTATATTCACGCTTTATTATTTAAAAAAAACTATAAAACCATTTCCACTATAAATTGTATTGTTTAATACCTTAGAATTGAACAAACAGATTTAACGACCGCGAATTGGTTTACGTCATTCAGAGTTGCGCGGTAGATTCAAAATCGTGAGTCCCATACTTCCTTAAACTAAACGATTATTCCCAACGTTTTCCTTTCAAATGAGAATACGATACGCATTATTATATAAAAGATTGTATACACATTTGTTTGAAATAAAATTTATTTAGACGCCTTAAAATTTAGAACAAATAGAAATAAATCAATTATGTACTGTAAATTATGAAAATACTGGATGTGAAAAATCGAAATTCTATGGAACAAGGTAACAAATTTACCTGTATCCCGCATAATTAAATCGTACGTAAGAGAATTAAATTACATAAACAGTCAACTCGTACGTAGATAATTTTGTGTAGTTTATGCATTATCTTCATTTCTATTTCATGTAAATTTTTTTAACTTATGATAGAAGTTTATATTCGATATTGAAACAAAAAAATAATTTGTGTGAATCCTTTATGTGTATGGATGTGTAAAAGTGTTAACTCGTAAAATACAAAACAGTGCATGACTAAAGTACATGCCGCTTTTCAATAACATACAAACATAAAGCAATACAAATTAAAGTAATACGTTTCCTTAATTCAAATCTTAAAAATTAATTTTGATTTTGCGTGTTTAATGGTGTAGAATCGTTCGGTTGCGTGTTTAATCGTTTTTGTTCCTGTATCGTGAAGATTCAGTAAGTTAGTGATCGTCCGTGTATCGTGCGTGATCGTTCGTGTATCGTGCGTGATCGTTCGTGTATCAGAATCGTGCGTGTTGTTTGTCAACAATAACGTTGCTACCACTGTAATCTGACTTATCTGGTTGGAAGATAGATACCTATCAATGAATACAATGCAATGTATCAACGTTCGGGATAATAACACTGTTCAATTGCATGACTGGTAAAGAAAAACTAAAGAAACCAAAACGTTCATGCAAATGAATTTTATATCAATGCAGAAAATAAAAAAAATCTTAAATTTCAAATTTCAGTTTGTTTGAAAGTATATTCTATAAGAATTTTTAGATTTTTAAAAATATTTTATACACATTGAAAATTTCTGTTAAATCCGCGAGGGTTATCTTTCCTGCAGTATTATCAAAAGTTATACAGTATCTTCATATATGGACATAAAAACAACGTTGCCAGATGTAACCAATGGATTTATTTCGCGGTAAAATTGTGGGAGCGTCATTTCAATAGCGTTTGTTCTCACTTTCTTTTCAGAACGCCGATTGCTAAGCATTGAACATTTTCAAAGCAATCTTTAAACCGTCCTCAAACCCCACCTTCCTTTTTCATGAAAATGTATATAAAAAAGAAAAAAATGTTACGTATTTTTATTTTTTTATTTAGCATGGCGCTTTCAGACCACAAGGATTATGTTTTTCAAAAATTATCTAATCAATTACATCATTGATTAAATGAGTAATGGGAGTAATTGATTGTTTAGTTGTAAAATATTAGAGCATAAAGAATCAAATACTCATAACTTTTTTATGAATCTTATTTAAAGTTAATTACTATTGTTATTTAATCATCTATTGTAATTTTCCTGATCATTTCGTTTATAATAAAGTCACAAATGTGGCAGAGTGCAACATACGTATTTGTTTTGTGATGTTTTACGTTATAAGAGTGAAGGGCTCAGGTGGTTCAATTTCGAACAGATAAAGGTCAATTATTTCATGGGAATATGAGTGAAAAAATGCTATGTGCATGGTTAAGTTTGAACACTATCAATTATGGATAACTGTATTTTGTAAAATTCTCGTGTACAAAGTTACTAAACAAATATTCACGAAACACGAATCATAATTGGCTACTTAAACTGTAAGACAATTTTTTTTTATGTAGTATGTAAATCATATGCATTCAGTATAGCAAACCCTTAAAGCAAACAATTCCTGCAATGTCCTACTAAAATATTGTTTCTCACTTATATGTTTGCAACAAAACAACCCCGTCTTACTGTTTTACAATTTCGTGTTGTGAAACTCCGCTATTTAATCTTATCGCATGTAGATAAGAACATATATTATTTTAGTTATTGTCCATCCTCAACACAAAGGTATATACACACCATGAATAAAACAATAACACTTTCTATATACAAATGTTTAACAGCACGTAAGCTTGATTTAAATAGAAAGCTTTATCTTCCTGACGACCTGTGCTGTATTTCAATATTTCAAGAATATACTAGTTTAGCATTTCTCTACCTGTTACTAACATTTAAGAACTTTTTCTTTCATTTAAATTCTGTAATTAGTATAGTCACTGAAGAAAATTTGTACTTAAAATGAAAATATCATTTATAATAGTATGACTACTATGTCTCGTCAATGAACCTTCAATACCTGATAAAGGTATAATAACGACGAATTCGAGTCAACGGTTCCCAATCTCTAGGTATTGACATTTGAGTCAAATATCAGAAATTAGACGCTTCTCATAATTAATCAGTGAAAATATTCTGTTTTACATGCTTAAATCATTACAATTTTTAATGGGCTAGCATAAGATCGAGATTATTAACTTATTTTATTTGCTTCATCTATTAATCAAGAAGCAGATAATAGCTATCAAAACAACTGTTAAAGTTCTTGAGTACATTAGATATCTATAATATTGATTAGCATTTGCAAACCTGTAAACGGAGACAAAACACAAATTCTCATCAATTGCATACACAATGTCAGATTGGGAACCAAAACATCATATTGATGGGCCATCGGTTAAACTAATGGTTTACATTTTGAAGTCTATAATATTTACTTTACTTATTGTAACAGTCTTGTTTGAATGTTTAATACAAATTAGACAACTTTGCTACTTTACTTTGCTTTAATTGAGGAATAAAATGAAGTATTTAAAAATACTGTATTAATATTTAAACATGATTCTTTCTTTTACTAATACAATTCAGCAGTAATTTGATGTTAAATATTGCTTAGGGGTGATTAACAAATATTTATCTCGAGAACATACATTTTCTTAAAAGAATATGCATGTAAAAATGTCGTTTATCATATCAGAAGACGAATTTCAAAACTGAACCTATTCAAAACAAAGATATTGACTTTCTAAATTAAGAGACATGTAAAAAATCTAGAAAAATGATTAATGATTGGTGTAATGCATTAAATCACACCAAGGTAACAACTTTCAAACTCTCTATCTCTTCTCTTTAAGATAGATTACATTGTTGTATCATAGAGCACCTAAAGATAATATTCGTTTACAAGTTTTAAATAAAGAGACAAAATGTGAGATTCCTGTAAAGTTAGCAATTTTTGATTATTTGTAAAACGCCTGCAGGAAATACATCATACAAAAATAAACTTGATTTCTTTTGTACTAATTAGAGAGTTATTTTTAGACTTGGTAGGAGTCTTACATGTAATTCTACATTGTATGTATCTAGGAATCTGTCATTTTTAAGTGTATATTTTAAATATTTCATTTTCTGATTCAATCACTCACTCACTGTTAGGGAAAAAACGACTGTTGATTTTAACTTTTCACTTAAATATTTGTTATTGACGTTTTATATCATTTATCTTATTCAAAATATTTTACCACTACAGATGACCCGTGTTGATTTAATAAATACCTGTCATCACACATTTGCTGTTACCTCGTTTATATTTCATTAGCTTATGTTGAGATTCAGGTTTTTTTTCTAAATTGGAAGAAAATATTTAACTGTTGATGATATAAATCTTATTGTATTCATTACAAATGATCACAATTAATGCATTGATAGGTTCATAACATAAATTTCATTAAATCAATGAATGTTGAATTTTATATTTAAAAAAACTATAAACACAAACAATAGTTGCTTAGTATTAAGAAAGTTTTGTAACGCAAATTATGATGCTTTTATGGTTTTTCAAATGATCTCCATACCTATTTAACTTGAAATGATATTGATTAAGTTCTGTTTATTTTTTTATTGTATCAAATTAGTTGTCTGTCTGGCAAATTTATTTCAAGCAGTGGGCGAATGCATTGGTATTGGCATCAGGCTACTAATCCCGAGTACTAATACAGCTTGGATTTTAAAAATTTATTTATTTCCCGAAAATTGAAATAGGTCATGTTCCATTTTTAATTGTTAAGCTTAGTAGCGCAGAGAATAATACATTAGAAGTCTAGTCTATAAATCCCAAATTCTGATACGGCAGGTACTTCTGTTCATTTCTATTCAAGAATATTTCAAAAATAAAATTTTCCCCAAATCGTGCAATTTTTCGAGTTAATTTTGAATCATGCAGATGCTACATAACTATGTTGAATAACATACCATTTTAGTTTGGGCTTGTTTGAGAAACTAAAAAGTTAAATTAATGGTAACTTTTACATGTAGCAGTAGTATTTTGTTCCGTTGCTTTGAAATAACCCATCGACTGATTACTCCAGAGCGATCGGCAGAATGGCCAACTCTTTCCGAAACATTTCAAAACTGTACATGTTGTAGTAGTAGTTTTAGTTGCAGTGATAGTTTTGTTTTGTTTGTTTCCAGTCAGTGTATTTTTCGTCGGCTGACGTAGGGACTAGTTGTCCCAAAAATTTGACATTTTCAATTGTTCGTGTCGTAAACTTTTTCAAGTGCTTTTTATATTCAGTTTGCTGGCTTAGTTCCGAACGTTAACATGTGCACAGATAGATCGAACGCCAATTTCTCTTTGAATTTTCTATTATACTTTAAGGCAGAAATCATGAAAAAGAGTGTCTCTTCTCTAGTTTGAAGGGTCTTCACCCCTCTTCTGCTTTGGGTAAAAAAGTAATGTTCAGGATTTTTGTTGTTGTTGTTTATGGTCGTGAGTTGAGCATCGTCGTATACCATTACAACTTTTACATTTTTTATTTCTTGAAAACTAAATGGCAAATAGTTACTATATTTGGTGTAATGCATTTCTAGGATAAGATGAATATATATTATAGAATTCATTCCCATAGCACATGAAGAGCCCCATGGGCTCATACGAAAAAAAGTCTAATTTTCAAAAATCTTCTTTTCTACTCCCACACATGTTTAATAAAACTAAATGCATGGCTATTATGTACATGCATTCCTATTGTGAAATTCATGGCCCCTAGGGTTCAGGCCCTAGGGTGCCACCAATATGGCCATATAGTGCAAATGTATTTAATCTTATAGAGTAATCTTCTCTACTAACATGTATATTTACGAGAGTTTAGGATCTAGAGTGTTGCCAATTTGCCATTATACAATTTACATTTCTATAATTCATTTTGAAAACCAAAGTAAAATTGTCATCTGGTCATAATACTAAGTAGATAAAACATGTGTTTTGTGTTAGGAAGACTACTTTTATTTATGTGCGTTGTATGCGTGTTAAAATGAAATAAATACGATAAAAGATTGACAATTAAAGTAGTGCAGGTCACCAAATATTGACAATACAGGGGTAACAGTTAGAGGAGACTCGGATAAGGGTTTAAACTCCAGTATAGAGCATGCAATTCAAAACAGAACTTCAAAAATGACTCTCAGACATATCATTCTAATGGTACTCAGGTGACAGTAAATGCCTGTAGGACTCTTGTTTTGCATATATTGGATATTTTCTACTTTTTGTCAGCTTTCGCCACATTTTAAATTTTGTTATTAAAATATTTCAAATAATAAAATGTTTTATGTTACAACTCTATAAGACCCCTGTCTTCTCCCTCTGCTAATCCAGAGTTTGCCGTTTGTGTGCATTAAGAGAAACCTCTGGTACGTTGTCCTCGCTTATTTACTAGTCTCTGTATATTAAATTATTTTTCTTTTTAACTAGCACCAAATAGATATTGTCCTTTTTAGTTGAGGTCATGATGAATTGTTTGCAAATACGCCCAAATAAACTAGATTCACAGTTTTGCCATATTAGGTCAAAAATTTACCATCCATAAGTTAAATGCTGTTCTGTTCAAAACTCTTGTTTTACATGCTTTTTACAGCAGCAATTAAAAATTTGATACTGCATAAGAACAGCAGTAACTTTTACCCAGTAAGGTTTGATTGTTAAGATTATGGACGTTAATCTGGAAAAGCGTATTATCATTATCAAGACTCGTTATATATTATATCATTAAATTTGACATAAGTCAGCAGCATGTCCGGTGTCATTTATTATATATATATATATATATATATATATATATATATATATATATATATATATATATATATATATATATATATATATATATATATATATAATCCAAAATGAGTGAAAGGTGATATCACACAGTATAAATAATCAAAAAAGAAAAAGAAAATGAACAGTTACAAAGTTTCTATTCACTAGCGCTTTCTGGATTTACATCCTTCTTCAGGTGAATGTACATAAGTTATATACATTCACCTGAAGAAGGATGTAAATTCAGAAAGCGCTAGTGAATAGAAACTTTGGAACTGTTCATTTTCTTTTTCTTTTTTGATTATATATATGTGACTGCCGTCATGAGAAAAGGGCCCTTATCTTTTGACGTTTCAATGCTTAGAAAACGACGTCAAAGTAGCGGCATTGTAAACGCAGTTTTTTTTATTTGCTCTTTCTTTTTATCTGCGTCTGTGTTGTGCTTTTAGAATAACTATAGAGTCTGGCCTTGTTTTAATACCGCGATTAATATTTTTTCAATCAAATATTACATGTTGATTTAAGAAATAAACATTTAATAAATGAAATTTACACATGTAACGTCAATATCTACCCATTTCGAACGCGTAATATTGCACACAAGTTGATGCTGAAATATCATAAAAATGCTGCTTTTGCATTAGCTTTGAAACTTAAACACCACATTTTCCATTCTAGTGTGTGATGAAAATATATAAGCTCTAATTGGGATATCACTTTTTTTAAATAAATCATCGTTGGAAACCAACGGCCCGCCTCGCATATGCTTACTTATTGGGTATGATTAAATGCGACTGATCGTTGATTTACGATGATGATTTATAAAGTATTCTGAATAAAAATGTACAACTTTAGTTTTCAATAGCAATACATGTATGATTTATTAAAGTGTAAAACAAAAACTACACTGCATACTCGTTGTTGATAAGAGGGGTTAAAGGCTGAGACATACCGAATCGATGCAGAGCTGTATTTTTCAAATCAAACAGTTATCTGCGCAGTAATTACTGTGAAACAATACAAGTCAAATATTTCAAAAGATTTGTTTTAATAGTTCACCTCACGGGAGACGATTCTACACCACTTCTTTAATTAAGTCAGAAGGAACACGAGAGAAGCGGCTATGTCTCAGTTATAGTGCTGCGACCAACATACAAAATAAATTCTCTCATAATTCTATTACTAAAAAATTTGCGATCAAAATTTGAAATTATTTAACGAATGAAAATGCACGTAACTTACGGATTCAAAAAGTTTGAAAAAGTCTCACATCGTAAAAAATAACTCTGATACATGTATATCGCATTTGATTTCATAGAAAAATCTGATTCTTAGTGATATTTTCATGTAAATTGCCTTAAATGAAACAACATAAATTATATCCGCCTGTACGAATGAAAAACTTGTGTATTATTTGAACGCAACATATTTTATTTTCTTGTGCAATTTAACAACCCAAATCCACGTGTTTTGTGTACTTTTTTAGCCATTTTGCGTAAAATAAAAATAATCAATTATAACATGCCTGAAAACTTATCACATTTTCATGGATTTCTGGCATTTTTCAATGATAACTAATAATTATTCATCTCAAATCAGTAACGTACATGATTCAAAATTCCTTAAATTAAACAGGTTTGTAAATGCAGTCATTATACTACTATACTTTTGATATCAAGTCGATAAAATTGCCTGCCGTTTTATAAATAAACAATTCATGTTTATCGATAAATATAATTTTAATTTTAATTTAATTTTAAAAAACACTAAATGTGCGACACTTACAATTAATAACATGTATGGACGTACAATTCATCTTCATAGATGATGGTTTCTCATCTTTTCTTTTTATACAAGAAATAAAGAACACGGGACGTTATTAGCCGTATTTGGCCGCAAAATGTATCATATTTTCAACGTCTTAGTTTTGTTTTTTGATGTGGTACATTGTACTAAGTTCGATACTGGCTAAATTCTACAGGCACCAAAATGACGCCATTTTTCATTATGACGTCACTAGTGTACGCTAAACATGGAATGATCTCCAAAAATCGTTATAATATATAGAAATATGAATAATCTTTGCTGAAATTAAAACCTTTCACATGCATTAACCACTTTTATATTTAACATACTTATTTTCTGTATCATAACAAATTCATATACAGAAAATGGTGACGGTTAATAACTGTGAACAATGTGAATTTTAGCAAAAAGGATTAGAAAATTGCACTTTTTAACAACGTAATTCAAACAACGCGATCCGACACGGACAGTTAATCAGCGTAACACGCGGTTTTTATCGGTGAAAGATGGTTTATCTTATAAAAATCTAAAATAATTTTTTGTATACGTAAGAGAAGCCAAAAGGAAAAAAGAAATAGAAATTGCAACCGAAAAATAAATAATTGATAAATAAATAAATAGAAAATTACAACACACACACTATTTAGATGTAAACGATTATATAACATTTTTACAGTGGATTTTTGTTGAGATCATAACAGAAAATAATCGCCGACATATTGAAAGGATTGATCAAAGCACTAATAATTTCCTCTTTAAGTAAACAGTTTATGTTTATGTCCATTTGTATCCGTCACATTTGATCGCAGTAGTTAATCAATCGTAAAACCAGAACAGACGTTAGACAGATTGTCATATTGCCTTCGTCTTCCGTGATCTTCTCTTACTTTCGACTATAGTACCGATGGTCGGCCGATTAAATAGAAAAGTTCGCAATTGCTGAATATTCACCTGTAACTTCGTGGGCATTGCTTCAATTTATCGAGGAAAAGGGTTCCGCGCCTGACCGCCGCTTATATATTAACCGATAGCCGCTAAATGTTAAACCTAATCCGTATACGGTTGATCGTCAGTGCATCAGCCGATTTTTCAAAATCGCCCCAAAGACCAGTTGACCCTCGATCGTCAGTCGGCCGACATTTAAGAAAATCCAAATGCCGAAATGTCGATCGACCGAGCGACGACAGACATAAGAACTGTCTTCCGCAGGTCGGAAGATGATCGAGAATTGCGCGATGGACTACTAGTATTGAACGACTGGTTTAACTGAAGAAATCGGCCACCGACACAGAAAAAAAAAATGTAACTTGGCCCGATGGACACAAAATTGGTCGGCCGACGAAAAATGAATACGACATCGTCCAAGACAACGGTTGATGAACTACCGACTGTCACCCGATTAATCCAATTTTTACCCCCCCCCCCCCCCCCCAAAAAAAAGTCCGCCGTTGCTCGTTTTTGGAAATGTGTCTCGGGTTTTACTCTATTCAGCAATATCAAATCTAAAATATTAATGAAAACAATTATATCTTCTCGATAAGAACAATATATGCATTTAATTTCAACTTATATTTTCTTTCTATTAAACATTTTTATATTTACTAGTATCTATTTTTTTTTAATTGTAAACCAATTGTACGATTAATTATTTGAATATAAATAATCAAACCCCACTTGCGCCCCAATTATACGTCATTTGAATTTATTGGACTGTACAGTACAAAATCGATACGTAGTGTTATCACAGGCAAAGACACTGAAAAATGTAAATATTCATTTTTTTTAGCGCGCAGAATTAGTGAATCAGTAGATAAAGTCTTTCGTGCTCTTCTCTAAAATTTTAGACTTTATCTTTATCAAACCACTTAGAAACCTTTTATTTATAGGCTACATCACTTGTTCCCAGAAACGAGAGAGAGAGAGAGAGAGAGAGAGAGAGAGAGAGAGAGAGAGAGAGAGAGAGAGAGAGAGAGAGAGAGAGAGAGAGAGAGAGAGAGAGAGAGAGAGAGTGATAGACTAAACTTTACGTACATTTAATTTTACATCACTAATATAAGCTATTTATTTAATCTACTTGTCATACATTAAATCCTTTTATCGATATAAAATAATGCACAATAGCATATTATGATGAAATTCAACCAAGCAGTTTCAGAGTCCACGTGCTATATATATACTCAGCCCGTTAGCTGCATCACATGTACGTGACTCGTTCCTTTGTTTCTCAGGTCCGAAGATAATAGAAGTATGATCAGCAATAACTTAGTCTTACATTGTTTGTTATGTTTGATATGATTCTTACACTGCGAGTGTGAAGTTTAATTTGTATATATTCTATACGTTGAACAGAAATAAACTATCTCTCTCTCTCTCTCTCTCTCTCTCTCTCTCTCTCTCTCTCTCTCTCTCTCTCTCTCTCTCTCTCTCTCTCTCTCTCTCTCTCTCTGCGAATGCATGTTTGTGCATACTAACAGTGAATTATTGTTACGTACCTCAGTACGTTAGGTATAAGAAACAGCCAAATCGTCTCCTATTGAAATTTGATTCTGACATCACCATGATTATTTCGTGTAGTCCAGGATTTTTCTTAGGTTGC
Organism: Magallana gigas; assembly: GCF_963853765.1. NCBI lineage: Eukaryota > Metazoa > Mollusca > Bivalvia > Ostreida > Ostreidae > Magallana > Magallana gigas. Next base: position 8,837,485 of record NC_088860.1, on the reverse strand, counting down.
TGAAGGTTTCGACCGATCGATAAACTAGTAAGAATTAGATCGTTTATATTTCAGTTCTGTCAATTTCAACAGAGCTATGAATGTACAATCCATTTTCGTAATAAAACAGAGGGAATCATACTTGGTGAATGTAAATAATATATTAATTTACCTCTACTGGCTTTCGAGTATTTCTCTGCAGTACGGATTCCCTAACTATGTCGAGTTAGTTAATACGAAATTCTTATTCTAAACAAAGGGAATTGAAAGTTTTGAAATAAATACTAATACTAAAAAAAAAAATTAAAAAAATAAGATAAATGTTTGGTTGTGTTAAAATCCAGTTAATGTTTATGACGCCGCGTTAAAGGCTTCGTAAAATGTCGACGTTTCGTTTTAAAAAGGCGCCATGTTTAACGTAAAATGTATCATACATACACTAAAGTTGTATGAATAAATCATATACCATTGAGTTTTGTTTATTCTTGGCTTTTGAAAATGGTAGGTATCATTTGATTTTAAAACACGGCATTTTTTGGCCAATAACGTCCCTTGTTTTTCGATGATACTTAAGTCAATGTTTATGTGTATGTTACAATGTACAGTGTACAGATATAAAAAAAATCCGAGAATCGCGATATTTCTTAAAACTTCGGAATACCGTATGCTACTGTATGCACTCTATAAACGACTTTTAGTTAATTTTTCATTTTTTTTTTTAAATGGATAGTCACTCGGCCGATATGTTTATACAATGAGAGAGAGAGAGAGAGAGAGAGAGAGAGAGAGAGAGAGAGAGAGAGAGAGAGAGAGAGAGAGAGATTAATGCAGAGATACATTAATTAATTCATCGTGTAACATCGATAATAAGAAAATAAAATTAAGTCAACATGTTTAAATGTTACTACTCACTGAATATAAGCTACGTCTATCGGCACTGTACTACCAATTAGTGTAAAAAAATGGACATTATAAGTGCAGAAGTCTTATTGAAAGTTACATGCAATCTCGCATTTTGAAAAAAAAAAATGTAAAAAATGCTTATATATAATAAATTATTTCAACGATTATGGTTTATAAAAGTCGCATCACAAAAATACAGCGGTACGCATGAACTTACAAAGCGATTGAACAAAATTGTAGATTCAGTACGTTGGAAGGGGGGGGGTTGTAGTATTTTATTGGTCTATCGTATTTGATACACTTAATCAGGTGTGTATGAGTATATTTAAACAATAAACATAAACAATAGGTGGCGATCAATACCGAAGAAATTAACGTAACCCGCGTTACTGTACATGTAATGTGGTTATCTCCATAGCTCGCATGTATACCGAAGAAAGCATTTTATTGTTTATATTTACATATTTCTTTAAATAAATTGATGAATTGAATTGATCGTAATAAGTAAGTAAAAGTCGATAAATTATTGTTAATGTACACCAGTACGTTAGATAAAAGCTGTAGCCAATGCGTCTTATATGGAAATTTGGATTTGGCATCATCATGATTACTTCGTGCAATCCGTGATATTTTTTATAGTATAGGTTGCTGAAGATTTGCTGAAGATTTCGACCAATCGATAAACTGCATGGTTACAACTGGGCCGAGGAGATTTCATTCCTTTCAGTTTCTATACAATCAATTTTCGTAAGAAATAGAGAGAATCATACAAGTGGATGTTAATTTAAATCTATAAAAATAAGGTGCCATTTTTGTTAAAATCTTTTCTCCACATTTTTGTAGTTGGAACTTTTCAGTGAGACAGTCCAAGCGTTTTTTCACAGGTAATTTCATAAGATAACGTATAAAAGAGAAGAGAAATCGGGAAAATAATAATTCAACACCATATGACTTCCGAGTTTCAAAAACAGCTATTATTTAAAATTGCTCCAGAATTATAAAGATACTTAAAAAGTAATATCAGTAAATATGCGATAAAATTTCCGTGCAAAAGGTTGACCAAAAGAATAAATATTTCTCTTTTTGAAAAGAAACTCGTGTATGCCCCAAAATTGTGGAAACATAGGAATCGAATTTGACAAGCTTTATCTTTGTTTGCCACATGTTTGCTAATTTGCCTCTCTGCAGCTTAAATAACTTTGATGCATTTAAAGGCTGAGGAGAAGTTGATATTTGTTTTCTTTGAATATCCATTATCTATCTATTTATCTTATCTTAATTTCGGGGGGGGGGGGTGCATTTGGATTTATCGGAAGTGTATCTTGATTAGCTGGAGAACTTAAACTATATCTGGATATTCAAAATGTTTTGCCTTCTTTTGTTAAGAAATCTAGAATTGAAAATTATTAATTAATTCTACTTCAAACAATTAAATACTATGTGAAAGGAAGGATAGAGGGAAAAAAACTAATGCAAAACAAAATTTGACGTTCGTGACGTCGTGACGTTTTCGACCAGCTACGTCAAAGTCGTGTTTAAAACATGTCTTACTAAAATTGTCATAGAATGCTTAAAACACACAGGATCTTAGATAGCTTTGTATATTTGTATTCAGAAAGAGTTGACTAATCGGAATTGACAAAACAGTAAGTTTGTGAAATTTTGACCTTAAGGGCCCTTTTCTTATTTTTTGTTTATATATACTTGAGAACAAGGAACGTATTGTCTTTAAGCTACAAAAATATTTACAGTAAAGACTAATACCTAATCGATCATTGATGACCTTTTTTCATGTTCCAAGAGGGAATGGAAATCCAATTTATGTAATAAAAAAAGGATTTGCTCCCCCGTCTCATCCGTCTAATTCAGAAGCAAAAGCTTTTCTTCTAAGTTTTAATACATAGTATAATGAATAGATATCTACCAAGTTTTCGGTCTAATGATTAGTCGAAAAAATCAACCATAAACATGTCAAATCACCAAAGTCGGCAAATGAAGCAAACAGTATGAAAGAGTTGAAGTTTTGAAACTGAAACTTTCAAGTACATATATGAACATTTAAACATTAAAGTGCGAGTTCCAGTTCAATTCAAAGACAGTTCAAAACTCTGAAGTCGGGGTCAATTTTCAACAGGGTCATTTTTCAACGTGTCAATGTCATAATAGGTTTAAAAAATATTGTTCAACCAGTTGAAAAATGACCACGGGTATACATTCCACGACTTTTGGTCTAAATTTTCAACGTTGAAAAATGACCCCTGGGTCAATATTCTTCGTTATACCGGGTGTCAATTTTCATGAATGTAATTTTATACATGAAGGAATCTGCAGAAGAATTAAATCTTCGTTGTTCTCCATAGGGGGTTTTACTCAGAACAAGATCCCCCCAGAATAGTTCATACAACATAACACTGATCGTTGTTATTAAGATCGGATACTTTTATAAGCGTGAGATTCTATGAGCTATTATTTCTAAACAAAATTAAATAATTATTCAATTAATTATCTAACTAAAACGTTGTAGACGTCTTAACATTTTTGGCCTGTCGTCACGATGAAATGTCATTGACATATCGTTCACATGTAACTGCTACTTTTATGGAAAAAAAAGTCTGAAGTTTTTCTACAATTTGTTACATGTATATAGTTCAAAAGTAAAGTGACAGTAGACAAAAAAACATTTTACTCACAATTCTCTTAGCTTCGACAGCCCTTGAAATGCATGATTGTCGATCTGACTTATCTGGTTGGAATACAGAGACCTATCAATGAATACAATCAATACAATGCAACGTATCAACGTTTGTGATAATAACACTGTTAAATTGAATGACTACTAATGGAAAACCAGAGAAACCAAAACGTTTATGCAAATGAATTTTATATCAATGCAGAAAATTACACATTTCTTAAATTTCAAGTTTGTATTTGTTTGCGGGCATATTTTATAAGAATTTTAAAATATCTTAAAACATTGTATGCATATTGAAAATTTTTGTTAAGTCCGCTAGGGTTATCTTTCCTGCGGTATTATCAAAAGCTATACAGCATATTCAGATATGGACACAAAATCACATCGCCGGATGTAACCAATGGATTTATTTCGCGGTAAAATTGTGGGAGCGTCATTTCAATAGAGGGTATTCACTTTCTTTCAGGACGCCGATAGCTTAGCATTGAAGATGTTCAAAGCGATCTTTAATGGACCCACCCCAACCTCCTTTTTCATGAACATGTATATAATAAATAAAACACTGTTTCGTATTTTCATTTTTTTAAAATTGAGTGTGGCGCTTTCAGACCACAAGGATTATGTTTTTCATACATAATCCAATTAATCACATCATTGATTACATGAGTGATGGGAGTAATTGACTGGTTTAGTTGTAAAATATTATGGCTTAAAAAATCAAATAGTTATTATTTTGTGATTAATCTTATATAAACTTTAGTTAATAACTATTGTTATAGAATCAATTATTGTCATTTTCCTGAATATTTCAACCCAAATTTCGTTAAATAACAGATAGAAGTCAATTATTTCATGAGAATATGAGTGGAATAATGCAATATGCAAGAATGGTGAATTTTGAACATGATCAATTCTGGATATATGTTATTTTGTACAACTCTCGTGTACAAAGTAACTAAATAAAAATATACGAAACGCAAATCATAATTGGCTACTTAAACTGTACACAGAAAAATGTCTGCAATTTAGTATGTATATCATATGCATTCAGTTTATCAAACCATTAAAGCAAACAATTTCTGCAATGCCTTACCAAAATATCGTTTCTCACTTATCTTTTTATTACAAGAATCAGTGGGCAACAAAAAGTGACGTTTTTTGCTAAAAAAAAGTATGGTTCCCAGAACTCCTGTTACAACTTTTGGAGTAGCTACGTTATCTCTTGGGAAATAATTCGGAATGTCCTATAGATGTGCAAGAAGGTTTTAAAAATTTAAATTTCATCCAGGGAGTCAAATAGTAGCAAAAAATTGACGTTTATCACTCCAAAAAAACCATAGATCACAGAACTACTCTTATGATTTAATGGATAGACACATTATATCTTGGGATATGATAGGGACTGTTCTATAGATATGTAGTAATATTTTAAAAATTCAAATGTTGTCCAGGGAGTCAAATAGTAGCAGAAAATTGACGTTTATCACTCCAAAAAAAAAATAGATCATAGAACTCCTCTTATGATTAAATGGATAGACACATCATATCTTGGGATATGATAGGGACTGTTCTATAGTGCATTACGGTTTTGAAAAATTAAATTTAACCCTGAGGCCCATTACCTACATACCGTTTGATGCCCTTGACCTTAAAGGATCAAGAATATATATGGTTAAGGGGTGGGGATCTCAACCGTTTTCGAGATATTTGTGCACTTCCTGTTCAAGGGGGGCCATGACCACCCCCGGGGCCCATGACCTACATACCGTTGATGCCCCTTGACACAAGGAACAAGAATATATATGGTTTAAGGGTGGGGATCTCAACTGTTTTGAAGATATTAAGGGACTTGCTGTTCGAGGGGTATCAGGACCACCCACAGGGCCCATGACCTACATACATGTAACATTTGATGCCCCTTGATATAAAGAACAAGAATATTTATGGTTTAGGGGTCATGATTATAACAGTTTCTGAGATATATGGTAATTTCCAATTCCTGGGGGGTTGGGATGACCCCAGGGGTCAGATCTAATAAACCTTTATATTGACAGTAACAGTCAATATATGATTATGAAAACCCCATATTATTATCTTTGTCCGTTTTCAATAGAGTCTACGATTTTTCCCATAAGGTTCAATGTTAGACCCCACACCCTTTTGTAGTATGGCTTACTTATCTTAAATTACATCAAAAAATTGTCAAATATATGACTTGGAACCCCCACCCCCAAATAAACTCAAATTTAAACTGTCGCACCCCCCCCTTCCCCCTGGAATGTTTTTTGGATCCGTGCATGTATTCCTCCTCAAACTATAGATAAAATGAAATTTAAAATAACCTTACATTTACACTATTTTTCATTTTTCAATTATCTATTAAAATCAAAATATAATTTGGGGTCAAAAAAGTTTTATAAACTGGTAAAAAATGTTATTCTTTAAAAAAAAACAACACATTACACCTAGCATAATTGACAAATTATCTATTGATATATGATCAGATGTAATATTTCTACCTTGGGATCAATAACTAAAATTCATCAACAGGTTAAATTTAATAACAATAAATGATTCAAATTATAAATATTTATACTCCACATCCACACCCCCCCCCATCAAACCTGGTTCTAAAGATTCAGTCATCTTACATTCTTACATGTGTACAGTAGTAAATTTTAAATCATTTCCTGATAGCATTTTCTCTCCTAATGCACATTAACATTTTTGAAATTGCTTAAGTTAATTTTTGAGATTTATAAACAAAATGTGTTTTGCATGTGAATTCACCTATATGGGGCAATTGTTAAGTCTCCTAAACAAAGCAGTTTCATCGGCAAGGAATTACCCACATGGATCAAACACTACATATGAATAAGATAAAATAGTTCTAGAATGTCAGGGTGTCTCCAAGGGGGCATAACCTTTATACAATTTGATGTGCAATGACACAAAGAGCAAGGTTTAGGGATGAGGATCTCAAAAGTTATCAAAATATACAGTGTATCATCATTTCCTATTTCATAAGAGGGGGTTAAAGACAACACCTGGGGGTCATGTACTTTACAGCATTTGATGCATCATCATGACATAAGAAGATATTTTGTATTTTCCTGTTTTATGGGAACAGAACAACCCCATAGGGTCATGGCCTACATTGTATTTGATGCGTTATAATACATTAAGAAAGAAAGACCCCTTCCTTCCTATTATAACTCATAAAAAATGATAAGTCTCTACACTTACTTATACACAAATTTAATACAAAATTGTTACAGAGCCACTATGGGGTCAACTAAATACTGTAAGTCTGACAAATCAAAAAATAACTTTTGCAATTAAAATGACAGAAACTTTACAAATGCGATAGGATAGGTGAGGATGATAAACTTATCTAAATATTAAAAGATGATGATAAAGTATGATAGCAAATGGAGATCACTTATTTAGAAAGTGAAAGTAATACTTATGTACATACCGGTGTCTCATAATATTGTGCTACTATAATACTCACTATACATGTATTATGCTTACCTATATTGGTCAACATCATAATGATAATCCAATAAGAACACAATATGAATCCCTTTAGCTGATCACCACAAAAGAAATGTTTATGCATGTTAAATAATCCTTTTCTGTATTTGAAAAACACATACATGTATGTACATCAAATGGAAGAGCTGGGTAAAACTAGTACCAGCAATTGAGACCTGTAGACCTGTGTTGTGTACATAACTTCAGACAACGATCAATTATTTGTAACATGCATGTATCTATTCTTCAAAACCTTTTCTGCATATGAAAAACACATACATGTATGTATACCTCCTGAAACCCATATAATCGAAGAGCTGGGTAAAATTAGTATCCGCAATTGAGACCTGTAGACCTGTGTTAAATTATTGTGTACATAACTTCAGACAAAGATCAGTTATTTGTAACATGCATGTATTTTTATGACCTATTCTTCAAAACCCCTTGCACTATTTTATGAGGAAAATAACAGCTTTAAGGTGGTGCAGGTCACCTGCATATTGTGATGTATACTACCTATTGAAATAAACAATAAAGTATAAATATTTTATTTCCCCCCAAAATAATGTTACCTTACGGGTTAGAGGAATTATGGGTTAGAGCAATTACAAGTCTGTAAGGGCATTGGAGTCCGAGGTGTATTTTTAGTAATTTTACTATTGATTTAATGAATTTTCATTGGGGGGAGGGTCTGGACCCATCACTCCCATTCCTTTTCTAAATCCGTGCACACGATTATGTACATGTAGGCACACAGCCGGCAACCGCAGCGGAGAGCGGGTATAATTTGATTTTGTTTGTAATAATTATATAGACCAGAGTATACTTTCTATGACATGAAAAGTAAAAATTATTGATGAACTTAAAATTCACATGCAAACAGTTCAACCCCAAATCGCACATAAAGTGCTGCTCATGTGTTATTATCATATGGGAAGGGGTCTCATCCTTCAGTTATGAAAATTATAAATTTTAATTGTATTACCGGAACTTGCATGTGGCCTTCATTTTTAATTAAACTGGTACAAAACAGTGTTATTTAGGGGCAAACACTTAGTGCAGGTATTACTGTCTAATGACAGCATCTAGTTTACATTTGTAATTCATTTTCAAAGTATTATTTCCTACCTCTGGGTTTCAAAAATGTTACGTCTACAAATTAAAGATACATGTATGTAAGTGTAAAATCTTGAGGCTAATTAATTAATGTACCGGTGATTATAAATAGGGGTTTATTATTTAAATAAAATATATGTATACGGGAAATTATGTCACATACCCGGCCTGGTACATCATACAGTTGTATGGACAAGTATATGTATACATCATTTGGAATTGCCACATGCAGTAAATACGTCACCGGTAATTGGTAATAGTGTTTGTTATAGAATTGATAGTCTAAAAATCATGTATACAATTATATATTTAAACATACTGGAATGGCGCCGTGATCATGAAAACCGGGAAATTGCGTAGAACTAATATCCTAATAGTTTCAATGCATTTAATAAAAGAAATGATTTCATTTTTTTTCTTGCATTTTTATAGCTATGAATTAGATGAACCTATATCTACTCGGTTTAAATTTACTAACTAAGAAGGCCTACAAGTGAGCCTAACAGTTTCCATTTAGGTATAATATATTTTTTTTTCACTGAAGACCAAGTTTTGTATTTCATTCTAAATACATGCATGCATGTAACTTATAAATTAGATATAACTGATTGTGACAAACTGATTGGTTTGTCAAAATCTTTTAAAGTAAAAAATACACATTCAATATATAATGATTCAATATCCACTGATATAAAGGATATAAAAATCAATTTAAATATATAAGTTACCGTGGCGCAGAGGAAGTGAGGAGATACTGGCAAATGAAGGATCCCGGATTCAATTCTCGCCCTGGGCGTTTTGATTTTTTTTTCATTCTATTTTCTAGAACGAAACCTTTTTTAATACCCTTTCTATCATAAAGTTAATACATTTTGTGTAAATTTAGCACACTACTGAATTAATTTTATTAAATGGCTTAAAGGTGGCTTAAAGGTAGATTAAAAAGGACCTATGAGTTGTCCTTAAAAGTGGCTTAAAGGTGGCTTAAAGATAGTCTTAAAGCTGCCTTTAAGCCATCTTTACGCTTTCGTTAAGCCATCTTTAAGCAACACATATAGGTTAAAGGTGGCTTAAAGATCGTCTTTAAGCTACCTTTAAGCATCTTTAAGCTATCTTTAAGGAGAACTTAAAGATGGTCATTCATCCTGTGAAAGTTAACTATGAAAAAAAATGAAAATATTATCTTTTATTGTATAACTACTATGATTTGTCAATGAACCTACAACGCTTAATAAGGTCATCATAACGAAGGATTAGAGTCAACGTCTCCAAATCTTTAGGTATTGACATTTGAGTCAAATATCAGAAATAAAATGCTTTTGATAATTAATCGGTGAAAATATTCTGCCTTATACATGCTTAAAATATTACAATTTTTAATTGGCTTGTATGAGATATAAATTATTAGCATATTTTAATTGCGTTATCTATTAATCAAGAAGCAGATAATAGCAGTCAAAACAACTGTAAAAGTTCCTGAGTACATTAGATATCTATTATACTTATAAGCATTCGCATAAATGTAAACAGATATGAAACACTAATTCTCATCAATTACATACACAATGTCAGACTGGGAACCAAAATATCTTATTGATGGGTCACCAGTAAAACTAATGGTTTACATTTTAAAGTATATAATTTTTACTTTACTTATTGTTACAGCCTTGTTTGAATGTATAAAACGAGTTATACAACTTTGCTACTTTACTTTGCTTTAATTGAGGAATAAAATGTAATACGTAACCAATTATTCTGTCCCTGTTTGGTTTATATATTGTTTTTCATTTCTTAATCTTATATTAACAAACGCCAAAAATAGTTCAATTACAATCGACGCGAAAGAGAAGGACACCATTCGTATGAACGCATCACAATGTTCGGTATAAATTTTGTTTCCATAAACCAACAACTCTTGATAAAGTCACAATATCAACTATTAGTTCTGGACAACGACTCTCATTCCTCACTCACTACATGTATGTCATTTTTTATTAACTTTCAACTCGAAGATACTTTACTGATGTTAAATTAAACATAATTTTAATGATTAAAGGGAGACCAAAAAAAACTATGTACACACCTTAGTTGCGTTTTCTAATTCTGCACAAGGGCAGAGAGAAACACGACGTTAGAATGAGGGAAGAAACTCTTCTAGACAGGACAACCTTTTGTAACAATTTATGACTTATAATGGGTGCAAAAAGAACTCCATGTACATTAATGTACATGGACTCAACGTTTGACAAACAATTAGCATACCAGCAAATGCTTATTTAAATAGAAATTGTTGCAATATTGAATGCTTAAATGGGTATCGTTGTGATTAATGTACAGACAGTTACAAATCTTTTGCGCCTGGTACCCATCGCCTTACGACTCACTCATTATAGAACAACGATAGGACATCCAATCAATCAAGATTACAACAAATTAACACAAAGATGATATAGCGCAAAATCAATCAAGAACCCACAACACATCATTACAACAATACACAAGTCCTTTGCGTGGTCTGTTATCCCCCCTTATGTACAGTATCATAGTCATACCCCTGGTATCTGACAAAAATATCCACGATGACCTCATACACCTTAATAATGTCAACATTCTTTGACACTGTTCTTTAAAAAGTTCTTTAAAAAAGAATAGGTTGACTTCTTGCTAAAAAATTTCAAAATCTCATATCGTGTACTGTGTGTATGTGGGATTCTGAATTTTAAAGAATTTTTTTCGAGCGAATATAAAATATTGTATCTGTATTTTGTTTGACTAATTACGAGGGTCAATCAAAAAATACGAAGACAATGTGGCTGTCTATCATATATTTTTCATGAAAGTCATACTTAACATATTAATCTGTGCACCAACACTAATGTTATTGATCTGCGAAGTTATAGTCCATTTGATGAAACGGTATTTTTGTTACCCCTTTTAAAAAACAGCATGTTTTGTCACCACGGCGCACGGTAACGTTCAAAACATGACGTCAAGATTAAACACGCACAGTTTATAGATATACCCCATCTTTTTATCACGCTTAGTCTCTCGTGCCTTTCTCCTTACAATTTAAAATTGTACAGAACCACTTAACATCTTATTTGCACACATTTGTTCGAGAATCATAAGTTGGTTCTTCAAAGTTCTCTGTTCTAACCGTGTATCTCATAGTTTACAGTTAGGATAACCCTGAACGTCGGTTGACGTTACTTATTTTTTTACCAAATATTTACAGATATTCTACTCTCTTTCGGAGTGTTTCATATTTTAAATACAATTACCACCACCACCACAAAATGTATTACAGTTAAACACAAACATGCAAATTATTGTTGACTTATTTTTTGCACCGTTGAGCATTTTCACAGTTTGTGTCGGCTTTTTCCTGGGTTAAATCCATTGTGTTTGTACCTCTCGTTGCACCGTGACGTCCGGCGACGTCGTTGTTTTTAGGCAATTCTAAAGAGGACTATCTGTCTTTAGTTACTAATATCTGTTCGACAAAACAATATATCCCGTCATTATTTGAAACATAGAATACCAAGACAAAACTCAATTTGAGGTTTCAATATTATTTGGTTTTAAGCCTAATTGATAGTGATATTACTTTCAACATTCTATGGTTTATTGTTCACATAACACACTTTTTGACCGTGCGCCGTGACCTCATTTTTGCAGGATTAGATTCTAAATAATTTTTAGAAATAAACTAAAATATGTCTACCAAATTTAGTAATGATATGACGTTAAGTAACATTGCTATGATAAAAGTCTTTGTATTTTTTGATTGACCCTCGTATATAATATCGTGAACTATTTTTTGATAAATTGTGCAATGTTTTGTTGTCAGTGTTTTATTTTTTTTATTTTGAATAGATACATGTAATACTCAGAACTTATACAATGGTTTAAGTCTATTTTTCGCAGTATTCCTCACATGCATATTATAGTCTTTGTTATTATATTTGTAAGCATTGGCTGCAGTTTTTCTAAATCGACCATTTCCCCTGCCTTCATTTTCTATTTTTTTTTTAAGTTTCATGATAGGACAGGTTACACACCATATTTTTTTTATCAGTCATGGATATTTTTTTTTTTACATTTATTGAATGTATGCTTTTTAATCATAGTATATTTAGAATTTGAATGAGGGAATATTTCTCTGCTTCCGGTGTTTTGTCAGTTTATGTACCTGCTTGGGAATGATGTTTTCTAGTCAAAAACTCATATTTCAAGTCTAATAAAATTTGACAATTTACTTCTAACCAGTTCTAAAAGGCGACAATACCACTGTAAAAGTATGATGCACCGTTGTAAATTAAAACAAGTTTATGCCTTAAGTTCAAAGTAAAAGCCTAGAGTTAAAGGACGCCTTATAAGCAGTCATATCTTCAAAATCGATTTTTTTTTATGAAACTGGCATAATTAATACCTTTTAATACTTAATAATTATCGCAAAATCATATTATTTAAATATCATCATTTGTTTTTATAGATATTACATTTAAATAATTATATTGAACATATTATGGTGTATTATTTAAAAATGACAATGGTCGCCAGAAGGTTATGTTCATATCATATTTGTTAACATGTTTAGTCGACTATAACAGAATCAATTTATATTTCTTTACCAGCGATTTCTACAAAAATTGATCCACCATGAAATCATATGATTCCTTAATATCTAAAAACTGATTCCATTTGTATTCTTTTTTGTGCACCCAATTAATATAATTAGTTCTTAGCTATTCAAAAATTAAACAAATGTAATGATTTAAAAAAAGAACAGAATTTCTATCAATTAAACTCAGAACAATTGAAAAATGTCGACTGTTTTTGTCACTGATAAATAATTGTCATGATAAACCTTAAAATAATCTGTTTATGTATCAGAATATCAAGGTATGTCATTTTTATCTGCATATAGGAGGTACAAGTATTGAATAGTATAGTTCTTTAACAATTTGTTAGAGAGCCAAAAGGTAAAGTGACAGTAGAAAAAAAATTACTCACAAATATGTTAGCTGTGACAGCCCTTGAAAGGCGTTGTTGTCAATCTGACTAATCTGGTTGGAAGATAGAGACCTATCAATGATTAAAAGGTATCAATTGATATTTACACAGACTGGTAATGTAAACCCAATGATATCCATACAGAAAGTCAATCATTCAATAAAATTTCAAGTTTTTATTTCTGTCTACAAGTATATTCTATGGGAATATTTGAGCAATTTTCGTGTACACATTAAAGTCACTAATAAAAAAAAATTATGAATCGTAAATTATAATCGGCTGCCTAAACTTTATGATAATATTTTATACAATTTAGTATGTTAATCATATGCATTCAGTTTATCGAATGCTTAAAGCAAATAGTTTTTGCAATGCCTTACCAAAATATTGGTTCTCGCTTTTCTGTTTGAAACATAGCAACCCTTGCATATAATCTAACAATATCGTGTTATGAAGCTCTGCTTTTTTAACTCAAATAGACTATAACATATATTAGTTTTCATTATTCTCCATCCTCATTATTTAAGTATGTACACACCATTATTAAGATAGTTACAGTCTTTATTAACAAACTTAATAGCATTGTTCGCTTCATGAAATATAAAGATTCATTTTGTAAAACATGTGTTGTATTTCCATCTTTCCAGGGTATAGCAGTTTATATTTCTTTATCCTGCTACTAACATTTAAGAACATTTCGATTTATTTGAATTCAGTAATCGGCATGGGCACGGAAGATAATTTGTTCTTATATAAAATATCATATATGATTGAATGACTGCTATGAGTGGTGAATGAACCTACAACGCTTAGTAAAGTCACAGTAACGAAAAATTCGAGTCAACATCTCCTAGTCTTCATGCGTTGACATTTCGAGTCAAATATAAAAAAAAGACGCCTTTCATAATAATCAGTTAAAATGTCCTACCTTACAAATGCTAACATTATTATAATTTTTAATTTTTAGTTTGAGGTGCAGATTAGTTACACACTTCAATTGCGTTATTTATTAATCCAAAGTCAGATAATAGCAGCCCAGGCAAAGCAACTTTAAAACTTCTTGAGTACAGTTGATATCTATGCTATTTATTAGCAATGACAACACTGTAAACGGAGATAAAGCACACACTCTCATTAATTACAAACACAATGTTAGTCTGGGAACAGCAATGTATTACATGGTTTGGTCTAATCTGGTTTCCATAAACAAACAACTTTTGGTCAAATCACGATATCAACGATTAGTTCTGGACAACGACTCTTATCGTCACTTATTACAGGTATGTCATTTTTAATAAAATTTCAAATCGGAGATACTCCACAGATGTTAAACTAAACACAATTTTAATTATTAAATTAAGACGACCCAAATAGAACTATATACACACCGCAGATGTGGTTCCTAATTCCGCCAAGGGGCGACACAAATATGACGTTAGAGTGAGGAAAGAAACATGAAACTGTGTTTGACAACTAAGAGGACAATTTATGACTTATATAGAATATCACACTTTTGTTTTGATCTCGGCCCTGGTATCAGCCCGAGCGGTTGGAATCGGCCCAAGCCCGAAGGGCGCGGGTCGATACCATCCGAGGGCTGATACCAGTGACGAGATCAAAACAAAAGTGTGATGTTGTTTATATCATATATCTAAAATCAAAGACTTTAATTCAAATTTAAATTCCAAACAAGATGCTGTCATTAGACAGTTTTACCCGCACCATGTGCTTGCCCCTAAATAACACTGTTTTGTACCAGTTTGATTAAAAATGACGTCTATATATGCAAGCTCCGGTAATACAATTAAAATTTATAATTTTAATAACTGAAGGATGAGATCCCTTCCCATATGATAATACACATCGTGACATGAGCAGCACTTTATGTGCAATTTGGGGTAGAACTGTTTGCAGTGAATTTTCAGTTAATCAATAATCTTAACATTTTATGTCATAGAAAGTATAATGGTCTACATGATTATTACAAACCAAAATTAAAAATCAAATTATGCCCCCTCCCCGTGGCGGTTGCCGGTTTTAGATTTGCTTCTGTGTGCCTACATGAACATCATCGTGTGCACAGATTTAGAGAAGGGGTGGGAATGAGGGGTCCAGACCCCCCCCCCTCCCCTCCCCATGAAAATTCATTTATATCAATTGTAAAATACCAAAAATATACCTTGGACCCCATTGCTCTTACAGACATGTAAACGCTCAAACCCATTGCGCTTCAATGTTAGGTAACATTATTTGGGGGTAAATATTTAATCAATATTTAATATACTTTATTGTTTATCTCAATAGAAAGTATACATGTACATCACAATATGCAGGTGTCCTGCACCACCTTAAAGCTTTTATTTACCTAATAAAATAGTGCAAGTGGATTTGAAGAATAGGTCATAAAAATACACGCATGTTACAAATGAATGATCTTTGTCTGAAGTTACGTACACAACACAGGTCTGCATGTCTCATTAGCGGGTACCAGTTTTACCCAGCTTTTCGATTAGATGGGTACACGTGTATATATACATGGGTGTTGCTAAAACGCGGAACGGAAAACGGAACGGAAAGCGGAACGGAAGGGAAAACGGAAAATCTTATCTAATGTTATTTACCTCATAGATTTTGTTAATCATGCTAAAACGATATACTTTATGTACCTTTTTAATTTTTTTTTGAAAGATTAGCAATATTAGATTATTTATTCAAGAATATTTTTTTACTCAAAATTAACAGTACATGCATTGACCACTATATTCTGTCCCAAAATATCCTCGATTCACTTTTTGCTGTATATTTATATATATAGCTCAGGGTTCAAGCAATTCTCTTTTAGAAGCATAAAACATTCTCATTATTCTTTCTTTAAAACGTCCTCTCTAGCTTATCAGCTGGTATAAATACAGAGCTAAAAATAAAGATGTCTACGGGGTTTTGCATTTCAACAGACACCGATGATAGTGTTGAAAAATTGTGCAAGGTCTTCTGAGTGACTTCCAAATGGAGAAAGATGTCAACATTTTCCATTATAAATCGTCCAAATGTGCTGCATGAATATTTTGGGATCGACAGACTAAAGTCCCAATATATAATCGGAAAATCAAACCAGGCAACGTCTAGAGCTCTCTATGCGGATCATATGTATATAGCTGCTGGAATAAACAACTGCTTAGTAATGCAAACGTAAACAAAATTGCATTGCTAAAAATACAAGTTTCACAAATTACTAGTTTCACAAATTACCGGGTATTTTAATGTTTACTGTATTTTAATTTTTAATGTCGTCAGTCCTACGGTTTTTTTCTTCCATCTCAATGACACTGTATCGTCTGTATGATAAAAGATCGTCTAGAACACCGAAAATTCAATTTTGATGTAAGTATATACATGTACATCATATTTGAAATATAAAAATACTCAAAACACGCATAAAACGCTTTCACTAACTGCGTACGTTACGCTGATATGCCAGCAATACCATATAAGAAAAATAAGTAAAAAGTTATAGCTAATTTGCTCGTTTAATCATGTTAATGTTTCACAATTCGCATACATTTGATTTTTCCGTTTCCGTACTCAACTAAAGCCGAATGAATACAATGCTATAATTGATAGACATTCATATGAATATTAATAAGATAACAACATGTTGATAATCATTTATTAGATATAAATAAAAGATACAAAGTAAATCGTTTCTGGCCAGTCTATACCCTTTTTAAGTGATAAACGTGATGATATTTTCCATTCCGTTCCGCTTTCCGTTCCGTTTTCCGTTCCGCGTTTTAGGAACACCCATACAAACATGTCTGTGTTTTCCGTATGCAGAAAAGGATTAGTTAAGATCAGCTAAAGGAATTCATTATTGTGTTTTAACTGGATTATCATTATGATGTTGACCAATTTAGGTAAGCATAATACATGTAGTAGCAGTAGCACAATATAATGAGATGCCAGCATACATATATAAGTTCTACTTTCACTTTCTAAATGTGATCAGCATACTGTATCATCATCTTTTAATATTTAAATAAGCTTATCATCGTTACCTATCCTATCGCATTTGTAAAGTTTCTGTCATTTTAGTTGAAAAGTTATTTTTTTCATTTGTCAGACTGCATGCACTATTGAGTTTACCCCATATTGACCCTGTATAAACAATTTTTTATTAAATATGTGTATTACATGTAAGTAGGTGTAGACACTTATCATTTTTATATGAGTTATAATAGGAAGGAAGGAGTATTTCTTTCTTAATGTATTATAATGCTTCAAATACAATGTAGGTCATAACCTTATGGAACTGTTCTGACCCCACGAAACAGGAAAATACAAAATATCTTCTAATGTCATTATGATGCATCAAATGGTGTAAAGTACATTAATGACCCCCAGGTGTTGTCTTCTTTATCCCCTCCCCCCCCCCCTGCCTTTATGAAACAGGAAATGATATGATACAATGTATATTTTGTTAACTTCTGAGATATGAGATCCTCATCCCTAAACCATGTAATCTATTTTTGCTCTTTGTGTCATTGCGCGTAAAATTGTATGTAGATTATGCCCCCTTGGAGACACCCTGACATTTTAGAACTAGAAATAATAATGTATTTTATCTTATTCATATGTTATACAGCAGTGTTTGTTCCATGTGGGTAAATCCTAGCCTAATGATGTCACTGCTTTGTTTAGGAGACTTTACAATTGCCCCAAATAGGCGAATATACATGGAAGTGATGCATATAACATTTTGTTTATAAATCTTAAAAATTGAATTAAGCAATTTCCAAAATGTTAATGTGAATCACGAGAGAAAAGGCAATCAAGAAATGATTTAAAATTTGCTACTGTACACATGTAAGAATGTATTAAGAAGACTGAATCTTTATAACCAGGTTAGATTGGGCGGGGGGGGGGTGAATGTGGAGTATAAACATTTATAATTTGAATCATTTATTGTTATTAATTTGTCAATGAATACTACTTATTGATCCCAAGGTAAAAATATGACCTCTGATCATATCTCAATAGATCATTTGTCAATTATGCAAGGTGTAATAACATTTTTTACAAGTTAAAAAAGTTTTTAGACACCCAAATTATATTTTGATTTTAATAGATCATTCGACAAGGGGGGGGGGAGAACAGTTTATATTTTAGTTTGTTTGGGAGTGCGGGTTCCAAGTCATATATTTGACAATTTTTTAATGTAATTTAAAATAACACTAAGCCATACTACAGTCATGAACATGAATAGTATAGAACAAAACACAAACTAATACATGTACATGTATATATACATAGGAAGTATGACAAAAAAGATGATTGATCTATATCTGGGTTCTTAAATTGAATCATATATCATGTACATATTATAGTATTGTTTCTTTGTTCAAGGCATTTAAGATGGTATGTAGGTCATGATCCCAAGTGCTCTTCATGAAATTATTAAATATCATAAAAACCATTGAGATCCCCACCTTAATCCAAAGATATTATTCCTCCTTAGGTCATGCAGGCGCATCAGATCATTATGGCATGTAAGTCATTACCCTAAGGGGTCATCCTGACCCCCTTAGAATCAGAAATTGTCAATTATCTTTAAATTATTGATGTTTGATGATCCTATCTCTATTTAATCTTTATTATTAAGTCTCCCGAATGAAATTTGGAGACTTATTGTTTTTGTACGGTTCTTAATACATGTAATATTATTCTTCATCTTCTTTTTCTTCTTTCCTGCTCTGAACTTGTTTCTCAGAGATGGCTGAACAGAATTGTACAAAACTCTAGGAAATGATAGGCCTGCATATCTAGGTGTGCACCCTGGTTTGATTTTTCTCATTTTGGGTTAGACAACCACTTTTCGGGGGAGGGGGAAGGGGTGTCAAAAGGGTGTGGGGTCTAACATTGAACCTTGTAGGAAGAATCGTAGACTCTATTGTAAATGGTAACTTGAAAACGGACAAAGATAATAATATAGGGTTTTTTCTTAATCATATATTGGCTGTTACTGGCAATATATAGGGTTTATTAGATCTGACCCCTGGGGTCATCCCCACCCCCCAGGAATTTGAAATTACCATATATCTCAGAAACTGTTATAATCATGACCCCTCAATCATATATATTCATGTTTCTGATGTCAAGGGGCATCAACTGTTATGTAGGTCATGGGCCCTGTGTGTGGTCCTGACCCCCTCAAACAGCAAGTCCCTTAATATCTTCAAAACAGTTGAGATCCCAACCCTTAAACCATATATATTCTTGTTCCTTGTGTCAAGGGGCATCAAACGGTAGGTAGGTCATGGGCCCCGGGGATGGTCATGACCCCCCTTGAACAGGAAGTGCACGAATATCTCGAAAACGGTTGAGATCCCCACCCCTTAACCATATATATTCTTGATCCTTAAAGGGCATCAAAAGGTATGTACTGGTAGGTAATGGGCCCTCAGGGTTAAATTTAATTTTTCAAAACCGTAATGCACATCTATGGAACAGTTCCATCATATCCCAAGATATGATATGTCTATCCTTTAAATCATAAAAGGAGTTCTAGGATCTATGTTTTTTTGAAGTGATAAACGTCAATTTTCTGCTACTTTTTGACTTCCTGGATGAAAATTAAATTTTTAAAACCTTATTGCATATCTATAGGACAGCCCCAATTATATCCAAAGAGATGACGTAGCTACTCCAAAAGTTGTAAAAGGAGTTCTGGGAACTTTTTTTTGTTGCCCACTGATCCCTTTAATAAAAAAAAACCTTCTGGAACCTGATCACGCCTCAATATGACACCCCCAATCATATTTTAAAAGATCATTTGGCTACTGCCAAACAAAATTGACGTTTTTGAAACCATTTTTTTGTTTAAAAAAAAACACGTCATTTTTTAGCCATTAAATGACCCCCAGGACAAAATTCCGAAACCTTATTGCGCATCTATTGGATACCCTAAAACATATTCCAAAATATGATTTGTCTACTGTTGAAAATGTAGGAGTTCGAGGAAGAAAGTTTTTTGTGAAAAAACGTCATTTTTACCAATTATTTGACCCCCAGGACTAACTTAGAATTTTTGAAACCATTTTACAAAACAACATGATACCCCAAATCAAACTCCAAGAGTTCAGTTTGCTGGTTTATATGATGTAAGAGCAGTTTGAGAAAGTAAAACGTGACAGACGGACGGACGGACGGACGGACGGACGGACGGACGGACGGACGGAACAGGGTAACAACAATATACCCGAACTTTCTTTAGAAAGTGCGGGTAAAATAAGGAATATAATTTATCATGAAGAAGCTATAGGTTTTTTTCGGATTTACAAAACTTGTTCGTTTTCATTTCTTTTTATATGTGTTAGAACTGTAAGAGTTGTCGGACTTTGTTGACAAACCATCGTCATTTGACAGTAGAAAACAGTAGAAGGGAGTCTGTCGTTTAAAATGTATCTTCTAGAATTCAAAATTATCGCGAGAGAAACTTCCCTCATACGGAGCTTCGTTATGAGTCAATTTCTTTCATTGGGATTTCGTAAGTTTCCCGTCAGATTCCATTCATAAAGATCCATAATGCTATAGCAACTAGAAAGTTGTTCGAGGACGTTCATAAGCCCGTCCATTACTTTAACCCCTTAATTTTTACAGTCTAATCTCTGGTTTTCTAAGATTTAGTCTCGTTCCATTCTTCTCTATACCCTCCATAATTTAAACGTTTATTGATATAAGATAAAGGGTGCTATTGTTCTAAATACACAACCGTTGTGTAGGTTACTTCCCCTTACTTAGATACATATCACTTTTTGGCGCTATTTTTGAATTATTATTTTTCAATTTTCGGTAATAATTTAAAATATTCAAACGTGTAAGGTGATAATTTGTATTATGCATTCGTTATTCTATCGTTATTTCACAAACTAGTCTTAATTTAAAGCAGAGATATATGGAAATTATCAATTTTAAATTTGAGGGCAATACACCCCCTTGACGACGGGCTGAGACAGAGAAATATCAGCCCCAAAGGCGATACAGCCCGAGCTTCCGGTTGCTGTCTCACCTAGTCCAAAACACGTGTATCAGGGCTGATACACTACTAGGTATACGATATATAATGGTTGTTAATTTGTAAAGTTTTAAACAGAAATACACGACAATTATTCAAATCAATGTATGACCAAAGTCAATTATTCAAAAACATTCAAATAGCTTTTGCGCGTGGTATCCATAACTTTTCGACTCAGTCATTATCAAACTTCAATAATAAGACCAATCTTTTTAGGTTTCAAAAAATGTACACAAAGATGAAAAAGCGCAAATCAATCAAACTGCCCACAAAACACTCTTACAACATTACACAAGGCCTTTGCATGGTCGATTACCCCCCCCCCCCCTTTATACCATAGTCACACCCCTGGTATCTGACCAAGATATGTAGTTGACCAAGTAAATGTACACCTCAATAACTTTAACATTCATTTGATACTGTTGTTCAAAAAGTTAATATGATAAGAAAAATTGAACTTCTTGCTAAAAAGGTGTTAAAATTTCAATTTGTGTGTTGTTTGTATGTGCGATTTTGAACTTCAAATACTTTGAATTTGAGAGGGTATAAAAATGTTGTATCTGCTTTTTGTTAGTCTAATATCATGCAACTTATATTGATAAATTGTTTAATTATTGGTTTCCAGTGTACAAAAAAAGTTTTAGATCTCTTATTTCGAATAAAAAATTATCCTTATTACCTATACAATTAATCGATTTTAAATCAGTTTTTGCTCATTATTCCTCACATGCACATTTTAATCTTTATTATTTGTAAAAATTGGCAGTTTTTGTCATTCACCATCTCCCTTGCCTCCAGTTTCTATTTTTTTAAAGTTTTGTGAACGACAGGGCAGGTTACGCATTTTCTTGAATGTATGCTTTTTATTTGAGGTATATTTAAAATTTGATTAGGGATTATTTCTTTACTTTCGGTGTTTTCTCAGTTTATGTACATACTTTAAAAGGATGTTTTCTGGTCAAAAACTCATTTTTTAAGCCAAACAAAATTTTCACTAGTCCTAAAAAGCGACAAAACCGCTGTAAAAGTATTATGCAATAAAACAAGTTAATGCTAGATATATAATGTAAAAGCCTAGAGTTAAAGAGAACCTAATGAGAAGTAATATCTTTGAAACCATATTTTATTTCATCAATCTATCATGAAAATTACCTTTTTATAATCCTTGCAAATCGAGAGCATTAAAATATCACCATTTGATTTCATAGACAATACATTGTAATAGATATATAAAACATATTGTGATGCATTGTTTAGAAATGACTATGGTCACTAGAGTGTTATGACCATACTTACTGAAATGTTCAGTGACCTCTATTTCCTTTATGATATGTGTTTGTTGTTCAGAAATTGTTGACAATAACACATTTGGTGTATCAATAGCAAATGTTTAACAGCCATATTACAATGTTTTGCAAGTTCTTTCTTTATTCCTATCTGAATGACAAAATATATCAGAGAAGCATTGTTTGAGCCGTATCTATATCTTACTCGCTGACATGTTTAAGTCGACTATTACAAAATCAATTTATATTTCTTATTAATAACACAAAATATTCGATCACTTTTGCTATAACAATGGAAACTCAGTAAAAGTTTGCTTGCAGTAAATAGAACCGCAAATCCAAACCATGCAACAATCGTTTTCATCTAACAAATAAACAGGCGGAATATTTACTCCTAGGAATAATGCATTATAGTAACAGACTTACAGTCTTTGAAGCTGTGATAGGCCCAGAAAGGTGTTGCTGTCGATCGTACTTATTTGATTGTCATGAAGGTACCTTTTTGAGTAAAATAACAAACGAGTGATAAAGATAGACTTGGAAGTTTTTATAAAATAAAAATTCAAGAGAGAAAATTGATATGCATATCATTAATTAATAAGTAGGCAAAGGGTAGTTCATAATACTATCATGTTTTCTTTTCTTCTCTGCGCTCATGTTTGTCTTTGTAATATTTAATATAAGTATAAAACTGATGTTTTCGATGAGTGTTCGTTAAAATTTTTCTAGATATGTATTATTGGACCTATGCAATGACATTTATAATTTAAATATTTTGCTAGAAAAAAAAATGTTTCGTTGATCTTATCATTAGCTAATAAGTCTGGTAGAGTGCGTCCAGTGACTGTTATGCAATGACATAATGATGAACGTTTAGGTGAAAAAAATATTTATACTGGGGTTCATTTAATTCATGACTGAAATATATTTTATCATTTGAATAACGATATAAACAGGTAAAAACAGACCAAAAACAGACACAAAAATAAATTATTTGATAGTTTGGGAGACTCACAAAATATATCTAGGGGAAATTTTCTGTATATCTCTAATAGTAAAAACATCTTTTAATGTGTGCACCGGAGACTAAAACATCATTCTTGTTATTCTAAATACATGCTAAAATTATCATGAAGCCACAACAACGTTTAGAACAGAAAAAGTTTATCAGTTTACTGTGGAATCATCAAAATTCGAGGGGATCAATCTTTAAAATCGTGGATTACTGAAATTCAATAGGTTCGCACGGACGAAGTTTTGTGTGTTTTCTTATACCTACAAAAGGAAATATGGCTTTTTCACCATAATAATTTAATTATTAATTCTTTGAGAATGTAAATTTGCGGTAAAGAGGTATCCAGAAAATCCACGAAAATTGAGCAACCACGAAATATAATGATTCCACAGTATTAAAAAACTGCTTTAAATTAGATACTTTTTTATGCATCCAATTAATATAATTTTTAACTATTCAATAATTGAACGAATCCAATGATCTAAACAGAATAAGAATTTCTATCAACCAAACTCAGAACAGTTGAAACATTTCGACTGCTTTTGTCACTGATAAAATATATGTCACAATAGACCTTAAGATTTTCTATAAATGTATTTTAATATCATTGTGTGTCATTTTAATCTGCATAAAGAAGGTTTAAGTATTGAATGATAAACATTTGATTTTATTTCCTGCACATCCAATGAGTTCTATATATTTTAACATCTTCATGTTTATTAATACAAACAAAAATACTCTATAAAAGTCCATCACTCTCTATTGATACATGCAAGCATTACTAAGATATCAATCTTACACTAATTCTCATTTGTTCCCTACTTGTCATTGCATTGTTGTACATGCGATGTGATGTGATGTTATAAACACAAGAAAAATAAATGAAGAGTTACGGTCTTTTTGAGTTATAATTATCAAATTAAAAGTCCTGAAACGTTCCACGTATATTCGCAAAAAAAAACATCAGCTTTATTACGCTGATAAGCGGAAAAATCATGTTTACGTGATGACCATTTTATTATTTTTCTTATAAAATACAGTAGTGTGCAATACTGTAGAATCTTCGTTTTTCGTGGGGGACCAACGTCTGTGGCTTTCATGGGAAACCCTTGCGAACGAATTTGCACCCCAACAAACCTATACATATTCACTTGTTTAAATATTTATTAAAATTATCCTGAATACACAACCATCGAAATTACGTTCCAATGATCAAGGAAAAATTTGGCTACCCACAAACATTGACCCCCACGAATAAAATTTAATCTTAACCTACTTTAAACTAAAAATGTGACAATGGACCTCAGCATAGGTATAATACTTCAACTTTATTCGTGTTTTTCTACTTTTTTTAAAACCTTGAAATATCATAAATATTGTTTATAAATGATAACGGTCACCAAAAGCTTTTGATCAGGCATCATATATAATGTAAAATTAATAAAAGAAAATTGACGTATGGAAAATTTAGTGGGTTTATGACTGTTTTTAAATACATTTTTTTACTTTTGGGTCAATATTTGTTAATTTTATAAGGAATCAATATGTATGCAATGTTTCGAGTAGTTTTATCACTCCTAGTCCCTAATATTAATACGGACCGGACTAAGTCCATTTAGTGCAGGAATTAAAGCGACTTTTTGAAGTGGTTTACAAACTAAACAGTAATTGTTTTAAAGATTCAGAAACAGTAAAAAAAAGTGTAAAAATATTTTTACAACACTAAAAATAAATCTAAGAAGGGTTGTACTGAAATGTACAACCTCGTAATATCAAAGAAAAGAACTTACCCAAAATCTGAAACAAATTGGATGTCAGAAATCGAATTAACTCAAAACAATGGAGGATAATTTATAATCTGCCCCTTTAGTGCACAAAGGATTTAAAATTACTATGGCTTCAATACCA
This sequence comes from Magallana gigas, assembly GCF_963853765.1. Taxonomy (NCBI): domain Eukaryota; kingdom Metazoa; phylum Mollusca; class Bivalvia; order Ostreida; family Ostreidae; genus Magallana; species Magallana gigas. The sequence continues at coordinate 8,811,962 of NC_088860.1, read as the reverse complement.
ATTATTACATAAGAACTAACTAACCAATCAATTAATATTTACATAGAGTAGGGAGATAAAATTTTTCGTTGTGTTACGTTTGTCAACAGACCCCTGAGACAATAGAGCATATTTTTGTCGACTGTAATTTAGTAAAAGAAGTTGTGATTGAATTGGAGAAATGGATGACAGATAACTTTGGTTTACAAACAAAGTTTGATAAATGTTCAACTGTTTTTGGAAAATATGATAACAGAGACACTCTTAGATAGATAATTGAATCATTTTTCTTTACAAAACAATATATTCTGCAAAGTAAAATGATAACATCAAGGCTAAATGTTAATATGCATTATTGTTAATCTGACTTATCTGGTTGGAATATAGATACCTATCAATGAATGCAATGCAATGTATCAACGTTCAGGATAATGACACTGTTCAACTGAATGACTGGTAATGGAAAAACTAAAGAAACCAAAACGTTCATGCAACTGAATTTTATATCAATGCAGAAAATAAAAAAAATCTTAAATTTCAAACTTCAGTTTGTTTGAAAGTATATTCTATAAGAATTTTTAGATTTTTAAAATTATTTTATACACATTGAAAATTTCTGTTAAATCTGCGAGGGTTATCTTTCATGCAATATTATCAAAAGTTATACAGTTCTTCATTTATGGAGATAAAAACAACGTCGCCAGATGTAACCGATGGATTTATTTCGCGGTAAAAATGTGGGAGCGTCATTTCAATAGCGTTGGTTCTCACTATCTTTTCAGGACGCCGATTGCTAAGCATTGAAAATTTTCAAAGCGATCTTAAAACCGTCCTCCAATCCCACCTTCCTTTTTCATGAACATGTATATAAAAAAGAAAAAAATGTCACTTATTTTTATTTTTTTTTAATGTAGCATGGCGCTTTCAGACCACAAGGATTATGTTTTTTCATAAATTATCTAATAAATTACATCATTGATTAAATAAGTAATGGGAGTTATTTATTGTTTAGTTGTAAAATATTATGGCATAAAGAAACAAATACTCATAATTTTATCATGAATCTTATTTAATATGAATAACTATTTTTATTTAATCATCTATTGTAATTTTCCTGATTATTTCGTTAATGATAAAGTCACAAAAGTGGCAGAGTCCAACATATGTATTTGTTTTGTGATGTTTTACTTTATAAGGGTGAAGGGCTAAGGTGGTCAATTTCGAACAGATAGAGGTCAATTATTTCATGAAAATATGAGTGAAAAATGCTATATGCATGGTCAAGTTTGAACATTATAAATTATGGATAAATGCATTTTGTACAATTCTCGTGCACAAAGTAACTAAATAAATACTTACAAAACTCGAACCATAGTTGGCTACTTAAACTGTAAGCCAATTTTTTTTTTCAATTTGGTATGTAAATCATATGCATTCAGTATATCAAACCCTTAAAGCAAATAATTTCTCCAATGCCTTACTAAAATATTGTTTCTCACTTATCTGTTTGCAACAAAACAATCCCGTCTTACTGTTTTACAATTTCGTGTTGTGAAGCTCCACTATTTTATCTGATCGCATGTAGATAAGAACATATATTATTTTAGTTATTGTCCATCCTAAACACTCAAGTATAAACACACCATGAATAATACAATAGCACTTTCTATATACAAATGTACAGCACGTAAGCTTGATTTAAATATAAAGATTTATCTTCCTAACGATCTGTGTTGTATTTCCATATTTCCAGATTAGCATTCTTCACATTGCTACTAACGTTTGAGAAATTTGTCTTTCATTTAGATTCAGTAATTAGTATAGTCACTGAAGAAAGTTTGTTCTTAAATGAAAATATCATTTATAATAGTATGACTACTATGTCTGGTCAATGAACCTTCAATACCTGATAAAGGTATAATAACGACGGATTCGAGTCAGCGTCTCCCAATCTCTAGGTATTGACATTTGAGTCAAATATCAGAAATTAGACGCTTTTCATAATTAATCAGTGAAATTATTCTGTTTAACATGCTTAAATCATTACAATTTTTAATAGGCTAGTATGAGATTCAGATTATTAAAATATTTTAATTGCGTTATCTGTTAATCAAGAAGCAGATAATAGCAGACAAAACAACTGTAAACGTTCTTGAGTACATTAAATATCTGTAATATTGATTAGCATTTGCATACCGGTAAACAGAAATAAAACACAAATTCTCACCAATTACATTCACAATGTCAGATTGGGAACCAAAACATCATATTGATGGGCCACCAGTAAAACTAATGGTTTACATTTTGAAGTCTATAATATTTACTTAACTTATTGTTACAGTCTTGTTTGAATGTTTAATACAAATAGACAACTTTGCTACTTTACTTTGCTTGAATTGAGGAATAAAATGTAGTATTTAAAAATACTGTATTGGTATTTAAACATGATTCTTTCTTTTACTAATACAATTCAGCAGTAATTTAATGTTAGATATTGCTTAGGGGGGATTATCAGAAATTATTACAAAAACATACATTTTTTTTAAAGAATATGCATGTAAAAATGTCATTTATCATATCAGAACACGAATTTCAAAACTGAACCTATCTAAAACAAAGATATTGAATTTCTGAATTAAGAGACATGTAAAAAATCTAGAAACATGATTAATGATTGATGTAATGCATTAAATCACACCAAGGTAACAACTTTTAAACTCTGTGTCTCTTTAAGATAGATAACATGGTTGTATCATAGAACACATAAAGAAATCTCTATTCTCCATAAAACAACCGTGATATTGAAAAGATATGTAATTTGATTCATGAAGATACACATTTGGCTTCAGTATCTTGATATTCATTTACAAGTTTAGAAAAAGAGACAAAATGGAAGATACAGGAGGCAAAGTTAGTCATCAATTTTTGATTATTTGTGAAACGCTTGCAGGAAAAACATCATACAAATATAATCTTGATTTCTTTTATACTGATTAGAGGGTTATTTTTAGACTTGGTAGGAGTCTTAATTCTACATTGTCTGTATCTAGCAATTTGTCATTTTTAAGTGTATATTTTAAATATTTCATTTTCTGATTCAGTCACTCACTGTTAGGGAAAACATTACTGTCGTTTTAACTTTTCACCTTAATATTTGTTATTGAACGTCTTATATCAATTATCTTATTCAAAATATTTTACCACAACAAATGACCCGTGTTGATTTTGATTAACACCTGTCAATCACACTTGATGTTACCTTCCTGTCCATCCGTGTATATTACCGTTAATAATCTTTTTAAATGTGTGTTGAATATATAAATGTATTTTTATTATGGTTATCCTAATTACTTTTCTTGTAGCAAGGCTGTTTTGTATTTTACTTTAATTTTCTCTGAACCAAGTAAATGTAATTATCCTTTAATTTGTTTAAGAAAAAAGGTAGGTAAATGAAGTAAAAGTTGTTTGTTTACTTACAATGTCTCAAGCTGTGATAATCCCTGAAAGGCATTACTGTCGATCATGCTTATCTGGTTGGACCTAAGGGTCCTTGATGAGTACAGAAAACCATGTATGTCAATCACAATGTTGACAAAAATCATGCCAGAGGAAAGAATATAAAAGACAAAGAGTTATTGCATTAGGCAATGTTTCATATTCCAGTTAAAGTCAATTATTGATGTTTATAATTATTTTTGCAATTAAAAGATAACAAACAACGTTACATTTTACACTGGTTAAACTTCAATATTCAATTTGATAATAACAAAACTTTTAAACTGTGTTCCAATTTTGATTTAATCTAAAACCACTTAATGATCTGGGGACCTACCGCTCACAACATATAACATATGTCAACATTTAGTATATGACGTCCTACTGATAATATTATTGCGATCGTACTGTTTTTGTTATTTAACGTTATCGTTGTCAGAGATTTAAATAAAGACCTACATGTACATAGTTGAATTCAATGTTACATTTTGAAGTTGTTTGATAATTCCGTACATGCTAAAGTCTGGTGTTAAATAACTTCTTAGCATTTTGTTTGACTTGTTGGCTTATTTGCTTTTATTGATATTTTCCCCTTAATACTTTGCTTAAACGGCCATAAGGAGACTGCTGCAGAGTTCTTGATCAATAAAAATCACCTTTTTTAATAACCCCGCCCCCTTCAAATCGAAGTATTTGCACCTTTTGTTTTCAAGTTTCAATATGATATGATTTACAAAAATGTCTAAATTTCCAAAAAATAATTATTGTTTTGGATGTTGATGTATATATGTTCATTTTGCAGTAACAAGCAAATTCAGACCCTTTGCCAATTTTCTATGAAACAAATTTATATGCACGTTTTCGGCGTCGTTTTTTATTTTTTGTTTCTTTGCTTTTGTGTTTGTTTGTGTTTTTTGGACAACCACTATTTCGGTTCTGATTAAATATCTACGTGGATTCCACTGTGTATCTAAGGCACTGGTTTTTTTTTTAATTTTTGGAGTCATTTGGAACTGTTGACTATGGTATTGCATTTACACGTAATAGGTAAGGTTTGGTCGTATGGCACAAATGTTTCATTCTTTTAAACCTACTTACGACAAGGAAGTAACAAATTTCATTAGCTTATTTTGTGATTTAGGTTTTTTTTTTTAAATTGGAAGAAACTATTTAACTGTTGATGATATAAATCTTGATATATTCTTTAAAAATGATCACAATTAATGCATTGATAGGTCCATAACATACATTTCATTAAATTAATGGATGTTGAATTTTATATTTAAAAAAACTATAAACACAAACAGTTGCTTAGAATTAAGAAAGTTTTGTAACGCAAATTATGATGCTTTTATGGTTTATCAAATGATTTTCATACCTATTTACCTCGAAATGATATTGATCAAGTTCTATTAATTTTTTTATTGTATCAGATTAGTTGTCTGTCAAGCAAATTTATTTCAAGCATGGGAGAATGCATTGGTATTGGCTTCAGGCTACTGATCCGCAAATCCAGAGTACTAATGCAGCTTGGATTTTAAAAATTTATTTATTTCCCAAAAATTGAAATAGGTCATTTTCGATTTTTAATTGTTAGGCTTAGTAGCACAGAGAATAATACATTAAAAGGCTTGTCTATAAATCCCAAATTCTAATACGGCAGGGACTTCTGTTAGTTTATATTCAAGAATATTTCAAAAATTAAATTTTTCCAAAACGTGCAATTTTCGAGTTAATTTTGAATCATGCAGATGCTACATAACTATGTTAAATATCATACCATTTTAGTTTGGGCTTGTTTGAGAAACTATAAAGTTAAATTAAGGGTAACTTTTACATGCATGAATAGTATTTTGTTCCGTTGCTTTGAAATAACCCATCGACTGATTACTCCAGAGCGATCAGCAGAATGGCCAACTCGTTCCGATACTTTTCAAAACTGTACATGATGTAGTAGTAGTTTTAGTTGCAGTGATGGTTTTGTTTTGTTTGTTTCCAGACAGTGTATGTTTCGTCTGCTGACGAAGGGACTTGTTGTCTCAAAAATTTGACATTTTCAATTGTTCGTGTCGTAAACTTTTTCAAGTTCTTTTTATATTCCGTTTGCTTGCTAAGTATCAAACAGACGTTAACATGTGCACAGATAGATCGAACACCATATCTCTTTGAATTTTCTATTATACTTTAAAGACAGAAATCATGAAAGAAAGTGTCTCTTCTCTAGTTTGAAGGGTCCTCACCTCTCTTCTATTTGGGGTAAAATAGTAATGTTCAGGTCACCTGTGTCACTCATTTAATCTATTACAATTTGTTTTTGTCCATGGTCGTGCGTTGAGCATCGTCGTATACCATTACAACTTTTACCTTTTTTACTTCTTGAAAACTAAATGGCAAATAGTTACTATATTTGGTGTAATGCATTTCTAGCATAAGATGAATATATATTATAGAATTTATTCCCATAGCACCTGAAGAGCCTCATGGGTGGGGACAAATGCGAAAAAAGTCTTATTTTCAAAAATCTTTTTTTCTACTCCCACACATGTTTGATAATTACTAATGTTATAAAGTAATCTTCTCTACTAAAATGTATATTTAAAAGATAAGCTGAATGCATGGTCAAGATGTTCATGTAACCCTCTATCCAAATTGTTATATTCAAGACCCCCATTTTATGAGTTTAGGCCCTAGAGTGTGGCCAATTTGCCATATAGTGAAAATGTATTGAATCTTAGAAAATCATCTTTACTTCTATATGGGGCAGGGATTGATAGTTTTTATCTGGAAAAGGTAGAGATGGGGTTGACAAATATGGCAGTATAGTAACTCGGGTAACCTATTGCTGTTTGTTGTCCATTATAAAATTTACATTTTGATAATTTATTTGAAAAACCAAAGAAAAATTGTCACTTGACCATAATACTGTAGATTCCTTTTTTTACGCGAGTACCTAATTCAGCGATTCAACGCTTTTGCATCAAATCGCGAAAGTATAAAATCGCGAATGCGAATTTGAAATTTCATAATTTCAAATAGTTTACATCTGTCCGAAAAACAAAAGCGAGATTTTAAAATCTGCGAGACGTTCCTCTTGCGATTTTTCGCGGATATTAATTTAATTAGGAATTTACTGTAGATACAATATGTAGTCTGTTTTAGGAAGACTACTTTTATATTTGTGCGTGCAAAAATTAAATAAACAAGATAAACGATTGACCATTAAAGTCGTGCAGGTCAGAAAAGATTGACAATATTTGGCCCATGGAGCTAAAAAATAATTAACTCAATATTCCCCCTACTCATACCCCCCTTTTATAAATAAACGTTTTTCAAACACCAAATAATAAAAGGCAGGAGTAACAGTTAGAGGAGATTCGGATAAGGGTTTAGACTCCAGTATGGAGCTTGACATTAAAAACAGAAATTCAAAAATGACCCTCTAACATGTCAATGACCCTCTGACATGTCAATCTAATAGCCATGATACTCAGGTGACAGTAAATGCCTGTAGGACTCTTGTTGTGCATCGATTGGATATTTTCTACTTTTTGTTCGCTTTTTTCACATTTTAAATTTTCTTATTAAAATGTGATCAAAGTTATTTTCATGAGTGTGACTATGCTACTTCAAAAAGTATTTTTAAAAAAATGCAATATGCAGATATGGATTTCATTTTTTGAATGTATTTTTTAATGTTTGTTTCAAATAAAACAATGTTTTATGTTACAACTCTATTAGACCCTATCTTCTCCTTCTGCGAATCTAGTAAAAGAAACCTCTGGTACGTTGTCTTTGCTAAATTGCTAGTCTCTGTGTAATCTATTAAATCATTTTTCTTCTCAATACATTGATGGACAAGAAGACCCTTTTGATTTTAATATATCACTATATCTTACAGCTGATTTTTATTGTTTTCGACGTATATATGTATGATATTAAGCAAAAATTTTCGCCCGGTTGAAGACATTCATGGTCGAAATGGAAAACAATTTAAGGTCACAGTTTAATGAATGAAATATGACTAAACAATTTACATATTGAGATAAAAAGTAGGTACGGTTAAAGTAGTATAAATGTTTTAATTTCCAACATTTTTCAAGTTGTTTTTGAAAAGTTTATAAATGCATAATTACGAATACAGTCAGTTCAAGCATATCTTTTACAACATACACCATAGCATAGCATAGCTTTGAAATCTCATAGCATAGCATTTGAATCTCATAGCATAGCATTGGAATCTCATACCATAGCATACAATCTCATAGAATCGCATTCGTCATATCATACCATAGCATACCATAGCATAGCATACAACATTATTTTAACTCTGTTTTAAATGTTTTTATTTGAAAAAATAAATGTTTACATGATAGATTTGTGGTAAACTTTGGCTTCTTATTATTTCACTTCGAAATGTGTGGAACTCTTCTGTGTATGGAGGCGTTTTTGTTCAAATCTCATAGCATACCATAGCATAGCATAGCATACCATATCATTAAGCACTTCATTTCAATTTCTCATAGCATAGGATACAAATCTCATAGTTTACCATACAAATCTCATAGCATATCATTAAAATCGCATACCATAGCATAGCATTAAATTGTAAAAGATATGCATGAAACGACTGTATGATGTCAAGTGTAAGCGATAAAATCGTAAAAATAATCTTGCAAAGCGTTGCTAAGCAACACAAGCATCCCCAAAATGCACAATGTTTACCGGAAATTAACATATTCAAGGCAATTTTTATTATAAAATTTAAAAAAATGTATATACAGTGCAGTTTTCGAGCAAAACGAAAAAAAACAAAACATGATTGTCTAAAATATTGGATGTTAAAGTCAAGTTACAAGCTACCTCGAGATACAGAGATAAGAATTGGTTGTTATGTAAACAAAGCTCGAGTCTTATTGTTGTTTACAAAAAAATGTAATGTAGAGAATTACCATTTCTTAGACAAAATGACATATGAAAAGCAATTTAAACTAATTCAATATCTTCATAAATACTATTATCAACAAAGAAAAGATTTATTTGATTGAAACTTACACCAATACAACACATATGTAAAAAAGGACAATATTCGAGCTTGTTTACAAAACAAAGAATTATGAACTATGTATCTTGCTTATAACTTGATATTTGACTTTCAAATTTTGTCATAGCATAATAAACTTGTATAGTTATCAGTATAAACATTAAAAATGGAAAAATAATATTTGAAAATTTTAAGTCAAATCGTGTCCAAGTCCCTTTAAATTAGAATTAAAAAGAGAACAGCTAGATTTAAACATAATTACATTTTGCTCAAGGCCTGCGCTGATAGTTAATTTCTCGTTTTGGTGGTGGTTTCAGTCGGGATGTAGCGGATGATGCAGTTTAGACCAATCCACACTTTACAAAAGTTAAGCCTCTTGGTCGCCATTTTTTGAGGAAACCCCCCCCCCCCCCATAAATTTCTCAAAGTTGCCTTTGTAGTTTAGAGGTTCATAACTTTGTCATTTGACATTAAAGATCTGTGTCTGGTATGTTTGTCTATTAACCCAAGGTGGAGCAACACACATATGAAAGGAATATATTAAATTCTACCCGCAAAGGAAAACAACCTTTGCACCGTGTGGATTGGACTATTATCGCCGTATAATCAATTATCGAGAACGACAATCCGACAAGATAAGATGCATTTATCTTCAGTAACTTTCATTAAAAATAATAATATCTTTAATAAATTACGATACATTATTATCATGATAATAAAGAAAGGACGTTGTCATTTTTGTTTTCACGATAGTTATATCGTCAACTGTATTTAAGGACTACCGTATACTGTTGACTGATGTTTTCCTTTTGTTTTCCCTGTGCCTGTAAGTTTTATATATTTTTTTCTCATTTACACTAGATACTTTGAGCTTCTTGACACGATTCTTTGATTTGGCAAATGATTCAAAACAAGATACATATTTGCCTCACTCTCGAGCTTTCAAAAAGGCCTTCAATAATACTTCAATAGCACTTTTTTTCCACGACATAGTATTGCTATTTGTTTACACAATACAAGAAAACATATCATTACCTCAACACAAAGTCCCGTGTTTCTAAAGAAATGTTCGTCGAATAATCCATTCACTCAAAAAATGTCAGTAAAGTTTATTGGAATCATTTCAAACTTATTCATAACAAGTTAATTTACATGACGTCAATTTCTTTGAGCAAGGCCAGCTGTAAGTGAAAGAAATAAGGATAAGCGATATTTTTACTCGACACCGTAAGAGGACTCCCAATTCCAAACAAAACAGTGGCGTCGGAAGCAAATTGAAAGTTGTGGAGGGGAATAGATGAGGGGGTTAGACTTATCATCAGCACATAAAGATAACCTTATCCCCGAAATCAAAAATTATAACCTATCTATATTTTTCCCCAGATAATGAATATCCTTATCTGTGGCGAGAGGGAAGGGGGGAGGCTAGCATACCAGTAACCAAAATTTTTCAACATCACTATTAACATTTCAATCTTTTTAAGGTAAATCATGTTTGCTGCGAGGAAAAAGTGAAGGGGAGGGGTCTTGACCCTCCCTGATGCTATGTGTCTAATGGTTATGTCCAACTTTGGTCTAACCCCCCCCCCCCCCCCCCCGACGCCTATGCAAAAGGTTGCTGGTGTAGAATTTGATATATAATAAAATCGTTAAAATAACTTTGCATAACATATCCTTGATGCTTAAATTTATTTACCTGACACGTGATAACAATATAAATTTTACCGGTCTTATACGGTCTGACATTCACATCTTGCTGCGATCATTTGGAATAAGTCATTTCGTGCGTTTAGTCAAATGTAAATATTTAATATATAATGTTTTAATGTCGTTTTTTGAAAGACTGTTGGCAATCTAGATATATTTCATTCGTCAAAAATGAAAAATCCTCAGAGATTTTTAACTTTAATCCTTCATATTTCATTGAAAATGATTGTTAAAACATGGGTTTTCGTTGTGTCTACCAAAAACAAAGCGCCGATCCACCTTATAAAACAAAACTTTTGTTATGAAGAATCATCAAAAGAATTTATATGTTGAATTTTATAAACCTGTAGGCACCTTTCATTTACTAGATCTTGACTTTAATGCCTCTAAATGCAACAACTAATCACTGGGTACTCAAAGGTTAATGTGACAAGTTCTATTATGACGTCACAAACGTTGAACGCTGTAAACTGCAACGTCATAAGCGAAAATCAAAGTTCACGCTCGTGGCTGTTACTGTGGCTCTCCCATTAACATTAACGAGGCCTAGTATACAGTTCGAGTACGCACGCTTTCGCGCAGCGTTTTATTTGCATTTTTATTTTGCATCTTGCTTGGTTGACGCCATGGGGTTTTAATTTCAACTGCAGATATTCAGCGAAAATTGTGAAAAATAGCTCGTTCGAGGCGTAAAATTGATATTATATTGTAGAAAAAACATACATGTCTTAAGGTATAAGCTATATTTGGGCTCTTATAGAAAACATGAAGAGGGTTCAGAAAGCCTAGCTCCGTGTCACGTGGTCTTACCTCGCCTAAATATAGCTTTATACAAGTATATCAAGACAGTATCTATGCATTTTATATTAATGACCCCTTAAATGTGATGTTATATATTTATTTATTGCTTAAATATGTCTGCATGTTTTAATTATATAATGAAGTTCACCAACTCCGTCTTTTTCAAATATAAATTAGTCATTATCTGACAAATCTAGGAAATTTGATATACAAAAAAAAACTTTGATAAGACCCCAGGAACAAACCAGGAGGTAAAATTTTTTTTTAATTTGACCATTTGATGCCTTTTAGCAATAATTTTCATATGTAGAACAGAAATAGAAATCTGACAGAAGTTTAACAAAAAATTTATAAAAAAAATGCAAAATTGATACATTTCAAGCAAATTCCCACAGGTCCTATGTTAAAAATTAATCAACTTTGAGATATCCCCGTAAACAAACGATGTGGAAAATGTCTGATCTTTTCATCTTAAAATAATAATCATTTCACTAGAAATCTATGTAAAAAATTTCATTAAAAATTTAGGGCAGAACTAATTAGACCCGGTCTCGTTAATTTACCCCAATGCTAATGCTAATGCGCGTTACTCAATTTATATGCACACATAGCTGCAGTGAGAGAGAGAGAGAGAGAGAGAGAGAGAGAGAGAGAGAGAGAGAGAGAGAGAGAGAGAGAGAGAGAGAGAGAGAGAGAGAGAGAGAGAGAGAGAGAGAGAGAGAGAAAGAGAAAGGAGTTTCTTTAAACAACGTAGTGTATGTAAAAATTTAAACTTTACAGACGCAGTACAATCATGACATCAAAATCACAAATACTGCAAAAAACATTTTTGTTAGACGCATTTTTTTAAAATAAAAAAACAATTGAACCAAAATGGAAGGAGTACATGAAATCACGAATGATTCATTAATTTATTCATTTTCAAAAAAAAATTGTTTTGTAACTTGTACGTAATTGATAAGGAACAAATGTATAACAATGATTTGCGTCTGCTTGTTCTTGTGATTTAGGGTTTATATTCAAATAATTATGCTTTTGAAGGTTAAAACATCACTGTACATTTAAAATAAAATCACATTCAAATGAGTATACAATAAAAAATTAAAAACAAATCAGAAGAAGAACAAGTAAATTTACTGAAATAACTGTAATGAAAACTGATATTTTTGCCCCAAAATGATCGACTTTTTTCAAAAAAGGTGATTTAGGTACGCGGCTATGTTAAGGCTGCCCGATTAATTTCACAGCGATATTTAGAAAGTCACTTGTCTGTACTTCATAAGATATGACGTCATAGTTAACTTTGACGTCACGATCTGCATTCCTTTCTATCGTTCTTAGGGAATGTATCGTAACGTAATAAGTGATATTCATTGTGCATAATAAAACCGCTTCATTCCTTTACATAGACACTGTTGTAAATACTAGGGATACTAAATTCAATATCACCGATATGGAGTATAAAAAAATCAACAGTTTTAAAGCTTCGTAATAGGTAAATAACTATTCATAAACTAATGGTTTTGAGACTCCCCCTGCTACGTGTAATCTAATGAATGGTGATATGTATGTGCATATAAAAAACGGCTTTGCACAAATGAAAGATAATAGCAATCTTAGTATATTTTACGTGAAATCGGGAGAGAAAATAAGTACCACTGTGAATCTTGCTGGGGCAAACCTACCGATTGACCCGATTTTGAGTAAATCGAGCCTAAAAGGTAAAAATGTGCCTAATTTCGATGGCGGTGCGAAATGTTTTGACAATATTTCAAATAAACGAAATATTTATATGAACCCCCAGCAAGAAGTGCAAAATACATTACTTATCAAAGGATTTTTCATAAAAATATTTTTGATTTAATGTCATTATTCACTTGTGCCGATGCGATTTTTATAGATTATTTACCATGTTAGAATACACCCGTCACGTGCTTAAGAAAAATATATGATGTCACAAAAATACATCAAATATAGTGTTGGATGCCACTGTTAACTTATGTAATAAAAGTTTAAAGAAACTCACTCGGTTAAAGCATTTTTCGATAATTAAAATAGTATCATTTTTCGATATATATTTAGCTTCGGACAGCCTTAACATACCCGCGTATACTAGATCAATTCATATTTTGTAGAAAATAGACCAAATCACATATACCTTGCATAATTCTTTCAAATTAAAACAATTTTTTTCTGTCGCTTTAAATCAATGCGACACAAACAACCTCACCTCTAGCTTCAAACATGCTAGAATTGTCCATAAAAATAATTTGTACATATTGTATTATTTTGAAGCAAATGACATAAAATATGCAAGAACATAAAAATGTCGTGCAAAATTTATGTAAAAGGCTTGCATTGTTTTTACAATGTGATTTCTTATTTTTTTCATTAAAATTCTTCATCAAATTGGAAATAAGGAATACATTTAACATATACTTTTTTATTTGAACCAAATAAATTTCTACGTAAGATGCAATTAAGAGTTTTGTTTGGTTGATTTTGTTGTTTGTTCTTTCATATTTTGGTTTGTTTGGTTTTTTCTTTTTCTTTACAAAATCACAGCATGTCACAGCATGTAATACAATGATATATTGGATGTGATTTACTTATAGTTTGGTAATTAAATATATGCTAACAGATTTGTTGCAGTTTGCATTTTTAAATCAGAAGTGTATTTTTTTTATAATGTGACTTGAAAGTTAAAAGGATGCCTTTGTTTACAAGTAAGCATTGCGCTTGATTTTTTTTTAATAAATATAACATTTTTTGAAATATATTACATTGTTCGAAGTATTTAGCATCACATGACCCATTTGCCGGGTGATTGAATTGGGTAATAACATGGATGCTAAATTTAACACAAAGGAATGTATAACAAAATAATCTATTTTCCTTTCCCTACCAATTTTACTCAATACAAGCTTAAATCGAGTCGTTCATGCTACGTTATATTGAGTGCTATTATCAAGAGCAGTTACTTTTACAAGGGAGGGATAATATGAGCCATTATATTCGATGCAATTTTAAAGTTTTCATGATATAACTTAAACATTGTAGAGGTCTATCCTTTTTAGTCTGTTTTCATACCATTAAAATGTCATTGTTTCAACAAAGATATCGTTCACATAGTTTTCCTTCAATTTGTTAAAGAGTTTAAAAGTGACAGTGTAAAATACGTATGTCATATCAAATTATTAGATGAAAAATAAAAACATTAACATCAAGTAACCGATCGTTTAAACACTGAATAAAGTTTAAATAATACATTTATTAAATAAATTTACAAACTAGACAAGCATCGAGACAAGAAATAAAAAAAATCTTAGAATTTCGTATTTTTCTTCGGCTATTTCCGAAGACAAGACTTTAACGTTTTACGTATGGAACATCACGTAATAATGTTGACTGAGCAGGTGGCGTTTAGTGTAAATTTAGCTTATAATTTAAGTAGGCATGTGGATCCTACTTTCTCTGTTTTAAAGCATAAAAATCTGCGCTTGCTCAACGGTCACGCTTTTAACATATCATAAATATTTCATTGTAAGAATGTCCAAAGTTAAAAGCTACACTAAAGGTGCACTTGATTAACACTCATACTTTCTAAATTGAATTATCTTTCTAATTAATACAATAGTCGATCACTGTATAATCTTCACCAATCTATATTACTAAAATGTTATCTTTTCATTTTGCACGTTGGTTTAAAATTATATAGGGGTTTATATAGGCATTGTCCTCTAGTAGTGATCATGGTCATTTCTAAACAAATAATCCCAATATATTCAAAATCTCAAGATACGGACTTTGTTTTGATTTTGTATTTAGTTATATTAGAATTTCTATTTGATGTAAAAAAAAAAACCCAACAAACCACCTGTTAAACAGGGTCTAGCATCACTGGGAAAGAGAGTAGACAATTAAGATGCGGTCCAATTTCTAAAATAGTATTATTTGAATTGATTACTTGAAGAATGCATCCGCATCTTTCCTTACCAAATATCATATCCATTCAATAAACTTGTATAAACAGAGTTAAGTCATATCAATTAATCATTTCCCTCCATCTCTTTTAAGAAGAAATATTCACAGAGTAAAAGGTAAAAAGAAATTGAATGGAAAGATGGCGGCTAATAAGTGCAGTTATTTAGAGGACGACACAATCTTATTTAAATAACCCTTAAAATTATAAGCTACCTTTTTTTCCTTTGATGGAACCACTGATCATTATGCACGCTTGGCAAAGGCTTTTTAAGGGTTAATCACTTTCAGTGACTGATTATATATATCTTTATATTATATAATTATTTATATAAATATTTTTTAGTCAAATGATCATGACATTACGTCACAACAAGCACTTTTAATAGCAAAGGAAAATTGGTATATAAAACCATTTTGCAATTGTCTTGCTTTGATAGGCAGTGACATTGGACTAAAGACCCCCACATCCCGGGTTAAATTACAGAAGGGACGCGTGTGCTAACTGCTTTTGCAGAATATTTTAATTTATAGATTTTTTTTAAATCGAATTTTGTCCATGTTTGTCAATGTTTTAAAGATCTTTCTTTTTTTCGTTTAAGCTTGGTAGCGCAGTTAATAAGACATCAGATTAGTTGCCCACAAATCCAAATTTTAATAAGGCAGGGACTTCTGTTAACTTCTATTACAGAAATATTTGAAAGTGTATTTCCCCTCAAACTAAAGTCTTACAATTGAAAAAATCGTTTGAATACTAACAGAGCGTATCGGTTTTTTTGTTGTTGACTTTTTTGAAAGAAAAAAAGTTTAACCAAATGTCATTATTATCAATATGATATATAGTACATTGTTCTGTTGCTCTTGAGTAATCAGTCGACTTATACCCCAAACTGTACATGCTCTATAGTAGTTGTTTATAGTTTTATTGTAATGGTGTTGTAGTGCTAGTTTTTGTTTTGTTCGTTCCTTTTTATGTAATTTTTGTGTCCTGATAATGAGACTGATTGTTCCAAAATATTGACAATTTCAATTCATTGTGTCCTAAACCTTTTCTAGTGCCTTATTAATACCTTCTGCTGGCTCATTATCTACTAGACTTAAACATATGCACACACACGGGTTTTATCATAAGGTTTTTTTTTATATTAGTACATGTATTTAAAGACAAAATTCACGGAACAGACTGTTTTTTCTTGGGTTAGATGATCTTTACACCCCCTTCCCTCTGGAGAAAATAATCTTTCATTGTTTAAAATAGTATATTTTGTGCGTATATGGGGTGTTTTCTCCTTTGTGAACGCTTTTTGTCAAATCCAAATTTTGTATGAATAAAAATATAGGAAGAAAGGGTTGTCTCACGGCCTTACAATCTCACCTTGTAGCTGTAGACGCCGCTGATAGCAATATTTATATAGTAAGGTATAAAAATTAAATGTTTCATAGCAGCATGGCTCGAGACTGAGATATGTGCAAAGCTACTACCAGGTATTGCAATTCCATTTATTAATCAAATACCAAACATGTATTTTATTAGAAAGTAGCATGCTACCAATATTTAACATATTGTACCACTTTTTGTAATCTCTGTTGAGTAGAATGCAATGACTATTCATTAATAAAGAAGGAATTGAAACTGAAAAACCAGACTTTCAATGTTTGAAGGTGAAAAAAACCCTGAAGGTGTTGTTGTTGATTTTACTTATCTGATTTTCACTTGGTTACCTATATGAATACAAGGTATTGTTGTTTATGTGTTCTGGAAACCGTTCATATCTGTTTGTCTAATATGATCAATATGTTTATTACGTCTGAGGTTTTGGATGTCATGTGTGCTGTCTGTCTGTGTGGTTTTTGATAAAAATGGAATAACATGTTTACGTGTTAATGGCCGTTTTTTTAAAAAGCATTCATTTACACACAACAAGTATTATGATTTATACTCAATTCTAAATAGAAAGTATATGGAAAAAAAGTTTTCTAAACGAAAAATTTAACATTTTTTTTGATCGGTGACTTTCAAATCAAAATAGAAAAGGAACAAGCTACCATGGTTTAGTAACATTTTTACTTTTTACTGAACTCCATTATCGTTTTATTTATTCAAAAAATGAAGTTCTTTTATCAGTTAATTGAATCTTTAATTGAATCTACAACGCTTAATAAAATGATAATAACGACGGATTCAAGTCAATGTCTCCCAGTATTTAATTAGGTAGTGACATTAATATTCGAGTAAAATGTCAGAAATTAGACGCTTTCCATAATAATCTGTTGAAATATTGTGCCATTTAAATGCTAAAATAAATTGTTATAATTTGTAAATGGCTAGTTTGAGATCCAGACTAAATACACAATTTAATTGCGTCATCAATTATTCAGGATGCAGATAATAACAGTCCAGCCGAAGTATCTGTAAAAGTTCTTGAGTACATTAGATATCCATGATATTTATTAACATTTGCATTACTGTAAACATATATAAAACACAAAATTTCATTGGCTACATACACAGTTTCCGACTGGGAACAGAAAAAAGTTTACATTTTGAAACCTATAATACCTGCTTTATTTCTTGTCACCGTCTTGTTTGAATGTATACTACAAAATCGTCAACTTTCGTACTTTACTCTCCTTTACTTGAGGAATAAATTCGAATCAGTAACTTATTGTTCTGTCTTGTTTATTTTATTAAATTATTTTCAATTTATTATATTTTACATATCAACAAATGCCAAAAATAGTTCAATAACATTCGACGAGTAAGAAAGGGTAACTATTTGTATGAACGTAGGACCTGGTTTGGCCTATTCTAGCTTCCATAAACGAACAACTCTTGATCAAGTGATAATATCAACGATTAATCTTTCATTCTTCACTCGCTACATGTATGTCATTTTAAATTAAAAAAAAGTCGCAGCTGCTCTACTGATGTTAAATTAAACACAATTTTAACCCCTTCCAAGCAGTCACGCACTTAAACGCATATATCGTTACCCCACAAACACGCATTTTGACGTATACACCTTTTCCCCGCAATCACACACTTTTACGCACTTTTATGGCTCTGATAACACGTAATCTATTGTTTTATTTATGAAATTATATTGATGGTATCATAATTAAAGATTAATGTAATAAAGTTATGTCATTAGATTTCGAAATCCTTTTCAAATAAATTTTTTTTCAATTTTAGAAATGTCCTAGTTGCTTGATTATTTCTCAAACTTCGTGCGACAAAAGTATTGATGTCTGCGAGTGAAGTTCATTAATTTAACGTTACCGATAGTAAACGATTATTCTAAACCTCCTTTAAAACAGCTGGTTTCTCAAATGGCGTCTGCTTTAGTCACTTTTGGGCGTTTCTTTAATTTAATTTGTCCACCCCTCCCCATTCACAACGGCAAATGCGAAGAAGTCCTTGTGATGCTTCTCGATAAAGAGTGTTCAAGAATATATAGATACAGACATGGTAATAATTGATGTACACATGTACTTTAAAAAGAACCTAAGTTAGTACAATGTATATTTAATCGAACAGTAAATATTTTATATTCTTGGTTTGATTTATTTTTAAATCATTACTTTTCAATGTCCGGAAATTATGATTACTGGAACATGTTCAACCTGTTTCTATTACTGATTACTGATGTTTTGAGTTATTTCAAAACAATGAATAAAAATTGTTTTCAGAGAAGAAAGAACTTGACAATTATTAACTTTTCATTAAGTAAATCTTTAAATCCTTGTTTCTCCCGGTTTTTTTTATATAATGTTTCTTAAATCTGAAATTCAACCTTAAACTGCACATTGTAATGAAATATTTTTTTGGGGGTTTCATGTTACATACCAATTTTATTAAAGTTCTATGCTTACATTGTATACCAACAAATTAAAATATTCTGGTAAGAGCATTATTACAGAACAACACAGCATAAAGCCAATGCTACAATCATCTTTTAATGTGAATTGTACTCTGAATTTGTTTTAATATTTCTGTTTACGGATTTTTCGTAGTTTGCTTGTATTTTAAAAACTAAGGTGTATCATTGCAGTTAATTTTGCTTATTTCATAATGTGATTTAAAAGTTCAAAGAATGACTTTCTATACCAGAACGCATTGTACTTGATTTTTTTTAATGAAATATTATGAACTGTTTGACACACTAAGCAATAAAGGACACATTTGCTGGTGTAACGAAGAATTTGACTCGGGTTTAAAATTGACCCGGGGTCGCTTTTCAACGTTGAATATTGAGACATTAAGTGTTGAATTAGGACCCTGGTCAGTTGAATATTGACCTGCATCGTGGAATTTTGATCACGAAACCGGTTCAAAATTCAACAGCAAAAAATCACACTTTAACTCATTGAAGTTAATAACTTCGATTCATTTCACCAAAAATTTAGTTTTATTCTTTGGATTTACATGTTTACATGTTTTAACAGTCGGACGAAAAAATATAACATTTCAATGACCATTTTTTCGAATTAACATAGTAACCTTCAAATATGTTTTAACTATTCTTTTCACAGTGAAATGATGCATATAACTGCTGTTTATGGGATATTTATATTTTAAATAAATGTTATTAATAAGAATATAGGTAAAGATGGTTACATGATACAC
Source organism: Magallana gigas (assembly GCF_963853765.1). Classification (NCBI taxonomy): domain Eukaryota; kingdom Metazoa; phylum Mollusca; class Bivalvia; order Ostreida; family Ostreidae; genus Magallana; species Magallana gigas. The sequence continues at coordinate 8,792,331 of NC_088860.1, read as the reverse complement.
TATTCAATTCAGGGAAATATTTTTATACTAGTATTTGCTAAATATGTGTACAATAAAGATAATAGATAAGTAAAAAAAAAAACCATTACAACACGTTGTTAAATTTTTGATTTAAACTCAACCTGTAAATTGAAAATGTAATATTTTTATTCGTAAGTTTTCTAGTAAATTGCAATTTTGAATTAGCAAAAAAGAAAAAAAACAACAACAAACAAATAAACAAAAACAAAACATATCGTTCATGAAAATGATGTAGACCATGCGATGCATAGGGTAGGTTGGCCTTCCTATCAAAATCACCGACATTATCAATAAATACATGTATAGGGTATATATATATATTATTATGAGAAAATTATATAATGTAACGTGGATGTGTTTTAAATTCAAATATACACGTAGTTATTGGATTTGAAACATAAAAAATAAATAGATATTGATTGTAATCTTTGTTTAAAAAGACTATGCATATGCAGAAAGTTGGCAAAATAGCTATCAGGCAAGTTTGTGAAACATTATTGTCAAGTCGAATAAATTAAATAAAAACTGTTGACGTCTTGCGAGATAAAAATATGACAATTGTTCATTTTTTATTCTGTCAGGGAAATATCCCGATGTTGTAGAACTAAGTACAGGCATCTGACCTTATATGAATATTTTCTTTCAAATAAATATGTATATAAATTCTTTACTAGCTGCACAATTGTAGCTCCACGGAAAATTCGGATTGACGGACCAGCTAATGTTCTGCAGTTACTGTAACCCATTATTTTATAATACAGTGTTAATATGGAAGAGTGTATATATTTTGTATTGAAGGAAACCTCAGCTGCCTGTTGAATTAAGCTATGCCGATGTGCCTAAAAAGTAAATTTAACGGCCCAGTATTTGTTAGACATATTTATCAGAGATTATGATGAGTTTCCATCAATTAAAGGGAATAGTTTGGGTTAATGTCAATTTTTTAAAAAAGAGACGTTAGTTATTTTCTATTTATGTATACTTGAAAACAAATAAGTATTTTCTTTAAGCTACAAAAATACTAACAGCAAAGACTAATAAACAATCGGTCATTGATGACCTTTTAATTATGTTCCAAGAAGGAATGAAAACTCAAATTATGTAATAAAAAAGGATGTGCTACCCCGTCTTATCCATTTAATTCAGAAGCAAAAGCTTTTTTTCGAAGTTTATTACATAGTATAATGAATAGGTATCTACCAAGTATTCAGTCTAATAATAAATGATTTTATGTTATCTTTTCATTTTGCACGTTGGTTTAAAATTATATAGGGGTTTATATAGGCATTGTCCTCTAGTAGTGATCATGGTCATTTCTAAACAAATAATCCCAATATATTCAAAATCTCAAGATACGGACTTTGTTCTGATTTTGTATCTAGTTATATTAGAATTTCTATTTGATGTAAAAAAAAAAACCAACAAACCACCTGTTAAACAGGGTCTAGCATCACTGGGAAAGAGAGTAGACAATTAAGATGCGGTCCAATTTCTAAAAGAGTAATATTTGAATTGATTACTTGAAGAATGCATCCGCATCTTTCCTTACAGAAAATATCATATCAATTCAATAAACTTGTATAAACAGAGTTAAGTCATATCAATTAATCATTTCCCTCCATCTCTTTTAAGAAGAAATATTCACAGAGTAAAAGGTAAAAAGAAATTGAATGGAAAGATGGCGGCTAATAAGTGCAGTTATTTAGAGGACGACACAATCTTATTTAAATAACCCTTAAAATTATAAGCTACCTTTTTTTCCTTTGATGGAACCACTGATCATTATGCACGCTTGGCAAAGGCTTTTTAAGGGTTAATCACTTTCGGTGACTGATTATATATATCTTTATATTATATAATTATTTATATAAATATTTTTTAGTCAAATGATCATGACATTACGTAACAACAAGCACTTTTAATAGCAAAGGAAAATTGGTATATAAAACCATTTTGCAATTGTCTTGCTTTGATAGGCAGTGACATTGGACTAAAGACCCCCACATCCCGGGTTAAATTACAGAAGGGACGCGTGTGTTGACTGCTTTTGCAGAATATTTTAATTTATAGATTTTTTTTAAATCGAATTTTGTCCATGTTTGTCAATGTTTTAAAGATCTTTCTTTTTTTCGTTTAAGCTTGGTAGCGCAGTTAATAAGACATCAGATTAGTTGCCCACAAATCCAAATTTTAATAAGGCAGGGACTTCTGTTAACTTCTATTACAGAAATATTTGAAAGTGTATTTCCCCTCAAACTAAAGTCTTACAATTGAAAAAATCGTTTGAATACTAACAGAGCGTATCGGTTTTTTTGTTGTTGACGTTTTTGAAAGAAAAAAAAGTTTAACCAAATGTCATTATTATCAATAGGATCAATAGTACATTGTTCTGTTGCTCTTGAGTAATCAGTCGACTTATACCCCAAACTGTACATGCTCTATAGTAGTTGTTTATAGTTTTATTGTAATGGTGTTGTAGTGCTAGTTTTTGTTTTGTTCGTTCCTTTTTATGTAATTTTTGTGTCCTGATAATGAGACTGATTGTTCCAAAATATTGACAATTTCAATTCATTGTGTCCTAAACCTTTTCTAGTGCCTTATTAATACCGTCTGCTGGCTCATTATCTACTAGACTTAAACATATGCACACACACGGGTTTTATCATAAGGTTTTTTTTATATTAGTACATGTATTTAAAGACAAAATTCACGGAACAGACTGTTTTTTCTTGGGTTAGATGATCTTTACACCCCTTCCCTCTGGAGAAAATAATCTTTCATTGTTTAAAATAGTATATTTTGTGCGTATATGGGGTGTTTTCTCCTTTGTGAACGCTTTTTGTCAAATCCAAATTTTGTATGAATAAAAATATAGGAAGAAAGGGTTGTCTCACGGCCTTACAATCTCACCTTGTAGCTGTAGACGCCGCTGATAGCAATAATTATATAGTAAGGTATAAAAATTAAATGTTTCATAGCAGCATGGCTCGAGACTGAGATATGTGCAAAGCTACTACCAGGTATTGCAATTCCATTTATTAATCAAATACCAAACATGTATTTTATTAGAAAGTAGCATGCTACCAATATTTAACATATTGTACCACTTTTTGTAATCTCTGTTGAGTAGAATGCAATGACTATTCATTAATAAAGAAGGAATTGAAACTGAAAAACCAGACTTACAATGTTTGAAGGTGAAAAAAACCCTGAAGGTGTTGTTGTTGATTTTACTTATCTGATTTTCACTTGGTTACCTATATGAATACAAGGTATTGTTGTTTATGTGTTCTGGAAACCGTTCATATCTGTTTGTCTAATATGATCAATATGTTTATTACGTCTGAGGTTTTGGATGTCATGTGTGCTGTCTGTCTGTATGGTTTTTGATAAAAATGGAATAACATGTTTACGTGTTAATGGCCGTTTTTCTTAAAAAGCATTCATTTACACACAACAAGTATTATGATTTATACTCAATTCTAAATAGAAAGTATATGGGAAAAAAAGTTTTCTAAACGAAAAATTTAACATTTTTTTTTGATCGGTGACTTTCAAATCAAAATAGAAAAGGAACAAGCTACCATGGTTTAGTAACATTTTTACTTTTTACTGAACTCCATTATCGTTTTATTTATTCAAAAAATGAAGTTCTTTTATCAGTTAATTGAATCTTTAATTGAATCTACAACGCTTAATAAAATGATAATAACGACGGATTCAAGTCAATGTCTCCCAGTATTTAATTAGGTAGTGACATTAATATTCGAGTAAAATGTCAGAAATTAGACGCTTTCCATAATAATCTGTTGAAATATTGTGCCATTTAAATGCTAAAATAAATTGTTATAATTTGTAAATGGCTAGTTTGAGATCCAGACTAAATACACAATTTAATTGCGTCATCAATTATTCAGGATGCAGATAATAACAGTCCAGCCGAAGTATCTGTAAAAGTTCTTGAGTACATTAGATATCCATGATATTTATTAACATTTGCATTACTGTAAACATATATAAAACACAAAATTTCATTGGCTACATACACAGTTTCCGACTGGGAACAGAAAAAAGTTTACATTTTGAAACCTATAATACCTGCTTTATTTCTTGTCACCGTCTTGTTTGAATGTATACTACAAAATCGTCAACTTTCGTACTTTACTCTCCTTTACTTGAGGAATAAATTCGAATCAGTAACTTATTGTTCTGTCTTGTTTATTTTATTAAATTATTTTCAATTTATTATATTTTACATATCAACAAATGCCAAAAATAGTTCAATAACATTCGACGAGTAAGAAAGGGTAACTATTTGTATGAACGTAGGACCTGGTTTGGCCTATTCTAGCTTCCATAAACGAACAACTCTTGATCAAGTGATAATATCAACGATTAATCTTTCATTCTTCACTCGCTACATGTATGTCATTTTAAATTAAAAAAAAGTCGCAGCTGCTCTACTGATGTTAAATTAAACACAATTTTAACCCCTTCCAAGCAGTCACGCACTTAAACGCATATATCGTTACCCCACAAACACGCATTTTGACGTATACACCTTTTCCCCGCAATCACACACTTTTACGCACTTTTATGGCTCTGATAACACGTAATCTATTGTTTTATTTATGAAAATATATTGATGGTATCATAATTAAAGATTAATGTAATAAAGTTATGTCATTAGATTTCGAAATCCTTTTCAAATAAATTTTTTTTCAATTTTAGAAATGTCCTAGTTGCTTGATTATTTCTCAAACTTCGTGCGACAAAAGTATTGATGTCTGCGAGTGAAGTTCATTAATTTAACGTTACCGATAGTAAACGATTATTCTAAACCTCCTTTAAAACAGCTGGTTTCTCAAATGGCGTCTGCTTTAGTCACTTTTGGGCGTTTCTTTAATTTAATTTGTCCACCCCTCCCCATTCACAACGGCAAATGCGAAGAAGTCCTTGTGATGCTTCTCGATAAAGAGTGTTCAAGAATATATAGATACAGACATGGTAATAATTGATGTACACATGTACTTTAAAAAGAACCTAAGTTAGTACAATGTATATTTAATCGAACAGTAAATATTTTATATTCTTGGTTTGATTTATTTTTAAATCATTACTTTTCAATGTCCGGAAATTATGATTACTGGAACATGTTCAACCTGTTTCTATTACTGATTACTGATGTTTTGAGTTATTTCAAAACAATGAATAAAAATTGTTTTCAGAGAAGAAAGAACTTGACAATTATTAACTTTTCATTAAGTAAATCTTTAAATCCTTGTTTCTCCCGGTTTTTTTTATATAATGTTTCTTAAATCTGAAATTCAACCTTAAACTGCACATTGTAATGAAATATTTTTTTGGGGGTTTCATGTTACATACCAATTTTATTAAAGTTCTATGCTTACATTGTATACCAACAAATTAAAATATTCTGGTAAGAGCATTATTACAGAACAACACAGCATAAAGCCAATGCTACAATCATCTTTTAATGTGAATTGTACTCTGAATTTGTTTTAATATTTCTGTTTACGGATTTTTCGTAGTTTGCTTGTATTTTAAAAACTAAGGTGTATCATTGCAGTTAATTTTGCTTATTTCATAATGTGATTTAAAAGTTCAAAGAATGACTTTCTATACCAGAACGCATTGTACTTGATTTTTTTTAATGAAATATTATGAACTGTTTGACACACTAAGCAATAAAGGACACATTTGCTGGTGTAACGAAGAATTTGACTCGGGTTTAAAATTGACCCGGGGTCGCTTTTCAACGTTGAATATTGAGACATTAAGTGTTGAATTAGGACCCTGGTCAGTTGAATATTGACCTGCATCGTGGAATTTTGATCACGAAACCGGTTCAAAATTCAACAGCAAAAAATCACACTTTAACTCATTGAAGTTAATAACTTCGATTCATTTCACCAAAAATTTAGTTTTATTCTTTGGATTTACATGTTTACATGTTTTAACAGTCGGACGAAAAAATATAACATTTCAATGACCATTTTTTCGAATTAACATAGTAACCTTCAAATATGTTTTAACTATTCTTTTCACAGTGAAATGATGCATATAACTGCTGTTTATGGGATATTTATATTTTAAATAAATGTTATTAATAAGAATATAGGTAAAGATGGTTACATGATACACTATTCAATTCAGGGAAATATTTTTATACTAGTATTTGCTAAATATGTGTACAATAAAGATAATAGATAAGTAAAAAAAAAAACCATTACAACACGTTGTTAAATTTTTGATTTAAACTCAACCTGTAAATTGAAAATGTAATATTTTTATTCGTAAGTTTTCTAGTAAATTGCAATTTTGAATTAGCAAAAAAGAAAAAAAACAACAACAAACAAATAAACAAAAACAAAACATATCGTTCATGAAAATGATGTAGACCATGCGATGCATAGGGTAGGTTGGCCTTCCTATCAAAATCACCGACATTATCAATAAATACATGTATAGGGTATATATATATATTATTATGAGAAAATTATATAATGTAACGTGGATGTGTTTTAAATTCAAATATACACGTAGTTATTGGATTTGAAACATAAAAAATAAATAGATATTGATTGTAATCTTTGTTTAAAAAGACTATGCATATGCAGAAAGTTGGCAAAATAGCTATCAGGCAAGTTTGTGAAACATTATTGTCAAGTCGAATAAATTAAATAAAAACTGTTGACGTCTTGCGAGATAAAAATATGACAATTGTTCATTTTTTATTCTGTCAGGGAAATATCCCGATGTTGTAGAACTAAGTACAGGCATCTGACCTTATATGAATATTTTCTTTCAAATAAATATGTATATAAATTCTTTACTAGCTGCACAATTGTAGCTCCACGGAAAATTCGGATTGACGGACCAGCTAATGTTCTGCAGTTACTGTAACCCATTATTTTATAATACAGTGTTAATATGGAAGAGTGTATATATTTTGTATTGAAGGAAACCTCAGCTGCCTGTTGAATTAAGCTATGCCGATGTGCCTAAAAAGTAAATTTAACGGCCCAGTATTTGTTAGACATATTTATCAGAGATTATGATGAGTTTCCATCAATTAAAGGGAATAGTTTGGGTTAATGTCAATTTTTTAAAAAAGAGACGTTAGTTATTTTCTATTTATGTATACTTGAAAACAAATAAGTATTTTCTTTAAGCTACAAAAATACTAACAGCAAAGACTAATAAACAATCGGTCATTGATGACCTTTTAATTATGTTCCAAGAAGGAATGAAAACTCAAATTATGTAATAAAAAAGGATGTGCTACCCCGTCTTATCCATTTAATTCAGAAGCAAAAGCTTTTTTTCGAAGTTTATTACATAGTATAATGAATAGGTATCTACCAAGTATTCAGTCTAATAATAAATGATTTTATGTTATCTTTTCATTTTGCACGTTGGTTTAAAATTATATAGGGGTTTATATAGGCATTGTCCTCTAGTAGTGATCATGGTCATTTCTAAACAAATAATCCCAATATATTCAAAATCTCAAGATACGGACTTTGTTCTGATTTTGTATCTAGTTATATTAGAATTTCTATTTGATGTAAAAAAAAAAACCAACAAACCACCTGTTAAACAGGGTCTAGCATCACTGGGAAAGAGAGTAGACAATTAAGATGCGGTCCAATTTCTAAAAGAGTAATATTTGAATTGATTACTTGAAGAATGCATCCGCATCTTTCCTTACAGAAAATATCATATCAATTCAATAAACTTGTATAAACAGAGTTAAGTCATATCAATTAATCATTTCCCTCCATCTCTTTTAAGAAGAAATATTCACAGAGTAAAAGGTAAAAAGAAATTGAATGGAAAGATGGCGGCTAATAAGTGCAGTTATTTAGAGGACGACACAATCTTATTTAAATAACCCTTAAAATTATAAGCTACCTTTTTTTCCTTTGATGGAACCACTGATCATTATGCACGCTTGGCAAAGGCTTTTTAAGGGTTAATCACTTTCGGTGACTGATTATATATATCTTTATATTATATAATTATTTATATAAATATTTTTTAGTCAAATGATCATGACATTACGTAACAACAAGCACTTTTAATAGCAAAGGAAAATTGGTATATAAAACCATTTTGCAATTGTCTTGCTTTGATAGGCAGTGACATTGGACTAAAGACCCCCACATCCCGGGTTAAATTACAGAAGGGACGCGTGTGTTGACTGCTTTTGCAGAATATTTTAATTTATAGATTTTTTTTAAATCGAATTTTGTCCATGTTTGTCAATGTTTTAAAGATCTTTCTTTTTTTCGTTTAAGCTTGGTAGCGCAGTTAATAAGACATCAGATTAGTTGCCCACAAATCCAAATTTTAATAAGGCAGGGACTTCTGTTAACTTCTATTACAGAAATATTTGAAAGTGTATTTCCCCTCAAACTTAAGTCTTACAATTGAAAAAATCGTTTGAATACTAACAGAGCGTATCGGTTTTTTTTGTTGTTGACGTTTTTGAAAGAAAAAAAGTTTAACCAAATGTCATTATTATCAATAGGATCAATAGTACATTGTTCTGTTGCTCTTGAGTAATCAGTCGACTTATACCCCAAACTGTACATGCTCTATAGTAGTTGTTTATAGTTTTATTGTAATGGTGTTGTAGTGCTAGTTTTTGTTTTGTTCGTTCCTTTTTATGTAATTTTTGTGTCCTGATAATGAGACTGATTGTTCCAAAATATTGACAATTTCAATTCATTGTGTCCTAAACCTTTTCTAGTGCCTTATTAATACCGTCTGCTGGCTCATTATCTACTAGACTTAAACATATGCACACACACGGGTTTTATCATAAGGTTTTTTTTTATATTAGTACATGTATTTAAAGACAAAATTCACGGAACAGACTGTTTTTTCTTGGGTTAGATGATCTTTACACCCCTTCCCTCTGGAGAAAATAATCTTTCATTGTTTAAAATAGTATATTTTGTGCGTATATGGGGTGTTTTCTCCTTTGTGAACGCTTTTTGTCAAATCCAAATTTTGTATGAATAAAAATATAGGAAGAAAGGGTTGTCTCACGGCCTTACAATCTCACCTTGTAGCTGTAGACGCCGCTGATAGCAATAATTATATAGTAAGGTATAAAAATTAAATGTTTCATAGCAGCATGGCTCGAGACTGAGATATGTGCAAAGCTACTACCAGGTATTGCAATTCCATTTATTAATCAAATACCAAACATGTATTTTATTAGAAAGTAGCATGCTACCAATATTTAACATATTGTACCACTTTTTGTAATCTCTGTTGAGTAGAATGCAATGACTATTCATTAATAAAGAAGGAATTGAAACTGAAAAACCAGACTTACAATGTTTGAAGGTGAAAAAAACCCTGAAGGTGTTGTTGTTGATTTTACTTATCTGATTTTCACTTGGTTACCTATATGAATACAAGGTATTGTTGTTTATGTGTTCTGGAAACCGTTCATATCTGTTTGTCTAATATGATCAATATGTTTATTACGTCTGAGGTTTTGGATGTCATGTGTGCTGTCTGTCTGTGTGGCTTTTGATAAAAATGGAATAACATGTTTACGTGTTAATGGCCGTTTTTCTTAAAAAGCATTCATTTACACACAACAAGTATTATGATTTATACTCAATTCTAAATAGAAAGTATATGGGAAAAAAAGTTTTCTAAACGAAAAATTTAACATTTTTTTTTGATCGGTGACTTTCAAATCAAAATAGAAAAGGAACAAGCTACCATGGTTTAGTAACATTTTTACTTTTTACTGAACTCCATTATCGTTTTATTTATTCAAAAAATGAAGTTCTTTTATCAGTTAATTGAATCTTTAATTGAATCTACAACGCTTAATAAAATGATAATAACGACGGATTCAAGTCAATGTCTCCCAGTATTTAATTAGGTAGTGACATTAATATTCGAGTAAAATGTCAGAAATTAGACGCTTTCCATAATAATCTGTTGAAATATTGTGCCATTTAAATGCTAAAATAAATTGTTATAATTTGTAAATGGCTAGTTTGAGATCCAGACTAAATACACAATTTAATTGCGTCATCAATTATTCAGGATGCAGATAATAACAGTCCAGCCGAAGTATCTGTAAAAGTTCTTGAGTACATTAGATATCCATGATATTTATTAACATTTGCATTACTGTAAACATATATAAAACACAAAATTTCATTGGCTACATACACAGTTTCCGACTGGGAACAGAAAAAAGTTTACATTTTGAAACCTATAATACCTGCTTTATTTCTTGTCACCGTCTTGTTTGAATGTATACTACAAAATCGTCAACTTTCGTACTTTACTCTCCTTTACTTGAGGAATAAATTCGAATCAGTAACTTATTGTTCTGTCTTGTTTATTTTATTAAATTATTTTCAATTTATTATATTTTACATATCAACAAATGCCAAAAATAGTTCAATAACATTCGACGAGTAAGAAAGGGTAACTATTTGTATGAACGTAGGACCTGGTTTGGCCTATTCTAGCTTCCATAAACGAACAACTCTTGATCAAGTGATAATATCAACGATTAATCTTTCATTCTTCACTCGCTACATGTATGTCATTTTAAATTAAAAAAAAGTCGCAGCTGCTCTACTGATGTTAAATTAAACACAATTTTAACCCCTTCCAAGCAGTCACGCACTTAAACGCATATATCGTTACCCCACAAACACGCATTTTGACGTATACACCTTTTCCCCGCAATCACACACTTTTACGCACTTTTATGGCTCTGATAACACGTAATCTATTGTTTTATTTATGAAAATATATTGATGGTATCATAATTAAAGATTAATGTAATAAAGTTATGTCATTAGATTTCGAAATCCTTTTCAAATAAATTTTTTTTCAATTTTAGAAATGTCCTAGTTGCTTGATTATTTCTCAAACTTCGTGCGACAAAAGTATTGATGTCTGCGAGTGAAGTTCATTAATTTAACGTTACCGATAGTAAACGATTATTCTAAACCTCCTTTAAAACAGCTGGTTTCTCAAATGGCGTCTGCTTTAGTCACTTTTGGGCGTTTCTTTAATTTAATTTGTCCACCCCTCCCCATTCACAACGGCAAATGCGAAGAAGTCCTTGTGATGCTTCTCGATAAAGAGTGTTCAAGAATATATAGATACAGACATGGTAATAATTGATGTACACATGTACTTTAAAAAGAACCTAAGTTAGTACAATGTATATTTAATCGAACAGTAAATATTTTATATTCTTGGTTTGATTTATTTTTAAATCATTACTTTTCAATGTCCGGAAATTATGATTACTGGAACATGTTCAACCTGTTTCTATTACTGATTACTGATGTTTTGAGTTATTTCAAAACAATGAATAAAAATTGTTTTCAGAGAAGAAAGAACTTGACAATTATTAACTTTTCATTAAGTAAATCTTTAAATCCTTGTTTCTCCCGGTTTTTTTTATATAATGTTTCTTAAATCTGAAATTCAACCTTAAACTGCACATTGTAATGAAATATTTTTTTGGGGGTTTCATGTTACATACCAATTTTATTAAAGTTCTATGCTTACATTGTATACCAACAAATTAAAATATTCTGGTAAGAGCATTATTACAGAACAACACAGCATAAAGCCAATGCTACAATCATCTTTTAATGTGAATTGTACTCTGAATTTGTTTTAATATTTCTGTTTACGGATTTTTCGTAGTTTGCTTGTATTTTAAAAACTAAGGTGTATCATTGCAGTTAATTTTGCTTATTTCATAATGTGATTTAAAAGTTCAAAGAATGACTTTCTATACCAGAACGCATTGTACTTGATTTTTTTTAATGAAATATTATGAACTGTTTGACACACTAAGCAATAAAGGACACATTTGCTGGTGTAACGAAGAATTTGACTCGGGTTTAAAATTGACCCGGGGTCGCTTTTCAACGTTGAATATTGAGACATTAAGTGTTGAATTAGGACCCTGGTCAGTTGAATATTGACCTGCATCGTGGAATTTTGATCACGAAACCGGTTCAAAATTCAACAGCAAAAAATCACACTTTAACTCATTGAAGTTAATAACTTCGATTCATTTCACCAAAAATTTAGTTTTATTCTTTGGATTTACATGTTTACATGTTTTAACAGTCGGACGAAAAAATATAACATTTCAATGACCATTTTTTCGAATTAACATAGTAACCTTCAAATATGTTTTAACTATTCTTTTCATAGTGAAATGATGCATATAACTGCTGTTTATGGGATATTTATATTTTAAATAAATGTTATTAATAAGAATATAGGTAAAGATGGTTACATGATACACTATTCAATTCAGGGAAATATTTTTATACTAGTATTTGCTAAATATGTGTACAATAAAGATAATAGATAAGTAAAAAAAAAACCATTACAACACGTTGTTAAATTTTTGATTTAAACTCAACCTGTAAATTGAAAATGTAATATTTTTATTCGTAAGTTTTCTAGTAAATTGCAATTTTGAATTAGCAAAAAAGAAAAAAAACAACAACAAACAAATAAACAAAAACAAAACATATCGTTCATGAAAATGATGTAGACCATGCGATGCATAGGGTAGGTTGGCCTTCCTATCAAAATCACCGACATTATCAATAAATACATGTATAGGGTATATATATATATTATTATGAGAAAATTATATAATGTAACGTGGATGTGTTTTAAATTCAAATATACACGTAGTTATTGGATTTGAAAAATAAAAAATAAATAGATATTGATTGTAATCTTTGTTTAAAAAGACTATGCATATGCAGAAAGTTGGCAAAATAGCTATCAGGCAAGTTTGTGAAACATTATTGTCAAGTCGAATAAATTAAATAAAAACTGTTGACGTCTTGCGAGATAAAAATATGACAATTGTTCATTTTTTATTCTGTCAGGGAAATATCCCGATGTTGTAGAACTAAGTACAGGCATCTGACCTTATATGAATATTTTCTTTCAAATAAATATGTATATAAATTCTTTACTAGCTGCACAATTGTAGCTCCACGGAAAATTCGGATTGACGGACCAGCTAATGTTCTGCAGTTACTGTAACCCATTATTTTATAATACAGTGTTAATATGGAAGAGTGTATATATTTTGTATTGAAGGAAACCTCAGCTGCCTGTTGAATTAAGCTATGCCGATGTGCCTAAAAAGTAAATTTAACGGCCCAGTATTTGTTAGACATATTTATCAGAGATTATGATGAGTTTCCATCAATTAAAGGGAATAGTTTGGGTTAATGTCAATTTTTTAAAAAAGAGACGTTAGTTATTTTCTATTTATGTATACTTGAAAACAAATAAGTATTTTCTTTAAGCTACAAAAATACTAACAGCAAAGACTAATAAACAATCGGTCATTGATGACCTTTTAATTATGTTCCAAGAAGGAATGAAAACTCAAATTATGTAATAAAAAAGGATGTGCTACCCCGTCTTATCCATTTAATTCAGAAGCAAAAGCTTTTTTTCGAAGTTTATTACATAGTATAATGAATAGGTATCTACCAAGTATTCAGTCTAATAATAAATGATTTTATGTTATCTTTTCATTTTGCACGTTGGTTTAAAATTATATAGGGGTTTATATAGGCATTGTCCTCTAGTAGTGATCATGGTCATTTCTAAACAAATAATCCCAATATATTCAAAATCTCAAGATACGGACTTTGTTCTCATTTTGTATCTAGTTATATTAGAATTTCTATTTGATGTAAAAAAAACCCAACAAACCACCTGTTAAACAGGGTCTAGCATCACTGGGAAAGAGAGTAGACAATTAAGATGCGGTCCAATTTCTAAAAGAGTAATATTTGAATTGATTACTTGAAGAATGCATCCGCATCTTTCCTTACAGAAAATATCATATCAATTCAATAAACTTGTATAAACAGAGTTAAGTCATATCAATTAATCATTTCCCTCCATCTCTTTTAAGAAGAAATATTCACAGAGTAAAAGGTAAAAAGAAATTGAATGGAAAGATGGCGGCTAATAAGTGCAGTTATTTAGAGGACGACACAATCTTATTTAAATAACCCTTAAAATTATAAGCTACCTTTTTTTCCTTTGATGGAACCACTGATCATTATGCACGCTTGGCAAAGGCTTTTTAAGGGTTAATCACTTTCAGTGACTGATTATATATATCTTTATATTATATAATTATTTATATAAATATTTTTTAGTCAAATGATCATGACATTACGTAACAACAAGCTCTTTTAATAGCAAAGGAAAATTGGTATATAAAACCATTTTGCAATTGTCTTGCTTTGATAGGCAGTGACATTGGACTAAAGACCCCCACATCCCGGGTTAAATTACAGAAGGGACGCGTGTGTTGACTGCTTTTGCAGAATATTTTAATTTATAGATTTTTTTTAAATCGAATTTTGTCCATGTTTGTCAATGTTTTAAAGATCTTTCTTTTTTTCGTTTAAGCTTGGTAGCGCAGTTAATAAGACATCAGATTAGTTGCCCACAAATCCAAATTTTAATAAGGCAGGGACTTCTGTTAACTTCTATTACAGAAATATTTGAAAGTGTATTTCCCCTCAAACTAAAGTCTTACAATTGAAAAAATCGTTTGAATACTAACAGAGCGTATCGGTTTTTTTGTTGTTGACGTTTTTGAAAGAAAAAAAGTTTAACCAAATGTCATTATTATCAATAGGATCAATAGTACATTGTTCTGTTGCTCTTGAGTAATCAGTCGACTTATACCCCAAACTGTACATGCTCTATAGTAGTTGTTTATAGTTTTATTGTAATGGTGTTGTAGTACTAGTTTTTGTTTTGTTCGTTCCTTTTTATGTAATTTTTGTGTCCTGATAATGAGACTGATTGTTCCAAAATATTGACAATTTCAATTCATTGTGTCCTAAACCTTTTCTAGTGCCTTATTAATACCGTCTGCTGGCTCATTATCTACTAGACTTAAACATATGCACACACACGGGTTTTATCATAAGGTTTTTTTTTATATTAGTACATGTATTTAAAGACAAAATTCACGGAACAGACTGTTTTTTCTTGGGTTAGATGATCTTTACACCCCTTCCCTCTGGAGAAAATAATCTTTCATTGTTTAAAATAGTATATTTTGTGCGTATATGGGGTGTTTTCTCCTTTGTGAACGCTTTTTGTCAAATCCAAATTTTGTATGAATAAAAATATAGGAAGAAAGGGTTGTCTCACGGCCTTACAATCTCACCTTGTAGCTGTAGACGCCGCTGATAGCAATAATTATATAGTAAGGTATAAAAATTAAATGTTTCATAGCAGCATGGCTCGAGACTGAGATATGTGCAAAGCTACTAGCAGGTATTGCAATTCCATTTATTCCATTTATTAATCAAATACCAAACATGTATTTTATTAGAAAGTAGCATGCTACCAATATTTAACATATTGTACCACTTTTTGTAATCTCTGTTGAGTAGAATGCAATGACTATTCATTAATAAAGAAGGAATTGAAACTGAAAAACCAGACTTACAATGTTTGAAGGTGAAAAAAACCCTGAAGGTGTTGTTGTTGATTTTACTTATCTGATTTTCACTTGGTTACCTATATGAATACAAGGTATTGTTGTTTATGTGTTCTGGAAACCGTTCATATCTGTTTGTCTAATATGATCAATATGTTTATTACGTCTGAGGTTTTGGATGTCATGTGTGCTGTCTGTCTGTGTGGTTTTTGATAAAAATGGAATAACATGTTTACGTGTTAATGGCCGTTTTTTTTTAAAAAGCATTCATTTACACACAACAAGTATTATGATTTATACTCAATTCTAAATAGAAAGTATATGGAAAAAAAAGTTTTCTAAACGAAAAATTTAACATTTTTTTTTGATCGGTGACTTTCAAATCAAAATAGAAAAGGAACAGTCTACCATGGTTTAGTAACATTTTTACTTTTTACTGAACTCCATTATCGTTATATTTATTCAAAAAATGAAGTTCTGTTATCAGTTAATTGAATCTTTAATTGAATCTACAACGCTTAATAAAATGATAATAACGACGGATTCAAGTCAATGTCTCCCAGTATTTAATTAGGTAGTGACATTAATATTCGAGTAAAATGTCAGAAATTAGACGCTTTCCATAATAATCTGTTGAAATATTGTGCCATTTAAATGCTAAAATAAATTGTTATAATTTGTAAATGGCTAGTTTGAGATCCAGACTAAATACACAATTTAATTGCGTCATCAATTATTCAGGATGCAGATAATAACAGTCCAGCCGAAGTATCTGTAAAAGTTCTTGAGTACATTAGATATCCATGATATTTATTAACATTTGCATTACTGTAAACATATATAAAACACAAAATTTCATTGGCTACATACACAGTTTCCGACTGGGAACAGAAAAAAGTTTACATTTTGAAACCTATAATACCTGCTTTATTTCTTGTCACCGTCTTGTTTGAATGTATACTACAAAATCGTCAACTTTCGTACTTTACTCTCCTTTACTTGAGGAATAAATTCGAATCAGTAACTTATTGTTCTGTCTTGTTTATTTTATTAAATTATTTTCAATTTATTATATTTTACATATCAACAAATGCCAAAAATAGTTCAATAACATTCGACGAGTAAGAAAGGGTAACTATTTGTATGAACGTAGGACCTGGTTTGGCCTATTCTAGCTTCCATAAACGAACAACTCTTGATCAAGTGATAATATTAACGATTAATCTTTCATTCTTCACTCGCTACATGTATGTCATTTTAAATTTAAAAAAAAGTCGCAGCTGCTCTACTGATGTTAAATTAAACACAATTTTAACCCCTTCCAAGCAGTCACGCACTTAAACGCATATATCGTTACCCCACAAACACGCATTTTGACGTATACACCTTTTCCCCGCAATCACACACTTTTACGCACTTTTATGGCTCTGATAACACGTAATCTATTGTTTTATTTATGAAAATATATTGATGGTATCATAATTAAAGATTAATGTAATAAAGTTATGTCATTAGATTTCGAAATCCTTTTCAAATAAATTTTTTTTCAATTTTAGAAATGTCCTAGTTGCTTGATTATTTCTCAAACTTCGTGCGACAAAAGTATTGATGTCTGCGAGTGAAGTTCATTAATTTAACGTTACCGATAGTAAACGATTATTCTAAACCTCCTTTAAAACAGCTGGTTTCTCAAATGGCGTCTGCTTTAGTCACTTTTGGGCGTTTCTTTAATTTAATTTGTCCACCCCTCCCCATTCACAACGGCAAATGCGAAGAAGTCCTTGTGATGCTTCTCGATAAAGAGTGTTCAAGAATATATAGATACAGACATGGTAATAATTGATGTACACATGTACTTTAAAAAGAACCTAAGTTAGTACAATGTATATTTAATCGAACAGTAAATATTTTATATTCTTGGTTTGATTTATTTTTAAATCATTACTTTTCAATGTCCGGAAATTATGATTACTGGAACATGTTCAACCTGTTTCTATTACTGATTACTGATGTTTTGAGTTATTTCAAAACAATGAATAAAAATTGTTTTCAGAGAAGAAAGAACTTGACAATTATTAACTTTTCATTAAGTAAATCTTTAAATCCTTGTTTCTCCCGGTTTTTTTTATATAATGTTTCTTAAATCTGAAATTCAACCTTAAACTGCACATTGTAATGAAATATTTTTTTGGGGGTTTCATGTTACATACCAATTTTATTAAAGTTCTATGCTTACATTGTATACCAACAAATTAAAATATTCTGGTAAGAGCATTATTACAGAACAACACAGCATAAAGCCAATGCTACAATCATCTTTTAATGTGAATTGTACTCTGAATTTGTTTTAATATTTCTGTTTACGGATTTTTCGTAGTTTGCTTGTATTTTAAAAACTAAGGTGTATCATTGCAGTTAATTTTGCTTATTTCATAATGTGATTTAAAAGTTCAAAGAATGACTTTCTATACCAGAACGCATTGTACTTGATTTTTTTTAATGAAATATTATGAACTGTTTGACACACTAAGCAATAAAGGACACATTTGCTGGTGTAACGAAGAATTTGACTCGGGTTTAAAATTGACCCGGGGTCGCTTTTCAACGTTGAATATTGAGACATTAAGTGTTGAATTAGGACCCTGGTCAGTTGAATATTGACCTGCATCGTGGAATTTTGATCACGAAACCGGTTCAAAATTCAACAGCAAAAAATCACACTTTAACTCATTGAAGTTAATAACTTCGATTCATTTCACCAAAAATTTAGTTTTATTCTTTGGATTTACATGTTAACATGTTTTAACAGTCGGACGAAAAAATATAACATTTCAATGACCTTTTTTTTCGAATTAACATAGTAACCTTCAAATATGTTTTAACTATTCTTTTCATAGTGAAATGATGCATATAACTGCTGTTTATGGGATATTTATATTTTAAATAAATGTTATTAATAAGAATATAGGTAAAGATGGTTACATGATACACTATTCAATTCAGGGAAATATTTTTATACTAGTATTTGCTAAATATGTGTACAATAAAGATAATAGATAAGTAAAAAAAAAAACCATTACAACACGTTGTTAAATTTTTGATTTAAACTCAACCTGTAAATTGAAAATGTAATATTTTTATTCGTAAGTTTTCTAGTAAATTGCAATTTTGAATTAGCAAAAAAGAAAAAAAACAACAACAAACAAATAAACAAAAACAAAACATATCGTTCATGAAAATGATGTAGACCATGCGATGCATAGGGTAGGTTGGCCTTCCTATCAAAATCACCGACATTATCAATAAATACATGTATAGGGTATATATATATATTATTATGAGAAAATTATATAATGTAACGTGGATGTGTTTTAAATTCAAATATACACGTAGTTATTGGATTTGAAAAATAAAAAATAAATAGATATTGATTGTAATCTTTGTTTAAAAAGACTATGCATATGCAGAAAGTTGGCAAAATAGCTATCAGGCAAGTTTGTGAAACATTATTGTCAAGTCGAATAAATTAAATAAAAACTGTTGACGTCTTGCGAGATAAAAATATGACAATTGTTCATTTTTTATTCTGTCAGGGAAATATCCCGATGTTGTAGAACTAAGTACAGGCATCTGACCTTATATGAATATTTTCTTTCAAATAAATATGTATATAAATTCTTTACTAGCTGCACAATTGTAGCTCCACGGAAAATTCGGATTGACGGACCAGCTAATGTTCTGCAGTTACTGTAACCCATTATTTTATAATACAGTGTTAATATGGAAGAGTGTATATATTTTGTATTGAAGGAAACCTCAGCTGCCTGTTGAATTAAGCTATGCCGATGTGCCTAAAAAGTAAATTTAACGGCCCAGTATTTGTTAGACATATTTATCAGAGATTATGATGAGTTTCCATCAATTAAAGGGAATAGTTTGGGTTAATGTCAATTTTTTAAAAAAGAGACGTTAGTTATTTTCTATTTATGTATACTTGAAAACAAATAAGTATTTTCTTTAAGCTACAAAAATACTAACAGCAAAGACTAATAAACAATCGGTCATTGATGACCTTTTAATTATGTTCCAAGAAGGAATGAAAACTCAAATTATGTAATAAAAAAGGATGTGCTACCCCGTCTTATCCATTTAATTCAGAAGCAAAAGCTTTTTTTCGAAGTTTATTACATAGTATAATGAATAGGTATCTACCAAGTATTCAGTCTAATAATAAATGATTGTAGTCGAAAAAATCAACATTAAACATGTCAAATCACCAAACACGGCAAATGAAGCGGACATTATGAAAGAGTTAAAGTTTTAAAACTGAAACTTTCAAGTACATATATGCACATTTAAACGGTAGAGTACAAGTTCCAGTTCATTTCAAAGACACTTCAAAACTCTGAAGTCGGAGTCAATTTTCAACAGGGTCATTTTCAACGTGTCGATGTCATAATAGGTTTAAAAAATATTTTTCAACCAGTTGAAAAATTAGCCAGGGTATATATTACACGACTTTTGGTCTAAATTTACTACGTTGAAAATTGACCCCCGGGTCAATATTCAAAGGTTGAAAAATGACCCCGGGTCAATATTCTTCGTTATACCGGGTGTCGATTTTCATGAATAAGGAAAAAAAAATGAAGGCTATTTTTTTACATGAAGGAATCTGTAGAAGATTAAAATCGTCATTGTTCTCCATAGGGGATTTTACTCAGAACAAGATCCCCCAGAATAGTTCATACTACATAACACTGATCGTTGTTATTACGATCGGATACTTTTACAAGGGTGAGATTCTATGAGCTATTATTTCTTAACAAAATTAAATAATTTATTATCTAACTAAAACGTTGTAGACGTCTTAACATTTTTGGCCGTCGTCACGATGAAATATCATTGACATATCGTGCACATTTAACTGCTACATACATGAAAAAAAAATTCTTAAGTTTTTCTACAATCTGTTATAGAGCTCAAAAGTAAAGTGACAGTAGACAGTAGACAAAATTTTTTTTACAATTCTCTTTGCTTTGACAGCCATTGAAATGCATTAGTGTCAATCTGACTTATCTGGTTGGAATATAGAGACCTATCAATGAATAGAATGAATACAATGCAATGTTTCAACGTTTGGGATAATAACACTGTTAAAATGAATGACTGGTAATGAAAAAACCAAAGAAACCAAAACGTTCATGCAAATGAATTTTATATCAATGCAGAAAATTTAACATTTCTAAAATTTCAAGTTTTTTTTGTTTGCAAGCATATTTTATAAGATTTTTAAGATATCTTATTACATTGTATGCATATTGAAAATTTCTGTTAAGTTGCAAGGGTTATCTTTCCTGCAGTATTATCAAAAGCTATACAGCATATTCATATATGGACACAAAATCACATCGCGGGATGTAACTAATGGATTTATTTCGCGGTAAAATTGTGGGAGCGTCATTTCAATAGCGAGGGTATTAACTTTCTTTCAGGACGCCGATAGTTAAGCAATGAAAATGTTCAAAGCGATCTTTAAACGGTCCCACCCAGCTTCCTTTTTCATGAACATGTATATAATAAAGAAAAAAAATGTTCCCTATTTTTATTATTTTATTTAGTATGGCGCTTTCAGACCACAAGGATGGATTATGTTTTTCATAAATTATCTAATTAGTCACATCATTTATTACATGAGTAATGGGAGTTATTGATTGTTTAAGTTGTAAAATATTATGGCATAAAGAATCAAATATTCATAATGTCATGATTAATCTTATATAAACTTAATAACTATTGTTATATGATCATCTATTGTCATTTTCCTGATTATTTCAAATCACATTTCGTTAAATAAAAATGTCACAAAACTGCCAGAGCGCAACATACCTATTTGATATGTTATGTTACTTTATCAAGGTGAAGGGCGCAGGTGGTTTACTTTCGAGCAGATAGAGGTCAATTATTTCATGGGAATATGAGTGAAATAATGCTATATGCAGAAATGGTATATTTTGAACACTATCAATTATAGACAAGGTATTTTTGTACAATGCTCGTGCACAAAGTAACGAAACAAAAATTTACGAAATGCAAATCATAATTGGCTACTGAAACTGTAAGCCAAACATTTTCTACAATTTAGTATGTAAATCATATGCATTCAGTATATCAAACCACTGAAGAAATTAATCTGCAGTGCCTTACAATGTACCAAAATATTGTTTCTCACTTATCTGTTTACAACAAAACAATCCTGGCTTACTGTTTTACAATTTTGTGTTGTGAAGCTCCTCTATTTTAATCTAATCTCATGTAGATAAGAACATATATTATTTTAGTTATTGTCCCTCCTCAGCATTAAAGTGTATACACACCATGAACAATACAGTAACACTTTCTATATACAAATATTATACCACGTAAGCTTCATTTAAAGATAAAGATTTATCTTCCTAGCGATCTGTGCTGTATTTCCATATTTTCAGATTATACTAGTTAAGCATTCTTCACATTGCTACTAACGTTTAAGTAATGTTTATTTCATTTAAATTCAGAAATTGGTATAGTCACTGAAGAAAATTTGTTTTTAAAAGAAAATATTATTTATAATTGTAGAACTACTATGATTGGTTATTGAACCTACAACGCTTAAAAAGTCATTATAAAGGAGAAATGAGACGCTTTTCATAATTAATCAGTTAAATTATTTTCTGCCTTATACATGCTTAAATTATTACAAATTTTAATTGGCTAATATGAGATCCAGATTATTAACAGATTCTAATTGCGTTATCTATTAACCAAGAAGCACATAATAGCTGTCAAAACTGTAAAGGTTGTTGAGTACATTAGATATCTATAATATTTATTAGCATTTGCATAATTGAAAACAGAAATGAAACACTAATTCTCATTGTTACATACACAATGTCAGATTGGGGGACAGAACATCTTATTGATGGGCCACCAGTAAAACTAATAGTCTACATTTTGAAAACTATAATATTTATTTTACTTATTGTTACAGTCTTTTTGAATGTATAATACAAGTTAGCCAACTAGCTACTTTGCTTTGCTTTAATTGAGGAATAAAATGTAATACGTAACCAATTGTTTTGTCCCTGTTTGGTTTATATATTATTTTTCATTTATTAATCTTTTATATATGAACAAATGCAAAAAATCGTTCAATCACATTCGACGCGAAAGAAAAGGTCACCATTCGTATGAAAGCATCACATGGTTTGGTATAAATCCGTTTTCATAAACCAACAACTCTGGATAAAGTCACACTATCAACTATTAGTTCTGCACAATGACTCTCATTCCTTACTCACTACATGTATGTTATTTTTAATTAAATTTCAACTCGAAGATACTTTACTGATGTTGAATTAAACATAATTTTAATGATTAAATGGAGACTTAAAAAAACTATGTACACACCTCAGTTACGTTTTCTAATTCTGCACAAGGGCAGACAGAAAAAACGACGTTAGAATGAGGGAAGAAACTCTTCTAGGCTTGACAACCTTTGGTGACAATGTATGACTAATAATGGTTGCAAAAAGAACTCCATGTACATAAATGTACATGGAATCAACGTTTGAAAACAAGTACCATACCAGCAAATGCTTTTTTAAAATTTTATTGTTGCAATGTTGAATACATAAATGCATATCGTTGTGACTAATGTACAGACACTCACAAATCTTTTGCGCCTGGTACCCATCGCTTTGCGACTCACTTATTATGAAACTACGATAGGACAACCAATCAATCAAGATAACTACAAATTAACACAAAGATGATATAGCGCAAAATCAATCAAAAACCATTACAAGAATACACAAGTCCTTTGCGTAGTCTGTTATCCCCACTTTTGTACAGTATCATAGTCATACCCCTCGTATCTGACAAAAATATCCACGTTGACCTCATACACCTTAATAATGTCAACATTCTTTGACACTCTTCTTTGAAAAGTTATCAAAATAAGAATAGGTTGACTTCTTGTTATACCCGCACTTTCTAAAGAAAGTTCGGGTATATTGATGTTACCCTGTTCCATCCGTCCGTCCGTTCGTCCGTCCGTCCGTCTGTCACGTTTTACTTTCTCAAACTGCTCTTACATCTTATAAACCAGCAAACTGAACTCTTGGAGTTTGATTTGGGGTATCATGTTGTTTTGTAAAAAGGTTTCAAAAATTCTCTGTTAGTCCTGGGGGTCAAATAATTGGTAAAAAATGACGTTTTTGTCACAAAAAACCTTCTTCCTTGAACTCCTCCTACATTTTCAACAGTAGACAAATCATCTTTTGAAAATATGTTTTAGGGTATCCAATAGATGCGCAATAAGGTTTCGGAATTTTCAATTTTGTCCTGGGGGTCATTTAATGGCTAAAAAATGACGTTTTTTAACAAAAAAACTGGTTTAAAAAACGTCAATTTTTTGGCAGTAGCCAGATGATCTTCTACAATATGATTGGGGGTGTCATATTGAGGCGTGATCAGGTTCCAGAATTATTTTTTTTATTAAGGGAAGCAGTGGGCAGCAAAAAATGACGTTTTTTGGCAAAAAAATATGGTTCCCAGAACTTCTCTTACAACTTTTGGAGTAGCTACGTCATCTCTTGGGATATAATTGGGGCTGTCCTATAGATGTGCAATAAGGATTTAAAATTTAAATTTCATCCAGGGAGTCAAATAGTAGCAGAAAATTGATGTTTATCACTAAAAAAACAAACATTGATCCAAGAGCTCCTCTTATGATTTAATGGATAGACAATCATATCTTGGGATATGATAGGGACTGTTCTATAGATGTGCAGTAAGGTTTTAAAAATTTAAATTTCATCCAGGGAGTCAAAAAGTAGCAGAAAATTGACGTTTATTACTTCAAAAAAACATAGATCCTAGAACTCCTTTTATGATTTAACGGATAGACACATCATATCTTGGGATATGATAGGAACTGTTCCATAGGTGTGCATTACGGTTTTGAAAAATTAAATTTAACCCTGAGGCCCATTACCTTCCGGTACATACCTTTTGATGCCCTTTAAGGATCAAGAATATATATGGTTAAGGGGTGGGGATCTCAACCGTTTTCGAGATATTCGTGCACTTCCTGTTCAAGGGGGTCATGACCACCCCCGGGGCCCATGACCTACATACACTGTACCGTTGATGCCCCTTGACACAAGGAACAAGAATATATATGGTTAAAGAGTGGGGATCTCAACTGTTTTGAAGATATTAAGGGACTTGCTGTTGAATATATATGGTTTAGGGGTCATGATTATAACAGTTTCTGAGATATATGGTAATTTCAAATTCCTGGGGGTTGGGGATGACCCCCAGGGGTCAGATCTTATAAACCCTATATATAAATTGCCAGTAACAGCCAATATATGATTTTGAAAACCCTATATTATTATCTTTGTCCGTTTTCAAGTTACCAGTTACAATAGTCTACGATTCTTCCTACAAGGTTCAATGTTAGACCCCACACCCTTTTGACACCCCCCTCCCCCGAAAAGTGGTTGTCTAACCCAAAATGAGAAAAATCAAACCAGGGTGCACAACTAGATATGCAGGCCTATCATATCCTAGAGTTTTGTACAATTCTGTTCAGTCATCTCTGAGAAACAAGTTCAGAGCAGGAAAGAAGAAAAAGAAGATGAAGAATAATAATATATTATTATGTATTAAGAACCGTACAAAAATAATAAGTCTCCAAATTTCATTCGGGAGACTTAATAATAAAGATTAAATAGAGATAGGATCATCAAACATCAATAATCAATAATTTAAAGATAATTGACAATTTCTGATCCTAAGGGGGTTAGGATGACCCCTTCGGGTCATGACTTACATGCCATAATGATCTGATGCGCCTGCATGACCTAAGGAGGAATAATATCTTTGGATTAAGGTGGGGATCTCAATGGTTTTTATGATATTTAATAATTTCAGGAAGAGCACTTGGGATCATGACCTACATACCATTTTAAATGCCTTGAACAAAGAAACAATAATATAATATGTACATGATATATGCTTCAATTTAAGAACCCAGATATAGATCAATCATCTGTTTTTTAATACTTCCTATGTATATATACATGTACATGTATTAGTTTGTGTTTTGTTCTATACTATTCATGTTCATGACTGTAGTATGGCTTAGTCTTATTTTGAATTACATTAAAAAATTGTCAAATATATGACTTGGAACCCCCACTCCCAAACAAACTCAAATATAGACTGCCCCCCCCCCCCCTCCCTTGTCGAATGATCTATTAAAATCAAAATATAATTTGGGTGTCTAAAAACTTTTATAAACTGGTAAAAAATGTTATTCTTAAAAAAATTACATGTATATTACACCTTGCATAATTGACAAATGATCTAATGAGATATGATCAGAGGTGATATTTCTACCTTGGGATCAATAAGTAGTATTCATTGACAAGTTAAAATTAATAACAATAAATGATTCAAATTATAAATGTTTATACTCCACATTCACCCCCCCCCCCCAATCTAACCTGCATGGTTATAAAGATTCAGTCTTTTTAATACATTCTTACAGGTGTGCAGTAGCAAATTATAAATCATTTCTTGATTGTTTTTTCTCTCGTGATTCACATTAACATTTTGGAAATTGCTTAATTCAATTTTTAAGATTTATAAACAAAATGTTATATGCATCACTTCCATGTGTATTCGCCTATTTGGGGCAATTGTAAAGTCTCCTTAACAAAGCAGTGACATCATTAGGCTAGGATTTACCCACATGGATCAAAAACTACTGTATAACATATGAATAAGATAAAATACATTATTTTTCTAGTTCTAAAATGTCAGGATGTCTCCAAGGGGGCATAATCTACATACAATTTTACGCGCAATGACACAAAGAACAAAAATAAAATTGTTTAGGGATGAGGATCTCAGATCTCAGAAGTTAACAAAATATACAGTGTATCATATCATTTCCAATTTCATAAAGGCGGGGGGGGGGGGTGGGTGGGGGGTGGGGGTTAAAGACAACACCTGGGGGTCATTAATGTACTTTACACCATTTGATGCATCATAATGACATTAGAAGATATTTTGTATTTTCCTGTTTCGTGGGGTCAGAACAGTCCCATAAGGTCATGACCTACATTTTATTTGATACATTATAATACATTAAGAAAGAAATACTCCTTCCTTCCTATTATAACTCATATAAAAATGATAAGTGTCTACACCTACTTACATGTAATACACAAATTTAATAAGAAATTGTTTATACAGGGTCTATATGGGGTCAACTCAATAGTGCATGCAGTCTGACAAATGAAAAAAATAACTTTTGCAACTAAAATGACAGAAACTTTACAAATGCAATAAGATAGGTAACGATGATAAGCTTATTTAAATATTAAAAGATGATGATACAGTATGCTGTCAAAGGAAGATCACATTTAGAAAGTGAAAGTATAACATATATGTATGCTGGCATCTCATTATATTGTGCTACTGCTACTACGTGTATTATGCTTACCTAAATTGGTCAACATCATAATGATAATCCAATTAAAACACAATAATGAATTCCTTTAGTTGATCTTAACTAATCCTTTTCTGCTTACGGAAAACACAGACATGTGTGTATGGGTGTCGCTAAAACGCGGAACGGAAAACGGAACGGAAAGCGGAACGGAATGGAAAATATCATCACGTTTATCGATTAAAAAGGGTATAGACTGGCCAGAGACGATTTACTTTGTATCTTTTGTTTATATCTAATGAATGACTATCAACATGTTGTTATCTTATTAATATTCATATGAATGTGTATCAATTATAGCATCGTATTCATTCGGCTTTAGTTAAGTACGGAAACGGAAAAATCAAATGTATAAACATTAACATGATTAAACGAGCAAATTAGCTATAACTTTATACTTATTTTTTTTATATGGTATTGCTGGCATATCAGCGTAACGTACACAGTGAGTGAAAGCGTTTTATGCGTGTTTTGAGTATTTTTATATTTCAAATATGATGTACATGTATATACTTACATCAAAATTGAATTTTTGGTGTTCTAGACAATCTTTTATCATACAGACGATACAGTATCATTGCGATGGAAGAAAAAAACCGTAGGACTGACGACATTAAAAATTAAAATACAGTAAACATTAAAATACCTGGTAATTTGTGAAATTAGTAATTTGTGAAACTAGTATTTTTAGCAATGCAATTTTGTTTATGTTTGCATTACTAAGCAGTTGTTTATTCCAGCAGCTATATACATATGATCCGAATAGAGAGCTCTAGACGTTGCCTGGTTTGATGTTCCGATTATATATTGGGACTATAGTATGTCGATCCCAAAGTATTCATGCAGCACATTTGGACGATTTTAATGGAAAATGTTGACATCTTTTCTCCATTTGGAAGTCACTCAGAAGACCTTGCACAATTTTTCAACACTATCATCCGGGTCTGTTGAAATGCAAAACCCCGTAGACTTCTTTATTTTTAGCCGTGTATTTATACCAGCTGATAAGCTAGAGAGGACGTTTTAAAGAAAGAATAATGAGAATGTTTAATGCTTCTAAAAGAGAATTGCCTGAACCCTGAGGTATATATAAATATACAGCAAAAAAGTGAATCGAGGATATTTTGGGACAGAATATAGTGGTCAGTGCATGTACTGGTACTGTACCAGTTATCGGCTAAGACCAGTTATCGGCTAAACTGAGAGTTCGGGTTTATAGCGCGCGACAATCAAAGATTTTCTAATTCAGTCGTCTTTTTCGAATAAAGAAAAGTTTCTTGAATATGTTTTATACATGAGCTTAAACGATCATTGTTTACCGCTGATTTTACATCTTTGCACTTTCAGCAGTGGGGGAAATGACGTAATAAGTTAAAAATAGAATATTACCTCTTTGTGATACGTTATTATATCCCTTCTTTGATTTGATATATAAAATCAATATATTTAACATTTATAAACAAAAGGAATTCACGAATTTCCGAGAGATTCGTAGCGCAATTGAACGCCTGATTGCACAATTATGTTTTGAATAGTATACGATTTGGTGTATTACCGTATGATAATAAACGAATTATTTTATGAGTTTGTTTATAATGTATCATGACCCCGAATACTTTAGTTTGACCTCACAAGGGGCATAATTCAAACTACATTTAGCAGAGTATAAAATCAACATGAACACAGATTTTTACTATGTTATTATCACGAAGCCGATAACTGGTACAGTAAATCGTAAAAACTCGGCAAATTCGGGGCGTGCTTAAAAGCACAAAACAATATGTTTTGGGTTCTAAATAATGATACAAACTAACAGATTGATAAATAAAGAGTTCACTTTTTAAAGTATGTCAAGTTTTATCCAAAAATATCAAGAAATAAGGAATTACGAAAAGAAAACGTTAAATTTTAGCCGATAACTGGTACAGTGCCAGTACTGTTAATTTTGAGGAAATAAATATTCTTGAATAAATAATCTAACATTGCTAATCTTTCAAAAAAAATTAAAAAGGTACATAAAGTATATCGTTTTAGCATGCTTAACAAATCTATGAGGTAAATAACATTAGATAAGATTTTCCGTTTTACCTTCCGTTCCGCTTTCCGTTCCGTTTTCCGTTCCGCGTTTTAGCAACACCCATGTATGTATACACGTGAACCCATCTAATCGAAGAGCTGGGTAAAACTAGTACCCGCTAATGAGACATGCAGACCTGTGTTGTGTACGTAACTTCAGACAAAGATCATTCATTTGTAACATGCATGTATTTTTATGACCTATTCTTCAAATCCACTTGCAAATTATTTTATTTATTATGTAAATAACAGCTTTAAGGTGGTGCAGGACACCTGCATATTGTGATGTATATGTATACTTTCTATTGAGAAAAACAATAAAGTATATTAAATATTGATTAAATATTTACCCCCAAATAATGTTACCTAACATGGAAGCGCAATGGGTTTGAGCGGTTACATGTCTGTAAGAGCATTGGTGTCCAAGGTGTATTTTTGGTAATTTTACAATTGACATAAATGAATTTTCATGGGGAGGGGAGGGGGGGGGTCTGGACCCCTCATTCCCACCCCTTCTCTAAATCTGTGCACACGATGATGTTCATGTAGGCACACAGAAGCAAATCTAAAACCAGCAACCGCCACGGGGAGGGGGCCTTATTTATTTTTTAATTTTGTTTGTAATAATTATGTAGACCATTATATTTTCTATGACATAAAATGTTAAGATTATTGATTAACTAAAAACTGCAAAAAGTTCTACCCCAAATTGCACATACAGTGCTGCTCATGTCACGATGTGTATTATCATATGGGAAGGGATCTCATCCTTCAGTTATGAAAATTATAAATTTTAATTGTATTACCGGAGCTTGCATATAGCCTTTATTTTTAATTAAACTGGTACAAAACAGTGTTATTTAGGGGCAAACGCATGGTGCGGGTATTACTGTCTAATGACAGCATCTAGTTAAAAATTATAAAAATTTCATATTGTGTGCTGTGTGTATGCGGGATTATGAACTTTATAGACTTTTGTTTCGAGAGGATATAAAATATTGTATCTGTATTTTGTTTGACTAATTATATATTATCGTGAAATATTTTTTGATAAATTGTTCAATGTTTTGTTGTCAATGTTTTATTTTTTTTTATTTTGAATAGATACATGTAATACTCATAACTTATACAATGGTTTTTGGTCTATTTTTGCGCAGTATTCCTCACATGCATATTATAGTCTTTGTTATTATATATGAA
The DNA here is from genome assembly GCF_963853765.1 of Magallana gigas. Classification (NCBI taxonomy): domain Eukaryota; kingdom Metazoa; phylum Mollusca; class Bivalvia; order Ostreida; family Ostreidae; genus Magallana; species Magallana gigas. Next base: position 8,761,915 of record NC_088860.1, on the reverse strand, counting down.
AGCATTGGCTGCAGTTTTTCTCAACCGACCACTTCCCCTGCCTCCATTTTTTCATTGTTTTTTTGTTTCATGAGATGATAGGACAGGTTACGCACCACCTTGTATTTTTTTTTTGTATCATTACATGTATTGAATGTATGCTTTTTAATCATAGTATACTTAAAATTTGAATTAGGGAATATTTCTCTGCTTCCGGTGTTTTGCCAGTTTATGTACCTGCTTAGGAATGATGTTTTCTAGTCAAAAACTAATATTTCAAGTCCAATAAAATTTGACAATTTACTTCTTACCAGTTCTAAAAGGCGACAATACCACTGTAAAAGTGTGATGCACCGTTGTAAAATAAAACAAGTTCATGCCTTAAGTTCAAAGTAAAAGCCTAGAGTTAAAGGACGCCTTATAAGCAGTCATATCTTCAAAATCGTATTTTATTTTATGAAACTGGCATATTTAATACCTTTTAATACTTAATAATTCTCGCAAAATCATAGTATTAAAATATCATCATTTGATTTTATAGACATTACATTTACATAGATATATTGAACAAATTATGGGGTATTTTTTTAAAAATGACAATGGTCACCAGAGTGTTGTACTCATATCATACTTGTTAACATGTTTAGTCGACTATTACAAAATCAATTTATGTTTCTTTACCAGCGAATTCCAAAAAAATTGAGCCACCACGAAATCATATGATTTCTTGGTATCTAAAGACTGATTTTATTTTTATTCTTTTTTGTGCACCCAATTAATATAATTAGTTCTTAGCCATTCAAAAATTAAAAAAATGCAATGATTTAAAAAAAAGTATAGAATTTCTATCAACCAAACTCAGAACAATTGAAAAATGTCGACTGTTTTTGTCACTGATAAATACTTGTCATGATAAACCTTAAAATATTCTTTTATGTATCAGAATATCAAGGTATGTTATTTTTATCTGCCTATAGGAGGTACAAGTATTGGATATTATAATTCCTTTACAATTTGTTAGAGAGCCAACAGGTAAAGTGACAGTAGAAAAAAAAATTACTCACAAATATGTTAGCTGTGACAGCCCTTGAAAGGCGTTATTGTTAATCTGACTAATCTGGTTGGAAGATAGAGCCCTATCAATAATTAAAAGGTATCAATTGATAATTACACAGACTAGTAATGGACCCCCCCCCCCCCAAAAAAAAATGCAAATGAATGTTAAATCCATACAGAAAACCAAACATTTAATAAAATTTAAATTTTTATTTCTGTCTACAAGTATATTCTGTGGGCATTTTTTAGCAATTCTCGTGTACAAAAAAAGTCACTAATCAAAAAATTATGAATCGTAAAACATAATCGGCTGCCTAAACTGTAAGATAACATTTTCTACAATGTAGTATGTAAATCATATGCATTAAGTATATATAATGCTTAAAGCAAATAGTTTTTGCAATGCCTTACCAAAATATTGGTTCTCGCTTATCTGTTTGAAACAAAGCAACCCTGCTTATAATCTTAAAATTTCGTGTTATGAAGCTCTGCTTTTTTAACTCAAATAGATAAAAACATATATTAGTTTTGTTATTCTCAATCATTATTATAGTATATACACACCATTAATAAGATAGTTACAATTTTATATTAACAAACTTTATAGCATGTTAGCTTCATGAAATATAAAGATTCATTTTGTAAAACATGTGTTGTATTTCCATCTTTCCAGGGTATAGCAGTTTAGAATTCTTTACCCCGCTACTAATATTTAAGAACATTTCCATTTATTTGAATTCAGTAATCGGCATGGCCACGGAAGATAATTTGTTCTTATATAAAATATCATATATGATTGAATGACTGCTATGAGTGGTTAATGAACTTACAACGCTTAATAAAGTCACAGTAACAAAAAATTCGAGTCAACATCTCCTAGTCTTCATGTATTGTCATTTCGAGTCAAATATTAAAAAAAAGACGCTTTTCATAATAATCAGTTAAACTGTTCTACCTTACAAATGCTAACATTATTATAATTTTTAATTTTTTAGTTTGAGATGCAGATTAGTTACACACTTCAATTGCGTTATTTATTAATCCAGAGTCAGATAATAGCAGCCCAGGCAAAGCAATTCTAAAACTTCTTGAGTACATTTGATATCTATTATAATAATTATTAGCATTAACAACACTGTAAACGGAGGTAAAGCACACAATCTCATTAATTACATACACAATGTTTGACTGGGAACAGCAAAATATTACATGGTTTGGTCTAATCTAGTTTCCATAAACAAACAACTTTTGATCAAATCACGATATCAACGATTAGTTCTGGACAACGACTCTCATCGTCACTTATTACAGGTATGTCATTTTTAATAAAATTTCAAATCGGAGATACTCTACTCATGTCAAACTAAACACAATTTTAATGATTAAATTAAGACGACCCAATTAGAACTATATACACACCGCAGATGCGGTACCTTATTCCGCCAAGGGGCGACACAAATATGACGTTAGACTGAGTAAAGAAACATGAAACTGTGTTGGAAAACTAAGAGGACAATTTATGACTTTCGACTCAGTCATTATCAAACTCAAAAAATAAAACCAATTTTTTAAGGTTTCAACAAATTTACACAAAGATGAAAAAGCGCAAATCAATCAAACAATCCACAAGGCACCCTTACAACAATACACAAGGCCTCTGCATGGTTGATTACCCCCCTACCCACCTTTTATACCATAGTCACACCCCTTGTATCTGACCAAAATATGCACGTTGACCAAGTTCATGAACACCTCAATAATCTTCAACATTCATTTTACACTGTTGTTCAAAAAGTTAATAAAATACGTAAAATTGAACTTCTTGCTAAAAAGGTGTTAAAATTTCAATCTGTGTGTTGTTTGTATGTGCGATTTGAACTTTAAATACTGTGGAATCATTGGATTTCGTTGTGGCTCAATTTTCGTGGAATTCGTGGGTACCTCTCATCTACGAATAAACATCCTCCACAAATTAATAGATTAGGGTAATAAAGTCATATATACTCTGTATGTTTAAGAATTACACGAAATTACGTCCCCACGATCCTGTAAAATTTAAGCAATCCACGAAAATTGGCCCCCACGAAATTTAATGATTCCACAGTACATTGAATTTCAGAGGATATAAAAATATTGTATCTGTTTTTTGTTAGTCTAACATCGTGCAACATACACTAGGCAAAATTGCTAACGCACCATTTACGATTTCTTTCATTGTTTTAGATATGAACGCAACAAAGAATGATTAGTATATTATTTTAACAGTTTATTATAAAACAGAAAATTAAACATCATTTGTTGCAAACTTATTGACCAGTTGCTTTGAGTACTGTTTATGAAACATTGGTACCCCCCCCCCCCAATCATGTGATTCAGATATCAATATTGGGTGTGGCCTCCATTTGCTCGGATAAATGCGATGTGTATGTCTTGTCGCCTAGTATTTACTCGGCACTTTGGAATTCTTACTCGGTCCCTCACACTCACTTCCGGTTTGTACAAATTTCCTGTACAACCTTGCAATTGACGTGTAGTGCCTTTTAAACACTGTGGCTACATAAACAGACAATGGTTTTTTTTTATAAGCAAGCATGCTGCATCATGTTTTAGCCAATATCACCAGTAATCGTTAAATTATTAACATTTTATTCTAACCTATTTAAAGGAGCACCTTGCAGAGACCATACCAACTGCTCTGCCACGATCTTCTGTGATCAAACGCGCCATACCTCGTCGGTTTTTTTTTTTTTTGAGATTTTAGTAATGCATGCATCAATAATAAGTTCACAAAAAAGAAAATAAAGATTTATGTTTCCAAAAGAAGTGTGAATACGATTTGAGCATTTATAAAGAACAGTTACGCTTCGGTTAACATTGCATCCATTTATCCGTTTGGGCATTCAAATGTCTTACTTATAATTAAGGTCACCTATTTAAACATTGAATACATCTTTAAAACATTTTAGGATGTAAATATTATTTTATTTTAAATGGTTCGTTAGCAATTTTGTCTAGTCTATATTGATAAATTGTTTAATGTTTGGTTGCCAGTGTACAACAAAAGTTTAAAATCTCTTATTTCGAATAGAAAATTGTACTTATTACCTATACAATAAACCTATTTTAAATCAATTTTTGGTCATTATTCCTCACATGCATATTTTAATCTTTCTTATTTGTAAAATTGGCAGTAGTTTTTCTCATTGACCATCTCCCTTGCCTCCAATTTCTGGATTTTTTAAGTTTCATGAACGACAGGGCAGGTTACGCATTTACTTGAATGTATGCTTTTTATATTAATTGTGGAATTTTTAAGATTTTGATCAGGGATTTTTTCTTTACTTTCGGTGTTTTCTCAGTTTATGTACATACTTTAAAACGATGTTTTCTGGTCAGAAACTCATATTTTAAGCCAAAAAATGTTAACTAGTGCTAAAAAGCGACAAAACCGCTGTTAAAGTATTATGCAATAAAATAAGTTAATGCTAGATATTCATTGTAAAAGCCTAGAGTTAAAGAGCACCTGATGAACAGTAGTAACTTCGAAACTATATTCTATTTCATCAATCTATCATAAAAATTACCTTTTTATAATCCTTGCATATCAAAAGTATTAAAATATCATCATTTGATTTTATGGACATTACATTTTAATAGATATATTACAGTGTAAACATATTGTGATGCATTGTTAAGAAATGATTATGGTCACTAGAGTGTTATAACCATACTAACTGAAATGTACAGTGACCTCTATTACCTTCTAATATGTGTTTCGTGCTCAGAAATTGTTTATGATAACACATTTGGGGTATCAAAAGCAAATGTTTAACAGCCAAATTACAATGTATTGCATGTTCTTTCTTTATTCCATATTAAATGACAAAATATACGGTATCACAGAAGCATTGTTCTGGCTGTATTCATATTTTACTTGCTGACATGTTGAAGTCGACTATTTTAAAATCAATTTACATTTCTTATTAAAAAAAAATATTCGATCATCTTTGCTATAACAATAGCAATTCAAATAAAAGTTTACCTGCAGTAAATTAGAAAAGTGAATTAGAATAATCGATTTCATCTAACAAATACATTGACGGACTATTTATTCCTAGAAATAATACTTTAGGGTAACAGACTCACAATGTTTGAAGCTGTGATAGCTCCTGAAATGTATTGCTGTCGATCCTACTTATCTGATTGCCCTGAAGGTGCCTACATGAATAAAATGACAATAATGTGATAAAAATAGATTTGGAAGTTTTAATCAAATAATAATTCAAGAGAGAAAATTGGTATACATATCAAGAATTAATAAGTAGGCATATTACTAACATGTTTTTCCTTCTCTGCACTCAATTTTGTCTTTGTAGCATTTAATATAAGTATGAAAATGATGTCTCCGATGATTTTTTGTTAAAACCTTTATGTATTTTTGTGCATATTTTATGGATTTTTATTCATACGTTTGTCGGTAAACAACGGTAAGTTGAAATCATGCAAAGTTCTGACCGTTACGCCTATTGTGTACACCCCAACCGAGTTACAATCACTCAGGTGTAATAGTAGCATTTTGAAGCTTAGACTTGATAGAAATGTATTGCATAAAATAAAACACCTAGGAATAAAAAAAACGCTACCGTGGTCATAGGTCTATAAGAAGAAAATTAAAACAAGTATTCCTTTTAAAGGAATGATCGGTAATAATGATATATTGATAGCTAGAAGCAATCAACATGATCAGTTTGATTTGTAAAATAATTAAAAAAGTACTGTATTTTTACAAAATTTAGAATATTTTGAATCTGTACTGCACTGTAATTTCATCATTATAAACCGTCAACAAATTTAATTTTGAAATAAATTTGGGGAAAGCCGTTCGTAAGCTCCTTGTTTAGTTTTATATTTTTAACGTAATTATTAAATGTTCATGTATCTTCTTCTTCTTCAGAATACCGAGTAGGGGTCTTCAAAGAGCATTAACACGTATACAAAGTAATAATTTAATACGACTGAAAAACAATGAATGCCATCAGAACTTGCTATTGAGGTCGCATTATAACGTAACATGCCATCTTCCTAGCTACTATTATGCAACATCAATAGATCGAGGTCAGTTCATGGAGCATCTTCTTATGATTGAGGTCAGTTCATCGAGGTTAACTGCATTACTGAACGAGTCTTTCGATCGAAATTCTTACGCGTGAGACAAAATGTGCATTCTTGAATTCACAGGTCGAACTGTATTTTATGTATGTTTGCATCTCTTAACGTAAATGAATTGAAATAAAACTGAGTAAAATGTTATATAGATACTAAACCAAACTTCAAGTTTTATAGGAACAACTTATGCAAGCGGAATGTGTGCGCACGTGGAAGCCTTTGCCGGATGCCTCATATGGACACAACAGTGATCGGCCGAAGCCGATCACAACAAAAGGACGAACACTGGAGTCCATCTGGATTTGTTGCGACCTCTGAGCAGGAATTTAAAGATCCGATCTGAATATTGTTACATAGCTATACATTTATTGATGTTCCCCGTAAATTTCGATCTGGTGGCGGAACTGGTATTTTGTTTAGAAACACGCTACAAATAAAATTAGTTGACTCTGGACAGAAAGATTCATTCGAATACTCATTGTTTGAATTAGAATTTCTTTCGAAGATCAAACACATTCTGATAGTTTATCGCCCCCCCCCCATACTCAAGAGCGCGTCGCGTGTCCACAACGACATTTCTGGATGAATTTACACCTTTTCTAGAAGAGATAATAACAACCCATCGCACAGTTATCATTTGTGGAGACTTTAAAACTCATTACAATAATGTTAATTACTTAGATACGATTGCATTAAATGAAATGTGTGATGTCATGGGGTTGTGTCAGCTTGTTAACTGCCAATCACATCGATCCGGAAACACAATTGATCTAATCATGAAATGAAACAACGATAAAATTGTTTTGTCCGAACCAATCGAAAATTTTCAGATTAGTGACCATAGTTTCAATACAACCTTTATACGGTGCTGCTATCCTGAAAGTTGACAAGGATAGGATAGGATAGGATGCAGGATGCAAGATACATGATAGAAATATGAAAGTTAAGTTCTAACCTATCCTATCCTATCCTGCATCCTGTAGCCAATCAGATTCGAGTATAAATTTCAGAGTTATTTTGCAAAACGGAAATTGGCGTAACAATGTATTTTCAATGTCAATTTAATAAGTTTTACAAGCTAAACCATTTAAGAATAATTATTATATCAAGAACGCGGTGCATAACATTGATGAGCGCTAAAATGTCGGCGCTACATCTTTATCAATTCGTACGCAAGTACGGAGTTACTGAGAGAATTCGAGGCAACATTTGACAACGTCAGAAATAGATTTCTGTATTTACTTCATTTAAAGTCTGCAACGTAATAAAAGCTTGAATTAAAACCGACCATTTCGGCATTTTAAAAAGATAAACATTTATACAAGAAACAGACATTGCTTCACGTTTCATATAATTTCTTCGATTACCAATAACAGGGACGCATATTTCTGTCCGATATTAACCTGAACATATCCAATTAATAAATGTAAGCTGGCTATATATGCTTAAGAATTTATACATTAAAAATAATTCAGAGTGGTTTAACTATAAACGATATAAACTTCCTCAAGGAATTATTCATTTCCAGATCGTGTTGACATTTATCGCCGAACGAATCGCTCGAATAATGATAATTACGCTCAGTTATATGTGATAAGAAAATAATTTAATAAAAATATGTGATTAAACAGTTCCTCAATAAGTGTATCGAAGTTATTTATCTTTTTTTTATGCATAAATATAATAAAATCAAAAATCGAATCGCTTACTTGTTTGTTTAGTACGATATTGTGTCTATCCCGCGTATGATTGAATTTTACCGTAGCACAGGTAGGTAAGTTATCCCACTCGAAGAATATTCGGTTTTAAGATTTAATTATTCATTTTGAGTACTACATTAATTGTTAATATCATTTAATTCTTAAATTTCGTTTCATTTAACCTGCATTCCTATATTTTGAAGGTATGTGATAGGATAGGATAGGATAGAGCTTATTTGCAGGATAGGATGCAGGATACATGATATAGGATAGGATAGGATAGTTTTGTCAACTTTCACGATAGCAGCACTGTATCTCTACCCATAGAAAACATATCAGTTACAACAAATACAAGAACATCAACTCGAACATTATTGAGTGTGGAAAAAATGCATTAAAATGTATAAATTTGTGTTTGGATTGATAGGTAAAACTAATAGTAATCCCATGCCGCCAAGCACAAGCGACGAATCACTAGCAGACGAATTTAGTTCATTTTTAATGGATAAAGTTCTAGCCATTCGCAAAGTTTTAGATTATTTTGAGAAACTTGACCCAAATCTTGGATCTAGGTGCACAAACGACTTTCAACATTTTGATTTAGTATCTGACGAAAATGTATTCGGTGTGATCAAAAACGCAAAGTCCACTTCCTGCCCAACTGACCCAATCCCATCAAAACTAATCAACCAATTTTCCGAGGTGTTATTGCCAACAGTTACTTCCATAGTTAATAAATCCCTAACATCGGGTGTTTTCGCAAATGAACGGAAAACAGCAATTATTAGACCTCTATTGAAAAAAAAAACGGTTTGAATGTAATTTTGAAAAATTATCGTCCGGTGAGTAATTTAATTTACCTCTTAAAAATTGTCAAAACGTGTGCTTTAAACCAGTTTGTGAAATTTCTCGAATCGAATAAGCTACTGCCTGAGTATCAAAGTGCATATAAGAGGGGGTTAAGTACGAAACAGCTCTACTAAAATTATCATCAGACAAGCTGTAGAAAATGGAGAGGCGGGAAGTCACTGCCCCAGTTGCATTTTTTGCTGCATTCGATACGGTTGACCATTCTATACTTAGTAAAGTATTACAAAGTACCTTCAAAGTGTCCGAGTCAGCACTTGATTGGTTTCAATCTTACCCTTACTCAGGGAGGGCGGAAGTGCACATTAATACCTCTAAATTTCAGCCTATATGCCTGGACTTCTCAGTACCACAAGGCAGTATATGTGGAACTGTGCTCTACACTCTATACCAGGCTTGGGGCAATGCTAAATGTAATGGTAATGCATTGCGATGCATTACATGTTTTCAAAGTAATGCTGGTAATGTGTAATGCCACACAATTAGCATTACAAGTAATGGTAATGTAATTCATTACTTTCCAAAATCTAGCCGAATGCTGGATTTACATGGCATTACTTTGCATTACTATGCATATTTATGCATGTTCACTTTAAAATATGTGATAAATAAATGAATAGATAAAATTGTATTTGATTAAAATTATTTTAAAGAAGAAAGAAATAATTCTGGAGATAAAAAAGTTTTAGTTGGATTATAATTTTTTTTAAAGTTCATTTTATTAAATTGTAATATTACCAGATATAACAACACAATTCCATAACGTTTGTAAAAGTGTTGTTAATAAGAGTTTAAAATCATTTAAACACTTTACTCCAATTAGTTTTCACTTCCATAAAGAATGTTTCAACAACACACTTTAGCCCCAGGATAATCTAAGTATCAAAACAATCAATTGTTATAAGAAGCCCTACACCACAATCCCCTTTCCTTTGGCTATGTCATCATAGAAAAGAGGACAGACATGCAATGAATGCACTGTCCATCCATGATGAAAATCAAAATCACTTCCAATATTATAACCCATTTGAAAATAATTTCTCTCTCTCTCTCTCTCTCTCTCTCTCTCTCTCTCTGTTGTATATTAAGTACATAAGTTTGCCCTGATAGAAAATACAAGATTCATGTAATTTTCTATAATTGCACTTAACATATATCCTAAGATAAAGATTGCCATAAAGTATTTCAGTCACAACTTCCACTGCTCCTGTAGAACAATTATTTAGTATACATGTAGCTGGAAAGATTTTTTAACCTAACAGGATGCAGTTAAAAGATGAACCCTTTGAAACTTTGATGATCATAAAGTGCAACAACAATCTTTTGTCTTAAAGTGTCCTCTGTAGAAAAAAAATCTGATTAAAATATATTAAGAAATATTACTGGGAAAAACCCTCTGTTTATAAATTAATACAATTAAGTGTTCAAAATCATAAAGATTTGTGTAATATGGGGAAATATCTTTATTTAGCTATTAATAACCTCAACGTTACTTACATAATTTGTTTTCTGTTATGCATGTACTTCTGTGTCTCTATTTCATACCTAACATAGTACCATGCCAAATGTCTATAAATATCAATTTACTAACTATGTGGTATGTTGTCCATAATGCCATAAGATGATTATATATTGAGCAAATAAAGAATGTATCTTAAGTCATTAAATTTAATATTATACTAAATATGAACCTGTAGATGTGTTAAAGAGTGTTTTATATTTTAAAAATTTGCAAAAACTCTTTATTTAGCTTTACTTTTTTAAAAGAAGTAATGATAATGGTAGTGCATTACTTTACTCATGTAAAGGTAATGTAATGCATTACTTCAAGAAAATCAAGTAATGGTAATTGTAATTTAATGACCAAATTCATGAAGTCATGGTAATTTAATGCATTACTTTTCAATGTAATTTGCCCCAAGCCTGCTGTATATGCAAGTACTCTACAACAGTCCCTCAAAGACTCAAGGGACTTATTACTTAGTTATGCCGATGACCACTCCGCATATGTTAGTTTCAATCCAAAAGCAATCGTAGATGAACGGTGTGTAATAACAAAATTAGAGAACGTCTTAGTTGATATAAATGACCAGATGAATCTAAACAGACTGAAACCTAACCCAAGTAAAACTGAATTTGTGTTATTTGGAAGTCCGCAGATGCTATATTTGTCTTCTTCCACTTCCATAAATGTTGTGGGTGCTAGTGTAAATTCATCTGTGTGTATCAAGTATCTCGGTTGTTATCTAGATGAACATATAACTTTCAAGAAATTGTCAGCGAAAAATGCAAAACAATATCCTTGAATTTGTTCTTGATCAATAATATTTGCCAATACCTCACTGACGACTCGTGCAAGCAAATAGTACAGTCCTTCGTTACTAGCCATCTGGACTATGCCAACAGTGTCCTGTAAGGATTGCCGGAATGTACCATAAACAGGTTGCAGTTATTGCACAATCGCGCTGCCAAACTTGTGCTAAAATGGAAGTCGACTGAAAGCTCTACAGAAGCTCTTAAGCGATTACACTTGTTACCCGTCTATTTTTGAATTAGATTAAAAATCGCGTGTGTTCTTTTTCAGTGCCTCAACGATAGTGAAAGCCCAATATACCTCAGAGAAATGCTAAGTATACGAGAATCACCATATAGCATTCGCTCCATGAGAAGTGTCACAAAAACACTAAATGTTCCTGCCGTCAAACGCAAAACCTTTGCTGCCAGGTCATTTGAAATATTAGGACCGATCGTTTGGAATGAATTGCCGAGAGACTTGAGAACCATTCGTGATTTTGCTTCTATTAAGCACCAGCTAAACTCTTCTGAGACATTTTTAAATTCTGCATGTATAACAAATTTATGTATTTTATTTGTGAGGTACAGCGCCATTGATTGCATTTTTCTTTGTAAAATTGTGCGCTTTATAAATTATAATAATAATAAAATAATAATAATAATCAATTAATCAATTAATTCGTGAAGGATGTAAATTGGTGGTAAAGAGGTACCTGGAAATTTCACGAAAGTTGAACCACCACGAAATCTAATGATTCCACAGTATCTAAAAACTGTTTAATAAAAAATGTTGTGCACCCAATTAAAAAAATTAGTACTTAGTTATTCAATAATTTAACGAATGCAATGATCAAAACAGAATAAAAATTTCTATCAATTAAACTCAGAACAATTGAAACATTTCAACTGCTTTTGTCTCTGATAAATGTTTGTCATAACAGACCTTAAGATATGCGAAGGGGTGTCATTTTTATCTGCAATGTTGGAGGTTTAAGTAATAAATGATGAACATTCGATTTTATTTCTTGCACATCCGATGAGATTATTTAATGTATCTGAATATCAAAGGGTGTCATTTTTATCTGCATATACAATGTAAAAGGTTTAAGTAATAAATGATTAACATTTGATTTTATTTCTTCCACATCCGATGAGTTCTATTCATTTTCACATTTACATGTGTATCAATACAAACAAAAATACTCTATAAAAATGCATCACTCTCTATTGATACATGTCAGCACAACTTAGATATCAATCTTACACTCAGTCTCATCTGTCCCCTACTTGTCATTGCAGTGATGTACATGCAATGTGATTTTATGTTATGAAAACAAGAAACAAAAATGAGGAGTTATGTTTTTTAGTTATATTTTATTTTATCAAAATAAAAGTCCTGAAACTTTCCACGTATATTCACAAAAAGGCATCAGCTTTATTACGCTGAAAAGCGGAAAAATCATGTTTACGTGATGACCATTTTATTTTTCATCTTATAAAATACAAAAGTGTGCAGTACTGTGAAATGTTCGTTTTTCGCCTGTGGCTTTCGTGGGATACCCTTGACATCCACGAATAAAAATGATTCGACAGTTATTAATAATTTATAATTATAACCAAGGAGGTAAATGCAATAATGTCCATGGGAAAAAGCTGCCGTTTAATAATGCCGGAAGCATTCTTAAAAGAGATAATCACAACTACCAAATTATATTCCATGAACCCATATAAGTACAGTTTATAGAAAACTTAAATTACATACAAATTTATTTTAATCTACTTAAAACTAAAATTTGACAATGGACCTCAGCATAAGTATAATATTATAACTAAATGTTTTTTTCTCTCACTTTTTTGAACCTTTAAATACCAGAAATATTGTCTATAAATGATCACGATCATCAGAAGGCTATGATCAGGCTACTTCTGTAATGTGAATTTTATAAAAGAAAATTGACCTATGGAAAATTTTGTTGGTTTTTACTGTTTTTAAATACATTTATTCTAGTTTCGAGTCAAGAATTTTTAACTTTATAAGGAATCAGTATGTATGCAAAGTTGCTAGTAGTTTTAACCTTCCTAGTCCCTAATAGTAATGCAAACAGGACTAGGTCCATTTAGCGCAGAAATTGAAGCGACTTTTTGAAGCGGATTACTTACTTCACAGTAGGTTTTTTTTAAAGATTCAAACAGTAAAAAAGGCGTAAAAATTATTTTTACAATCTTAAAAATATTTTGTAGATCTAAGAAGGGTTGTAGTGACATGTACAACCTCTCAATATCAAAGAAAAGAACTTATCAAAAATCTGAAACAAAATGGATGTCAGAAATCGAATTAACTAAAAATCAATGGAGGAAAATTTATACTCTTGCCCTTTAGTGCACAAAGGATTCAAAATTAATTTGGCTTCAATACCAACTATTACATAGGATCTAGCCAATCAATTATTTTTTATATAGAGTAGGGAAAGTAAATTCTTCGTTGTGTTACTTTTGTCAACAGACCCCTGAGACAATTTAATTTCAAGCTTTCATTTGTTTGCAAGCATATTTTTTAAGAATTTAAAGATTTCTTAAAATATTTTATCCATAAATTAAAAATTTATGTTAGAACCGCGAGGGTTATCTTTCCTGCGGTATTATCAAACGTTATACAGCATCTTCATATATGGACACAAAATCAACTTCGCCAGCTGTAACCAATAGATTTATTTCGCGGTAAAATTGTGGGAGCGTCATTTTAATAGCTTTGGTTCTTACTACCTTCAGAACACCGATTGCTAAGCATCGACAATTTTCAAAGCGATCTTTAAACCAGCCCCAACCCCAGCTTTCTTTTTTATGAACATGTATATAAAAAGAGAAAATGTTACGTATTTTCATTTTTTTTTAGCTTGGCGCGTTCAGACCACAAGAATTATGTGTTTCATAAATCATCTAATCAATTACATCATTGATTAAATGAGTAATGGGAGTTATTGATTGTTTAAGTTGTAAAATATAATAGCATAAAGAATCAAATATTCATAACTTTATTATTAATCTTATTTAAAGTTAATTACTATTGTAATATAATCATCTATTGTCATTTTCCTGATTATTTCGTTAAATAATATAGTCACAAAAGTGGCAGAGTGAAACATACCTATTTGTTTTGTGATGTTTTACATTAAAAAGGTGAAGGGCTAAGCGGGTTCAATTTCGAGCAGATAGAGATTGCATGGGAATATGAGTGAAATAATGCTATATGCATGGTCAAGTTAAAACATTATCAATTATGGATATATGTATTTTGTACAATTCTCGTGCACAAAGTTACTTAAAAAATATTTACGAAACGCAAATTATAATTGGCTACTTAACCTGTAACCCAAACATTTTCTTCAATTTAGTATGTGAATCACATACATTTAGTATATCAAACCGTTAAAGCAAAAATTGGTCTGCAATGCCTTACCAAAATATTGTTTCCTTATTTGTTTGCAAGAAAACAATCCTGGCTTACAGTTTTACCATTTCGTGTGGTGAAAATTCGCTATTTAATCTTATCTCATGTAGATAAGAACATATAATATATTAGTTATTGTCCATCCTCAACAGTAAAGTATATACACACTATGAATAATACAGTAACACTTTCTGTATACAAATATCATAGCACGTAAGCTCGATTTAAATATAAAGAACTATCTTCCTGACGAGATGTAGTTCCATATTTCCAGATTATACTGGTTTAACATTCTTCACCCTGCTACTAACGTTTAAGAAATGTTTCATTTATTAAAGTTCAGTAATCGGTATAGTCACTGAAGAGAATTTGTTTTTAAATGAAAATACTATTCATGATAGTATGACTACTATGAGTGGTCAATGAACCTTTAATGCCTGATAAAGGCATAATAATGAAGAAATCGAGTCAACGTCTCTTAATCTTTTGTTATTGACATTTTAAGTCAAATATCAGAAATTAGGCCCTTTTCATAAATAATCAGTGAAAATATTCTGCCTTCTACATGCTTAAATTTTTACAATTTTTAATTGGCTAGTATGAGATTCAGATTATTAACATATTTTAATTGGGTTATCTATTAATCAAGAAGCAGATACTAGCAGTCAAAACAACTGTAAAAGTTCTTGAGTACATTAAATATCTATCATATTTATTATCATTTGCATACCTGTAAACAGAAATAAAACGCAAATTCTCATCAATTACATACACAATGTCAGATTGGGAAGCAAAACTTCTTATTGATAGGCCACCAGTAAAACTAATGGTTTACATTTTGAAGTCTATAATATTTACTTTACTAATTGTATAAGTCTTATTTGAATGTATGATACAAGTTAGACAACTTTGCTTCAGTACTTTCCTTTGATTAAATTGAGGAATAAAATGTAGTACGTAACCAATTATTCTGTCCCTGTTTGGTTTATATATTCTTCTTTTTATTTATTGATCTTTTACAAATACCAAAAACTAGTTCAATCACATTAGACGAGAAAGAAACGGTCACAATTCTTAAGAACGTATGTCATGGCTTGGTATAAATCCGGTTTCCATAAACCAACAACTCTTGATAAAGTCACAATATCAACTATTAGTTCTTGACAACAATTCCTCACTCACTACATGTATGTCATTTTTAATTAAATTTCAACTCGAAGATACTTTACTGATGTTAAATTAATCAGAATTTTAACGATTTAATGGAAACCAAAAAACATACGTAACACCTCAGTTGCGTTATATAATTCTGCACAAGGGCAGAGAGAAACACGACGTTAGACCGAGGGAAGAAACACTTCTATGTTGGACAACCTATGGTGACAATTTATCACTTATAATGGCCGTCAAAAAAGAAATACGTTGTAAATGTACATGGAATCAACGTTTGACAAACAAGTATCATACCAGCAAATGCTTATTTAAAAGGAAATTGTGGCAATCTTGAATGTTTAAATGCATATTGTTGTCAATGATGCAAAAAAAGTCACAGCTTTTGCGCAGGGTAACCGCAGCTTTTCGACCTAGTCATTATCAAACTACAATAGGACAACCAATCCACGAATGTAGCAACAAATTAATACAAAGATGAAAAAGCGCAAAATCAAAGAACCCACAACACACCAATACAACAATACAGAGTCTTTTGCATGGTCGGTTATCCCCCTTTGATATCAAAGTCATACCCCTGGTATCTGACAAAAATATCCACATTGACCTCATACACCTTAATAATGTCAATATTCTTTGACACTGTTCTTTGAAAATTTAATAAAATCAGAATATGTAGAATTTTTGCTAAAATAGCTATTAAAATTTCATTTTCTGTGCTGTGTGTATGTGGGAGTTTGAACTTTCAAGATGTTTGTTTCCAAAGGAAATAAAACGTAGTATCTGTATGTTGTTTGCTTAATATCGTGCAATACATTTTGATAAATTGTTCAATGTTTGGTTGCCAGTGTACGACAATAGTTTTAAATCTCATATTTTGAAAAGATAATACTCATAACTTATACAATAGTTTCAAATCTATTTTGCACATTATTCTTCATATGCATATTATAGTCTTTATTATTTGTATGCATTAGCTGCGGTTTTTCTCACTCGACCATCTCCCCTGCCTCCATTTTCTGTTATTCAAAGTTTCATGGGATGATAGGACAGGTTACGCAACATTATGTATTTTTCTCTTAGTCATGTTTAATATTCTTACATTTACTTGAACATTTGCTTTTTTATCATAGTATATTTAGAATTTAAATAAAACAAGTTAATGTTTTAAATTTGAAGGAAAAGCTAGGGTTAAAGAACGCCTAATAAGCAGTCATACTTTCGAAATCGTATTTCATTTATTGAAACTTGCATACAAAAATATCTTGTAATAATTCTCTCAAATTCATGGTATTGAAATATTATCATTTGATTATATAGACATTACTTTTTGATAGAAATATTGAAAATAATGTGATGCATTTTTAGAAATAGCCATGGTCACTAGAGGGTTTAACCATTCTTACTGGAATGTGCAGCGACTTAAATTCTATCATGAGATGTGTTTGTTTTTCCGAAATGGTTGACAATAACACATTCGGTGTATCAATAGCAAATGTTTAACAGCCATAATACAATTTTTTGCATATTCATTATTCCTTATTGAAAGACAAAATATATCAGAAAAGCATTCATCGGACCGTA
This sequence comes from Magallana gigas, assembly GCF_963853765.1. NCBI lineage: Eukaryota > Metazoa > Mollusca > Bivalvia > Ostreida > Ostreidae > Magallana > Magallana gigas. The sequence goes on along the minus strand of NC_088860.1, from coordinate 8,744,650 downwards.
TTCATATCTTACTTGCTAACATGTTGAAGTCAACTATTACAAAATCAATTTATATTTCTTATTCAAAAACATATTTCATTATGAATGAAAATTCAGTAAAAGTTTACTTGCAGTGGATTTAAACCGAGAGTTAGGACCAGGCAACAATTGTTTTCTTCTAACAAATAGACGGCCGAATATTTTTTTCCTAGGAATAATGCATTAGAGTAACAGACTTACAGTGTTTGAAGCTGTGATAGGCCCTGAAAACCGTTGCTGTCGATCTTACTTATCTGATTGCCATTAAGGTACCTACATGAGGACAATAACAATTAATTGATAAAATAATACTTGAAAGTTTACAATACAAATCCAACAGAGAAAATTATTATGCAAATCAAGAATAAATACAATAATGTAAGCAAGCGTGTAGGGGCTCATATATCTAACATGTTTTTTCTCTGCACTTTTGTTGGTGTTTGTAACATTTAATATACATGTGTAAGTAGGAAATTGATGTTTCCGATGAATGCTTCTTAAAACCTTAACAAATGTGTATTATAAAACTATTCAATAACATTTGAGAGAAAAAAAAATATCGTTGATCTTAGCATTGGCTAATAAATTTGACCGGTGAAGTGCATCCAGTGACTGTCATGCAATGACAAAATAATTAACATTTAGATGAAAATATATTCATTATGGGGCTCATTTAATTTACGACTAAAATTGGTCTACCATTAGTAAATACGATATAAACAGGCACAAGCAAATAATTCTTATAAAAAATTAATCTCATCAATCAATTGTATCTTTTGAATGTGTGTACCCGAGATTTAAACATCATCCTTTTTATTTTAAATATAATCACAAAGAAGGCACAACATTATTTAAAACAGACACAATTCATCATTTCACTGTGGAATAATTAAAATTCATGGGCATTGATATTGTGAATTGTTAAAACTTTATAGGTTCGTGGAGACGTAAAATCGTGTATTTTATTTTACCTCCGAAAGGAAATATGACTTTATAATACAAATAATCAAATAATTAATTAATTCATGGATGATGTTAATTTGTGGTAAAGAGGGACACTCGAATTCCATGAAAATTGAGACAACACAAAATCTTTGATTCCGCGGCATCTAAAAACTGCTTTAATTTAGATTTTTTTATTGTGCACCCAATTAATGTATTTGCTTCTAAGTTATCCAACAATTAAGTGCAGGTTCACGTAAGAATCAGGCAAACAGTGATAAGTCATATCTTTCATATTGAGATGATAATTTACTTTGAGAACAGTATAAATAAGTGTTCTCAAAAATGATAAAATTTTTAGTGAATCGTGCATAATTGTGAAGCTGTTTTACTAAAAATAGATCCACTCTGTCACAGTTTTTAAACACAATGAAAACACTATGGTATGCAGATCTGACAGGATTTTCAGAAATTCAGTGTCAATTCATGTATTCAAAAATGTTGGTATGAAGTGAAGAAAATGCCCTCTTCTTTTTTCTCATGTAAAAAGATGTAGTATCTCATTGGTTTCCATGGCAACCACGACAATAATGAGCCATACAGTCTTTAAAATTAGAGAAAAACGATCACTTTTATGTCTCTTTTTTAAAAAAAACAGCAAACATATATGACTATGTATATAAATAAATGAATAAAGGATATTCTGAACTATTTTTTTACTCTATGAAAAGTTTTGAAAAATTAACAGACAGTTTACATAATCTAAGCAATCATGTGGGATTCCTTACAAAATTTAAAAAAATCTTTATCATTTTTACATGTATCCAAGAGTAATAATATAATTTTACTACATATTCTTAGTTTCTTTTTAAAACAAGGATTAGACTTTGATTTCATTGATGTGTAAATGTTATTGTTTTAACCCATTACCTGTGAAAATGTGATCTTACATCATTATTGATCGGGATCGGAATACCAAATATTGTGTTTCAAATTTATACCGAATTTTCTCAGACTTCTAAAAGATACGTTCATAAAGTTATCAAAAGTTTAGTTTTCAACTATATTTAATGATGTATCACAAATCTTAAAACAATATATAAGTATGTCTATCAAAAAATAATGGAAGAAGCCTAAGTTAGCAAGGCTTCCGGTAACTAACAGGGAAAAGGAACAATATTAACTGTCCGACCTGCTCAGTGCTGTATAACATGGTTATAGTGAGTAATATGTACAACCATTAAAAAACTTATATACAATATTTTTTGTCTCGGTGGTCAATAATACCTGAACCTTAACATGTACTTTTGAGGAATTCATATTTTTACGTAATTTAAAATGAGGTCAACTTGTAGAGGTATGTTGACTTTAAAAAATATAACACAATTCTTTTTAGACAAAGATGTCTGCAGATTTGTTAAATACCATGTACACCATATTAAACAATTAAAATGAATTTATCATAATATGAGCATAAATTAAGTTAAAAGTACTTTCATGTGAACCCTTAGCCCAGCCTTTCCAATCAAAAATAAATATATCTCTATACTACATGTATTACAATGTACAGTAAAACAGGCTCATATCTGATATATAAATTTAGAATATGTTTGTAGACTATATGGGGGGGGGGGGGGGGGGGGGGTCCTCAGTAAGCATCAATTAATTGTAAGCGTAATTATTGTAACCCTGTGTTAGTATATATAATATGTACATTGGATATAGTTTAATCATTAAGGGCATGCTTTATATTCCAGAATTTAACGAAACATAAGCATTTTTCACTCGATAGATAGAGAGAGAGATAGAGAGAGAGAGATAGACTACAAGGTATTATAATGAAAACAACTATATGTAGAAAACACGTGTGACAAAATAACAAGTACTTTATTAAACTGACTTCCGGTCATACATATAATAAACAAGTCGTACATACTCGATATACATGACACCATACATGTCAAAATGTATCGCACATACTATAGATGGATATATCAAACATCAACCAATAGATTACATATTGATTTTTTTTCCTCAATTTGGACCCTGGAAAGGCTCAAAGTTTACAATTTTTTAAAAAGAAAATCCTAAGTGAATGATTGCACACAAACAAGACATGTTTGTGAAACAATTATGCCCCCTCCTTTGGAAACATCTGAGAAGAAAATGCAAATAATTGGAATTTTTTTTAAGTAGGTAAAAAATTGCTCAATCATACCCAAATAATAACTTTGCCAAGATTTTAATCAGATAAATCTGTATACCAAATTTCATTTCAAAATGTGCAACCCCTGCGAAGAAAATAAATGGTAACTGTTGGTAGACTGGCCGACCGACCAACAGACAGACAGACAGAGAGACAGACGCACAGCAGCAAAGTGATATGCCCTACCTTCTTCGAAGGGGGGATAAAAAAAAAGTGCATATATTTATATGAATGTGCAGCAGTTGGGTAAATGCTGTGTATACAAATTTATGCTATTAGAATATTCATATATACTGGTACATGTATATGTAGTCCAAAAATGTAGCTACCATCATGGTAATTACATAAATACAAAATATGAATTTCATGAAAATGCATTAATTATAGTGGATATCATGTAGTACATTTCATCAGATGGTTATATCATTATTACCCGCAATGATTTTGCGCCAGCGTGGGCCCTTTAACGCTGCACCGCTCACCTACTCTGACAAACTTCCCCCCATGCACATATAATTTCTGGGGGAAACACTGTTAATGTAGTCCAAATAATGTAGCTACCATCATGGTAATTACATAAATACAAATATGAAGATGAAATCATGATATATCATGATAAGTACATAAGTATTTCACTAGTTATCTTATTATATAAATATCATAGCATTCTGAGATTCTTTTTTTTATATTAGAAATTCAATTAACTTAATTATTAGTTATTGTTCTGTCTTCCTTGATTATTAACCATGCAGTTAAATTTGTCTTTCTTAATGCTAATAACACATAATTTTTCTTGAAAAAATGAGATATAAAATTTCTTTCTTCTTTCTATACATGTATAATGGACAATCAGTGAGAAAGGGACATACATACATGTTCTACATAAATTAGTTATACATGTACATGTAATTACTGTTATATATATTAACATAGTTTTTTGACATTGAAAAAATTTGAGTGTGAAGTTCAATGTTAGTTATTTCCTCACATACAGGTAGTTTATAAGCTCTTTATCTGTTGGAGTTGTTTTAGGTCCTAACATAATCAATTGTTTTAATTTCTCTGATTGCCCTGGTGCAATCAGATTACGCACTGAGTCAACACATTCTTCGACTTTTCGCTTTTTGAAACATTCTGTAAGATATATTCTGCCTCATCAGTCCAGTTTGATGTTGTGACAGGGTCTGTGATTGTCAAAGTTCTGAGTCCTGAAATAGAAAGATTTAAAAACAAGAAATATTGTTACTTTTCATATGTTATGTAAAACAAAATATTAATATTAATACACCAGTCATGTCAAAAAAGCCTACGTAAAACATTGATTCCTATTCCAATCTGAAAAGATAGAATCAGTAGATACAGAAAGTTGATGGTTGGGTGGATTGGTCTATGTTAATAAAATTGAAGGTAGGGCCAATTGTGGAACCCTATTAGACTCTATTAAATCAATATAATCTTAAATGAATTAATCAAAGAAGATTTGAACTTCTGCAATGGGATCTCAACCCCTGACCATTTATGATACAATGAATGGTTCGGAATAGGGAAAAACAACAGGGGATACTTGCCAAACCATTACATAAATTAAATAGATCTTCAAATACCAGCAACAATATAATTGTTAAGGGTGGGATGTAAACTGACCAATGAATTATAAAAATGTGGGATAAGAGATGACCCCGGACATTTGCATACCAAAGTAATCGCCACATCTTATCATGAGCTGCATCAAAGAATTTACATGTACATTTAGGGGTGGGGATCTCTACTGGAGCACAGATTACCGGTACATGTATATAATGAGGGTGTGGAAATGACCTAATCATTATTTTAACCTTTGCAATTATTTTATAAAATTACAAGTATATTATCGGTCAAATATTGTTAAAAAGAAATTTCTAAAAGAGTGAAAGTGTTTTGATTATAATATACTGTTATCCACATCAATATCGACAGGCGTTCCATACCCCCAAGTTTAGTGAGGGAAAAAAACCCACCTTATTTTTACCCCACAATGAAAAGCAGCTGTGAAAAAAAAAACTACAATGTGGAACTTTTCATTCAAGATTGACTGGTGTTTTGTTTCAATTGTTGATTGAGGCATGAACACATATTAGTTTCTAATATACATGTAGGGATACATCATTTTTCAATGTATCTGAAAACAAAGGGCAGTGTAAGCCAGGCTACTGCAGTACATTTATTCAAATCAAGATATAAATATATGTTAAAACAACACACCATTTATAATTAGACTTGTAAATGAACAGATGAAAGTATACATTCGTAAAGTATGCAATTATATTTGAGTGTCCGGATAATTGCCAAAATCAATCGCTTTGATGTTCTAAAAATAGATTCGGGGAAAACCAGTATGATCACCGATACATGTACATACTTCACAGCAGTTGTTAGTTAACTTATATCACTTTCTGAAAAGGCTTATTTTATTCAACATATATAGCATGGATATGCAATAATATACCTGTATATAATGTGATTCTTTGGGGTATGACTTCCTTCGCTTTCCGCGGCTGGGTTGACAGGTTGTTTGTCGGCCATCACTAAGTTTTAAACCTTGCAGATGTCTTGTTATGTCTCTGCAACAATTACAAAGGGTCGCTGGAGTTGTTCATTCTGAATTGGCTTTATACAGACTTGTGAAACTGTTTGCGTAGTGTCCCGAAACCGTGTATTCTTCTCGAACTTCCATTTTCGCGCACTAGCGCACGTAGCAACGAGGCGCCATCTAGCGATGATATTGTGAATCAACCAAGAAAGACAACCAGATTTCACTGGAATTTGTTAATTTTAACGGCAATTTAAACTCGAAACTCAAACTTTTCAATACTTTTTAAAATTGGAAATCATTGTGCTGAGTGAGTTTAGTAACTAGTTATAATCAAATTTTCACGTAAGGTTTGCTGTTTTTAGTAATTTGATGAAAATATATGCTATTTTACTATGACTTGCACGGCGTCAAAATGGAGCGCCTTGTCAATATATCGGGCCCGTATTCAAAAACGAAACGGAATATTTCAGAATAATTTGGCACATACATTCTAAACATCCCAGTTGCTTGCTAGGTAAAATTTCGTTTTATTTTGCGTCTTATCACTTATCACAAAATTTCGATAATGCCTGATTCTTACGTGAACCTGTACTTAAACGAATACGATGATCTAAACAGAATAAGAATTTCTTTCAACCAAACTCAGGACAATTGAACCATTTCGACTGCTTATGTCGCTGATAAATATTTGTCATAATAGACCATAAGATATTCTTTAAATGTATCCGAATATCAAGGTGTGTCATTTTTATCTGCATATAAGAGGTTTAAGGTTTGAATAATAAACATTCAGTTTTATTTCTTGCTCATTTAATGAGTTCTAATTATGAAAATACATCACTTTCTATTGATGCATGCCAGCACAAGTTACAAATCAATGTTACACTCGTTCTCATTTGTTCCCTACTTGTCATTGCAGTGATGTTCATCGATTTGATGTGATGTTATAAACACAAGAAACATATATGAAGAGTTGTGTTTTTGGAGTTATATTTTATCAAAGTAAAAGTCCTGAAACATTCCACGTATATTCGCAAAAAGGCATCAGCTTTTTTATTACGCTGATAAGCGGAAAAATCATGTTTACGTGATGATTATTTTATTTTTCTTCTTATAAAATACATTAGTGTACAATACTGTAGAATCTTCGTTTTTCGTTGGGGACCAACGTCTGTGGCTTTCGTTGGATACCCTTGCAAACGAATTTGCATCCCAACAAACCTATACACAATCATTGTCTTATATTTATTAAAGTTATCCCGAATACACAACTATCGAAATTACGTCCCCATGATCGAGGACAATTTTGGCTACCCACAAACATTGACCCCAACAAATAAAAATAATTTATAATTTGTAACCATGAAAGTAAATGCAACAATGTCCATGAGAAAAAGCTACAGTTAAAATAATGCCGGAAGAATTCTCTAAAACGATAATCACTTATACAAAATTATATTCCAAGAACCCATATAAGTACAATTTATAGAAAACTTAAATTACATACAAATTTATTTTAATCTACTTAATACTAAAATTTGACAATGGACCTCAGCATCAGTATGATATTTCAACTTAATTCCTTTTTATTCACTTTTTAAACCTTGAAATATCAGAAATATTGTTTATAAATGATTACGGTCATCAGAAGTCTATGATCAGGCAACTTCTGTAATGTGAATTTTATAAAAGAAAATTGACGTATGGAATTTTTTTGTGTTTTTTACTGTTTTTTAAAAATACATTTATTAAAGTTTTGAGTCAAGAATTTTCAACTTTATATGGAATCAGTATATATGCTAATTTGCAAGTACTTTTAACCTTCCTAGTTCCTAATAATAATGCAAACCGGACTAGGTCCATTTAGCGCAGGAATGGAAGCGACTTTTTGAAGCGGACTATCTACTTAACAGTATTTTTTTTCAAGATTCAAACAGTCAAAAAAAAAGCGAAAAAATTATTGTTACAGCCCTAAAAATATTTTGTAGATCTAAGAAGGGTTGTAGTGACATGTACAACCTATCGATATCAAAGAAAAGAACTTATCCAAAATCTGAAACAAAATCGATGTCAGAAATCGAATTAACTAAAACCAATGGAGGAAAATTTATGCTCTGCCCCTTTAGTGCACGAAGGATTCAGAATTACTATGGCTTCAATACCAACTATTACATAGGATCTAGCCAATCAATTATTTTTTTTTATAGAGTAGGGAAAGTAAATTCTTCGTTGTATTACTTTTGTCAACAGACCCCTGAGACAATAGAACATATTGTTGTTGACTGCAATTTAGTGAAAGAAATTTGGATTGAATTGGAGAAATGGATGACAGATATCTTTGGTTTACAAACCAAGTTTGATAAATATTTAATCCTTTTTGGAAACTATGATAACAGATTTTTTCATAGGTTAGACAATGTAATCATTTTCTTTTACAAAACAATATATTTTGCAAAGTAAAATGATAACATCAACGCTAAATGTTAATATGATTAAAACACTCACAATTCTCTTAGCTGTGACAGCCCTTGAAATGCATTATTGTTTATCTGACTTATCTGGTTGGAGTATAGATACACTGTTGAACCGCAAGGGTTATCTTTCCTGCGGTATTATCAAAAGTTATACAGCATCTTCATATGGACACAAAATCAACTTCGCCGGTTGTAACCAACAGATTAATTTCGCGGTAAAATTGTGGAAGCGTCATTTTAATAGCGTTGGTTCTTACTACCCTTCAGTACACCGATTGCTAAGCATCGAACATTTTCAAAGCAATCTTTAAACCGTCCCCCAACCCCAGCTTCCTTTTTCATGAACATGTATATAAAAAAGAGAAAATGTTAAGTATTTTCATTTTTTTAATTTAGCGCTTTCAGACCACAAGGATTATGTTTTTCATAAATTATCTAATCAATTACATCATTGATTAAATGAGTAATGGGAGCTATTTATTGTTTAGTTGTAAAATATAATGACATAAAGAATCAAATATTCATAATTTTATTATTAATCTTATTTAAAGTTAATTACTATTGTAATATAATCATCTATTGTCATTTCCCTGATTATTTCGTTAAATAATATAGTCACAAAAGTGGCAGAGTGAAACATACCTATTTGTTTTGTGATGTTTTACATTAAAAAGGTGAAGGGCTAAGCGGGTTCAATTTCGAGCAGATAGAGATTTCATGGGAATACGAGTGAAATAATGCTATATGCATGGTCAAGTTTGAACATTATCAATTTTGGATATATGTATTTTGTACAATTCTCATGCTCAAAGTTACTAAACAAATATTTACGAAACGAAATTGAAGAAAATGTTTGGGTTACAGATTAAGTAGCCAATCATAATTGGATACTTAACCTGTAACCCAAACATTTTCTTCAATTTACTATGTGAATCATATACATTCAACATATCAAACCCTTAAAGCAAACATTTTCTGCAATGCCTTACCAAAATATTTTTTCCCACTTATCTGTTTGCAACAAAACAATCCTGGCTTACTGTTTTACCATTTCGTGTTGTGAAAATCCGCTATTTAATCTTATCTTATGTAGATAAGAGCATATACTATTCTAGTTAGTTAGTTATCCTCAACAGTAAAGTATATATACACACCATGAATAATACAGTAACACTTTCTGTATATACATACATGTATCATAGCACGTAAGCTCGATTTAAATATAAAGAACTATCTTCCTGATGATCTGAGCTGTACTTCCATATTTCCAGATTATACTTGTTTAGCATTCTTCACTCTGCTACTACAGTGTAACGTTTAAGAAATGTTTCATTTATTTAAATTCAGTAATCGGTATAGTCACTGAAGAGAATTTATTTTTAAATGAAAATATTATTTATAATAGTATGATTACTATGAGTGGTCAATGAACCTTCAATGCTTGATAAAGGCATAATAATGAAGGATTCGAGTCAACGTCTCTTAATCTTTAGGTATTGACATTTTAAGTCAAATATTAGAAATTAGACCATTTTCCTAATTAATCGGTGAAAATATTCTGCCTTATACATGCTTAAATTATTACAATTTTTAATTGGCTAGTATGAGATTTAGATTATTAACATATTTTAATTGCGTTATCTATTAATCAAGAAGCAGATACTAGCAGTCAAAACAACTGTAAAAGTTCTTGAGTACATTAAATATCTATTATATTTATTATCATTTGCATACCTGTAAACAGAGATAAAACACAAACTTCAACAATTACATACACAAAATCAGATTGGAAAGCAAAACATCTCATTGATGGGCCACCAGTAAAACTAATGGTTTCCATTTTGAAGTCTATAATGTTTACTTTACTAATTGTATCAGTCTTATTTGAATGTATGATACAAGTTAGACAACTTTGCTTCAGTACTTTCCTTTGATTAAATTGAGGAATAAAATGTAGTACGTAACCAATTATTCTGTCCCTGTTTGGTTTATATATTCTTTTTTTATTTATTGATCTTTTACAAATACCAAAACATAGTTCAATCACATTCGACGAGAAAGAAAAGGTCTCAATTCTTATGAACGTATGTCATGGCTTGGTATAAATCCGGTTTCCATAAACCAACAACTCTTGATAAAGTCACAATATCAACTATTAGTTCTGGACAACAATTCCTCACTCACTACATGTATGTCATTTTTAATTAAATTTCAACTCGAAGATACATTGCTGATGTTATATTAAACATAATTTTAACGATTAAATGGAAACCAAAAAGCCTACGTACACACCCCAGTTGTGTTATATAAATCTGCACGTTGGCAGACAGAAACACGACGTTAGACCGAGGGAAGAAATACTTCTATGCTGGACAACCTATGGTGACAATTTATCACTTATAATGGCTGTCAAAAAAGAAATACGTTGTAAATGTACATAGAATCAACGTTTGACAAACAAGTACCATACCAGCAAATGCTTATTCAAAAGGAAATTGTAGCAATCTTGAATGTTTAAATGCATATCGTTGTCAATGATGCACAGACGGTCACACATCTTTTGCGCCTGGTACCAGTCGCTTTACAACTGATTCATTATCAAACTACAATAGGACAACCAATCCACGAATGTAGCAACAAATTAATACAAAGATGAAATAGCACAAAATCAATCAATGAACCCACAACACACCATTACAACAAAAAACAAGTCCTCTGCATGGTCGGTTATCCCCCCCCCCTTTATACCATTGTCATGCCCCTGGTATCTGCCATAAATATCCACGTTGACCTCATACACCTTAATAATGTCAATATTCTTTGACACTGTTCTTTGAAAAGTTAATAAAATCAGAATAGGTAGAATTCTTGCTAAAATAGCTATCAAAATTTCATTTCATGTGCTGTGTGTATGTGGAATTTTGAACTTTCAAGATTTTTGTTTCGAAAGGAAATAAAACGTAGTATCTGTATGTTGTTTGCTTAATATCGATCAATACGTTTTGATAAATCGTTCAATGTTTGGTTGCCAGTGTACGACAATAGTTTTAAATCTTTTATTTTGAATAGATAATACTCATGACTTATACAATAGTTTTAAATCTATTTTTGCGCATTATTCTTCATATGCATATTATAGTCTCTGTTATTTGTAAGCATTGGCTGCAGATTTCTCAATCGACCATCTCCCCTACCTCCATTTTCTATTATTTATAGTTTCATGGAATGATATGACAGGTTACGCAACATCTTGTATTTTTCTCTTAATCATGTTTTATATTTATACATTTACTTGAACGTTTGCTTTTTATCTTTGTATATTTAAAAATTGAATTAGGGAATATTTCTCTACTTACGGTGTTTTGTCAGTTTATGTACCAACTTTAAAATGATGTTTTCTAGTCAAGAACTGCTATTTCAAGCTCAACAAAGTTTGACAATAAACTTCTAACCAGTCCTTAAAAGCGATAATACCGCTGTAAAAGTACGATGCACAGTTGTACAATATAACAAGTCAATGCTTTAAGTTTGAAGTAAAAGCCTAGGGTTAAAAAACGCCTAATAAGCAGTCAAATTTTCGAAATCGTATTTTATTTAGTGAAACTAGCATAAACAAATCTTGTAATAATTCTCGCAAATTCATGGTATTGAAATATTATCATTTGATTATATAGACATTACTTTTTTGATAGAAATATTGAAAATACTGTGATGCATTTTTAGAAACCACCATAGTCACTAGAGGGTTATGACCATTCTTACTGGAATGGGCAGTGACTTTTATTCTATCATGAGATGTGTTTGTTGTTCCGAAATGGTTGACAATAACACATTCGGTGTATCAATAGCAAATGTTTAACAGCCATAATACAATTTATTGCATGTTCATTATTCCTTATTGAAAGACAAAATATATCAGAAAAGCATTCATCGGACCGTATTCATATCTTACTTGCTAACATGTTGAAGACGACTATTACAAAATAAATTTATATTTCTTATTCAAAAAATATTTCATCATCAATGACTATTCAGTAAAAGTTTACTTTCAGTGAATTGGAACCGAGAATTAGGACCAGGCAACAATTGGTGTTTTTTTCCAACAAATAAATCGGCGGAATATTTGTTCCTTGGAATAGTGCATTAGAGTAACATACTTACAATGTTTGAAGCTGTGATAGGCCATGAAAAGCGTTGCTGTCGATCTTACTTATCTGATTGTCATAAAGGTTCCTACATGAGTAAGAAAACAATTACTTGATAAAATTAGACTTGAAAGTTTACAATACAAATCCAACAGAGAAAATTATTATGCATATCTAAAATAAATAAAATAATGTAAGCAGGCATGTAGGGGCTCATATATCTAACATGTTTTTTCTCTGCACTTTTGTTAGTGTTTGTAACATTTAATATAAGTAGAAAATTGATGTTTCCGATGAATGCTTCTTAAAACCTTTACAAATGTGTATTATAGACCTATGTAATAATTTTTGAGAAACAAATTGTAGCGTTAATTTGACCGGTGAAGTGCATCCAGTGACTGTCATGCAATGACAAATTAATCAACGTTTAGGTGAAAATATATCCATAATGGGGCTAATTTAATTTATGACTAAAATATATTCTACCATTAATAAATACAATATAAACAGGTACAAGCAACAATTCTTACAAATATTAATCTCATCAATCAATTGTATCTTTTTAATGTGTGTACCCGAGATTTAAACATCATCCGTTTGATTCTAAATATGATCACAAAGAAAGCACAACATTATTTAAAACAGACAAAATTCATCATTTTACTGTGGAATGATTAAAATTCGTGGGGATTGATATTGTGAATTGCTAAAACTTTATAGGTTAGTTGAGACGTAAAATTGTGTATTTTATTTTACCTCCAAAAGGAAAAAGGGATATAGTGACATGTACAACCTCTTAATATAAAAAAAAAACTTATTCAAAATCTGAAACAAAATGGATGTCAAAAGTCGAATTAACTAAAAACAATGGAGGAAAATGTATATTCTGTCCCTTTAGTGCACAAAGGATTCAAAATTACTATGGCTTCAATACCAACTATTACATAGAATCTAGCCAATCAAATATCATTTACAAGAGTAGGGAAAGTAAACTCTTCGTTGTGTTACTTTTGTCAACAGACCCTTGAGAAAACAGAACATATTTTTGTCGACTGTAATTAAGTGAAAGAAATTTGGATTTAATTGGAGAAATAGATTACAGATACAGTGTATCTTTGGTTTACAAACAAAGTTTGATAAATATTCAGTCCTTTCTGGCAACAGAGATATTCATAGGTTACACAATTTAATCATTTTTTTTACAAAACAATATATTCTGCAAAGTAAAATGATAACATCAAGGCTACATTTTAATATAATAAAAACATCTATAACCAGGAGAATGTTTGTGAAAAAATAATTTCTTTTTAAAATTGTAATTATCATTCTTTTACCTATTGGAAAGATATATTTCAACATTTGGAACATTCATCACCATCTATAATCTCTCCTTAATGTCTCTCTCTCTTTCTTTTGTACTTTATCTTTGAATTTTTTTTTTCTAAAAAGAAAACCATTTTCACATCTCCTCGGCACCTTTTGTATTTCATTACTCTTCAAATGTGTTAGATCATGGTCACTATCAACATACCGACCACACTTTTGCGTCGACCTCTTCTTTACATAGTTACTAGAAAAGTTTGTGACATCGTGTTATAATGAATATTTTGAACTTTTGAGTTTGCAGTCCGGACCGAAATGTAAAACAATATATCTGAAAATATATTCAATATTATGAAATGTGTTTTAATTAAATTGAAATATTCAGGAATTTTATAACATAAATTTTGAGAAAAATAACCACAAACATTTATTTCTTTAAAAACATCGATACGACGTAAATAGCTTTAAATTTCTGTCTAAATAATTTGGATGCTTGTAGCCATTATCTAGATTCAAATCTAACTCAAAATACTTAATCCCTGAACATGTCAACAATTTTCGTTATATATTTTTGTTTTCATTTTGATCTCGGTTTAAAACTTAGGCATGCTAATAACAAAACTGTTGGGATGACGCATCTCGCAGAAAAATACATACTAGCGCAATGCACTTATCAACAGGCATAAATACTCTATTTAGGATTTGGATCTATATCCTTTACAAAACCTTTTGACACGCTGTAGTAAACATTTCCTTATACGGGTTAAAATATTATTGACCTTATTACTTATTAAAGTAGCTAGACGTTTTCAAGAGAGCAATCAATATACCTAGTGGCAGTAATGTATATCTTTCAACACATTTTGCTTTGTAAAACAAGCTGTGCAAAAGGGAATCCATGTGAATAAACTAAACAACGTATACTCAAGCAATATCTTTAGTGATCTTTGTTTTATGCTGCATCTATTACATGAAGGTGTTATTACTTTTACTTAAATTAAATTTCTAATATGGCGTCTTTTACAGCAACATTCATTCACAAATTGTAGGAGTAAACGACATCAAATAACCTGTCATAATCCAAGGACATAATAGTTATCAGTTATCTGATAAAGTATAATTCATGAATTATTGTATGTAGTGATTATGTTTTAAATCTGTCTTTTCCACAAAATATCAACGACATGATAAAATACTGTGTATTTCACCGCATACATATCTACCGCGGTCATTTTAAATTCACTATTCATTTTATTGAATATCATGTTTCTCTTTTATTTTATTTTCTTTTTTGGTGAAGAGAGGGGTGAAATATAATAGTTTGGTTTTATTACAATATGTTGTATATTCTACAAAGCTAACTCTATTCGGTATCTGATGTGTCATTATAAGTGGTTTTATAGACAGCATTTTTGCGCATAAATTAGTCACAGATCGGAAGTCTCTAATTCCTTTTTAATGGACGATGAGGAAGGATTGTGTGCTTTTTTAGTGTTTTGTGGGAAACAGAGACTTGAACTGACCAAGATAAGATGTGTTATTGAATAATGTTCCCTCATAATAAACCTGGTTTGGGAGATAAATACCAATGTTAATTAGACGTATCATTTAAAAGAAAATGGTAGTATACTCTCTAGGCAATTGCCAATCACTGTGTATTTATATGGATTTTAACAAACTGCATTGAAGCGGTGGTCTATCTCTTTTAGATAGATACGCGGGTAGGTAAGGCAACTCCGAGTGTAATGACCGTCGATATTATGATAAATTTAAAAATTGTTTATTTTTATGAAAACAGTGCTGAATATTAATATCAAGTAAATGTGTTCGCAATGATATTATGTTTACTACTTCGAAAGCGAGTCATGAAATGTTATCACGTGACAGCTGAAAATAGATCCCATATTTACCTTAACAAAAAATCAAAAAGTGTAAAACTACCCCGAAGTTCATTTATATTTATGATACAATAATTTGATCGACAATTAGATCATCTTTATTAGTAGTACAGCTAGAATCCTATTGTAAATCGCCCCCTCGACTTCTTCAATTTCAATGAAAATACTACGTATTGTAAATTACAACAAAAAAGCATAGGATTCTAACAGGACTTTTTAAGTAGTTTGGGTCATATGCTTTTGATGTTTGCCAAATTCAACTTTCATCATATCTGGGGTAGTGTAACACTTTTGCCTTTTTTGTACACACTGACAGAGGAAAGGCCGGTGAAGCCACATAAAAGACTATCTGCTTACCTTATAACACTCGCTAAAAAACTAAATGTCCATGCCCGTATTATCCTGATTATCTCAAATCTAACATTCATCGAAATCCTGTATATCAGTATAAAAGAAGTATAATGTCGGCATTGTTCACATGCATTCCAATGATTTTTCTCCCGACATTGATCTTCTTTATAAAACATGCATGTGTGGTCATCAACGATAATGATACGTAATAAAGAAAAATCGATAATACATTCAGTTAGAAGAGTTTCTAGAGACATTTTACGCCGGTAGTTTTTATAATTTAAACCAGAGATAAAGTAAAAATTGATATGTTTCTGATTAAAATATGACATCATGATGCTTATTGCGACGTGACATCAATGGAAGTTAACCAAAGCGATCGCTGAGAGTTGCCTTATTATATCCAAGTAATGTGGTTGTATCATAAAGCACCTAAAGGCATATCTATTCACCATAAAACAAACGTGATATTCAAAAAATAAAAATGTAATTTGATACATAAAGATAAAAATATGGCTTCAGTATCTTAATATCCATTTACAAGTTTAAAAAAAAAGACCAAATGTGAAATGCAGGAGGCAAAGTTAGTCAGCAATGTTTTATTAAAACATCATACAAATATTATCTTGATTACTTTTGTACAGATTAGAGAGTTATTTTTAGACTTAGTAGGGGTCTTAAATCTAGGTATCTAGGAATTTGTCATTCCTAAGTGTATATTTTAAATATTTCATTTTCTGATTCAATCATTCACTGGTAGGGAAAACATGAGTGTTGATTTTAACTTTTCACTTAAATATTTGTTATTGAAAATCTTATACCAATTCTCTTATTAAAAAATTTCACCTCTTCAAATGACCCGTGTTGATTTAAAAAAATCTGACACCAGAAACTTGCCTTTACTTTCTTGCCTATCCGTCTATATTACCGTTAATAATCTGTATAGATGGGTTAGATATATAAATGTACTTTTATTTTAATTATCCTTAATTACTTCTCTTGTAGCAATGCTGATTTGTATTTTACTTTACTTTTATATTCTTTGAAACAAGTATATGTATATAATTAATTATGTAGTTATCCTTTAATTTGTTTAAGAAAGAGGGTACGTAAATGACCTAATAGATTTTTGTTTACTTACAATGTTTCAAGCTGTGATAATCCCTGAAAGGCATTACTGTCGATCCTGTTTATCTGGTTGGACCCAAGGTTCCTTAATGAGTACATAAAAACATATATGTCAATCACAATGTTAACAAAAAACAGGCCAAAGGAAGGAATATCAAAGACAGAGAGTTATTGCATTAGGAAATGTTTCATATTCCAGTGAAAGTTAATTATTCATGTTCATTACTTATTTTTGCAATTCAGACATAAACAAACCCGCCACATTATACACTGGTTAAACTTCAATATTGATATTCACATTGCAACCTTCACGTTGCAAATCAGTTTTCGATGAATAACATCAACATCACATTTAAAAAGACTATCTATTTTCATTATCCTAAACTAATTAAGTCTGACAAAAATGATACTTAAAGCAACCAAAAAATTTCACATCTTGGGTTTAATAGAAAAAACCTCAAACAGTTTCGTAATGTTGAAATTTGATCATATTCTCTGCTTGTAGTGGATAATTACAAACTGGTATTTTTGTATATAAAAACAATGCTTCCATTGTATTGTGTGATGCATATATCAGTGAAACGAATTATTCTTACCAACCACACCTTCATTACTCAATTGTTTAAAGTATCCGCTCTAAAACATTAAACCATCCACATTGAAATTTAAAATAAATACTTCAAAAACACCAGTCTCTATTTATATACAAAGATTATGAACGGCATTATATAATACACTAGGTAACGGCGAGTGTGCAATGATATATGTATATTTATTTCAACAAAAGGCATTTATAGTCGTAAAATCATGATTGCGATTGACAAACGAAGATTGTAAATAAAGATTTTAAATGAAAAGGTAAAAGTAACACACACACGTTTTCCGTCATATTGAGTGATTGGAGATGACAATAAATTTTATACATGTATAATATACACATGGGAATGACAAATTGTAAGATATATAGAAATAAGACCCCTACCAAGTGTAGAATTAAGGCCTTGACTATATGTAGAATTTGCAGTCCACGTATAAATATCAAACATAAGCATTGGTAAGGAGGCACAATCATTTCATTATACAATTTTTTTTTTTTATCTTTGACGCATTGAGCAGCTCATATAAAGAAATGCAATTTTCAACTTCTTACCGTATATGTCCTTCGTACGTTATTTATAAGACAAAATTGACGGATGAAAAATGTCATTTGTTTATCAACGTTATTAAACTATAGTAAGGGTATATCTAATTCTTGAGTCAAGACATTTATTACGGGGCCCGTTTGTGTGACAGAAAACAAGTTATGGTGTATGAGTTTATTGGAAATCTGTTAAAATGGTAAAATGCATCAGCAAAGGATCAAATATAGGGTGTAAAAAAGTGAATTTTTATTCTGGCTAGGAGGTTTTAAGTTAATGATTGCAGCTTTATTCAGGCTGATTGACCCTGGCTTATTCAGGACTTATTTAAGCGTTTCTTATTCAGGAAACTCAGCTTTTATTCAGAGCTGAGCAAAGCAATGAAGCCCTCAAAATCATAAAAAATCAGCATTTAGATTGACAATAATTACGTAACAAACTAAGACGACATCTAACAATTTCACAATTTACACAAGGATTACAGAATTACATTGATAATAAAAGTCTCGATCATATTGTTCATAAAAAGAAGTCTATAACATATGTATTGAGGTTGAATAGTTTAGTATACTATATGTCTTTAAAGTTGTGGGCAGTTTAGCCCCCCTCAGATCTCTTAATCATGTTAAAGACCCAAATAATATCATAGCGCGTTCGCTGAAAATTGTAGCGCGTCATACAAAATTGGTCAGCCTACTGCGCAAAATCCATACTGTACTGTTTTTAAGATCGGTACAGTCGAGAACATGTACAATAGATAATTTTACAATATATAAACCGGGTCAAACGAACCGTATAAGTGTTGAATATATACGAAATACAATGAATTCTAACAACTACGTTTCTGAAAATTACTACAGATTTCACGACCTCATGAATTTTTTTAGCAAGCAAACCTATTTGCAGCTGTTGGAAAAAGTCTTTCAAAAACCGCTTTATATAGGACTTTCTCCTGATTTTGTATCTGAACATTTGCAGTGGTGTGTACAATACACCACTGTAAATAAACCTCTCAGGAAATGCCTGACACAAAGAAAATGCAATTACTCAGTAAAAAATGAACAAAATACATCTTGTTTGAATCATCAGTTTTATGGACTACCTTTAAGGCTAGATACACCCGTAATTAGCTGTAAATAATATTTATATTAATATTTTCACCCAACGAACGTCAAGTAAACATTTATATATCTAAAACAGTATAATCGAAATAACAGTTAAGAAATAAATAAATATCACTATTTGTCCATGAAACTACAGTGATGTTTGTTGCTGTTGTTTTCAGAATATTATTCAATGCTAAATACCCAGTGCATAACAATGTGTGGCATCATAAAAAATCGAATGCTAATTTGCTATAGAAGAACCGGTAAAAGAATTCATATATAAAAGTTTATAAACTTGTCGGTCTTTTTTCCATTTACTAAATTTCAAATAGATAGGCAACTATAATATTCTCAATACTCCGTAACACCTTACCGAATCATGCTACTGGGGTAGCAAGGGACAGTTTCGGATAAAGTACCTGTCAATATTTTTGTAAAATTGAGAGTTGCTGTACTTTAAGGTTTATGAGTGTTGCTAAAATTCATTAAATGATTTTTAATGATTATCATTAGTTAGAGGGGTGTCTCTTGTTGAAATTAATATGCAATATGTAGGCCCCATATGTAGGTATATGAGAATCAGAAGTAAATTGCAAAACCTGCGGCTATGACTGTTGTGTTGACTTTACACAGTGAAATTGCAAGTTACAGACGGGAGGTAAAATAACACGAAAAGTAGGTGGATGGGACATTGTAAACTATACACTCGATAAAAAACAAAATAGCAGTGCCCGTATTATCCTGATAATATCAAATCTAACAGTCATCGAAATCTTATATATCAGTATAAAATAAGTATAATTTCGGCATTGATTACATGCATTACAATGATTTTTCTCCCGACATTGATCTACTCTATTAAACATGCATAGGACGTCATCAATGATAATGATACGTAATACAGAAATATCGAAAATATATTCAGTAAGAAGAGTTTCCAGAGACATTTTACGCCGGTAGTGTTTATAATTTAAACCAGAGATAAAGTAAAAATTGATATGTTTCTGATTAAAATATGACATCATGATGCTTATTGCGACGTGACATCAATGGAAGTTAACCCAAGCGATCGCTGAGAGTTGCCTTATTATATCCGCGTAATGTGGTTGTATCATAAAGCACCTAAAGGCATCTCTATTCACCATAAAACAAACGTGATATTCAAAAAATAGTAATTTGATACATAAAGATAAAAATATGGCTTCAGTATCTTAAGATCCATTTACAAGTTTAGAAAAAAAAATACCCAATGTGAATTGCAGGAGGCAAAGTTAGTCAGCAATGTTTTATTAGAACATCATACAAATATAATATTGATTACTTTGGTGCAGATTAGAGAGTTATTTTTATACTTAGTAGGGGTCTTAAATCTATGTATCTAGGAATTTGTCATTCCTAAGTGTCAATTTTTAATATTTCATTTTCTGATTCAATCATTCACTGATAGAAAAAATATGAGTGCTGAGTTTGATTAACTTTTCATTTAAATATTCTCTTATTCAAATAGTTTACCTCTTCAAATGACCCGTGTTGATTTAATAAATACCTGACATCAGAAACTTGCCTTTACTTTCTTGCCTATCCGTCTATATTACCGTTAATAATCTTGATGTGTTAGATATATAAATGTACTTTTATTTTAATTATCCTTAATTACTTCTCTTGTAGCAAGGCTGATTTGTACTTTACTTTACTTTTATTTTCTCTGAAACAAGTATATGTATATAATTAATTATGTAATAATCCTTTAATTTGTTTAAGAAAGAGGGGGCGTAAATGACGTAGTAGATTTTTGTTTACTTACAATGTTTCAAGCTGTGATAATCCCTGAAAGGCATTACTGTCGATCCTGTTTATCTGGTTGGACCAAAGGTTCCTTAATGAGTACATAAAAAAACTTATATGTCAATCACAATGTTGACAAAAACATGCCAGAGGAAAGAATATCAAAAACAGAGAGTTATTGCATTAGAAAATGTTTCATATTCCAGTTAAAGTCAATTATTCGTGCTTATAATTATTTTTGCAATTGAGACATCATGAAACAACGCTATATTATTCACTGGTTAAACTTTAATATTCAATTATATAATAACAAAGTTTTAAATTGTGTTCCAATTTTGATTTAATCTAAAATACTTGATGATCTGGGGACCTACCGCTCACAACACATAAAATGTGTCAACATTTAGTATATGACGTCCTACTGATAATATTATTGCGATCATACATTTTTTTTTATTTAACGTTATCGTTGTCAGAGATTTAAATAAAGACCTACATGTAAATAGTCAAATTCAATGTAACATTTTGAAGTTCTTTGATAATTCCGTACATGCTTAAGTCTGGTGTTAAATAACTTTTTAGCATTTTGTTTGATTTGTTGGTTTTTCTGCTTTTATTGATATTTTCCCCTTGAGCGGCCATAAGGAGACTGCTGCAGAATTCATGACCAATAAAAATCACCATTTTTAATTTTAAAAAAACCCAAATCGAAATAGTTGTTATCTCTTAATTTCAAGTGTCCATAAGATATGACTAACAAAAATGTGTAAATTTCCTATAAACGATAATTTTCTTTGGATGTTTATGTATATATGTTCAACATTTTGCAGCAACAAGAAAATCCGGACCCTTTGCCAATTTTCTATGAAACAGTTTTACATGCACGTTCTCTATGTCGTTTTTTTATTTTTTGTTTCTTTGCTTTTGTGTTTGTTTGTTTATTCTTTCTTGACAACCACTATATCGGTTAATATTAAATATCTACGTTGATTCCACTGTGTATCTAAGGCACTGTTTTTATACCCGCACTTTCTAAAGAAAGTTCGGGTATATTGTTGTTACCCTGTTCCGTCCGTCCGTCCGTCTGTCCGTCCGTCTGTCCGTCCGTCTGTCACGTTTTACTTTCTCAAACTGCTCTTACATCTTATAAACCAGCAAACTGAACTCTTGGAGTTTGATTTGGGGTATCATGTTGTTTTGTATAAAGGTTTCAAAAATTCTCTGTTAGTCCTGGGGGTCAAATAATTTGTAAAAAATGACGTTTTTTCACAAAAAACCTTCTTCCTCGAACTCCTCCTACATTATCAAAAGTAGACAAATCATCTTTTGGAATATGTTTTAGGGTATCCTATAGATGCGCAATAAGGTTTTGGAATTTTCAATTTTGTCCTGGGTGTCATTTAATGGCTAAAAAATGACGTTTTTTTACAAAAAAAACTGGTTTCAAAACCGTCATTTTTTTAAGCAGTAGCCAAATGATCTTCTAGAATATGATTGGGGGTGTCATATTGAGGCATGATCAGGCTCCAGAATTTTTTTATTTATTAAGGGGATCAGTGGGCAAGAAAAAATGACGTTTTTTGGCAAAAAAAATATGGTTCCCAGAACTCCTCTTACAACTTTTGGAATAGCTACGTCATCTCTTGGGATATAATTGGGGCTGTCCTATAGATGTGCAATAAGGTTTTAAAAATTTAAATTTCATCCTGGGCGTCAAATAGTAGCAGAAAATTAACGTTTATCACTAAAAAAACAAACATTGATCCAAGAGCTCCTCTTATGATTTAATGGATAGACAATCATATCTTGGGATATGATAGGGACTGTTCTATAGATGTGCAGTAAGGTTTTCAAAATTTAAATTTCATCCAGGGAGTCAAAATGTAGCAGAAAATTGACGTTTATCACTTCCAAAAAAACATAGATCCTAGAACTCCTTTTATGATTTAATGGATAGACACATCATATCTTGGGATATGAAAGGAACTGTTCCATAGATGTGCATTACGGTTTTTAAAAAATTAAATTTAACCCTGAGGCCCATTACCTACCGGTACATACCTTTTGATGCCCTTTAAGGATCAAGAATATATATGGTTAAGGGGTGGGGATCTCAACCGTTTTTGAGATATTCATGCACTTCCTGTTCAAGGGGGGTCATGACCACCCCTGGGGCCCATGACCTACATACCGTTTGATGCCCCTTGACACAAGGAACAAGAATATATATGGTTTAAGGGTGGGGATCTCAACTGTTTTGAAGATATTAAGGGACTTGCTGTTTGAGGGCGTCAGGACCACCCACAGGGCCCATGACCTACATAACATTTGATGCCCCTTGACATCAGAAACATGAATATATATGGTTTAGGGGTCATGATTATAACAGTTTCTGAGATATATGGTAATTTTAAATTCCTGGGGGATGGGGCTGACCCCCAGGGGTCAGATCTAATAAACCCTATATATTGCCAGTAACAGCCAATATATGATTATGAAAACCCTATATTATTATCTTTGTCCGTTTTCAAGTTACCATTTACAATAGAATCTATGATTCTTTCTACAAGGTTCAACGTTAGACCCCACACCCTTTTGACACCCCCCTCCCCCCCCCCTCCCCCGAAAAGTGGTTGTCTAACCCAAAATGAGAAAAATCAAACCAGGGTGCACAACTAGATATGCAGGCCTATCATATCCTAGAGTTTTGTACAATTATGTTTAGCCATCTCTGAAAAACAAGTTCAGAGCGGGAATGAAGAAAAAGAAGATGAAGAATATATACATGTATTAAGAACCGTACAAAAACAATAAGTCTCTAAACTTCATTCAGGAGACTTAATAATTAATAAAGATTAAATAGAGATAGGATCATCAAACATCAATAATTTAAAGATAATTGACAATTTCTGATTCTAAGGGGGTCAGGATGACCCCTTAGGGTCATGACTTACATGCCATAAGGATCTGATGTGCCTGCATGACCTAAGGAGGAATAATATCTTTGGATTAAGGTGGGGATCTCAATGGTTTTTATGATATTTGATAATTTCAGGAAGAGCACTTGGGATCATGACCTACATACCATCTTAAATGCCTTGAACAAAGAAACAATAATATAATATGTACATGATATATGATTCAATTTAAGAACCCAGATATAGATCAATCATCTGTTTTGTAATACTTCCTATGTATATATACATGTACATGTATTAGTTTGTGTTTTGTTCTATACTATTCATGTTCATGACTGTAGAATGGCTTAGTCTTATTTTAAATTACATTAAAAAATTGTGAAATATATGACTTTGAACCCCCTCTCCCAAACAAACTCAAATATAAACTGTTCCCCCCCCCCTTCCTTGTCGAAAAATCTATTAAAATCAAAATATAATTTGGGTGTCTAAAAACTTTTATAAACTGGTAAAAAATGTTATTCTTAAAAAAAATTACATTACACCTTGCATAATTGACAAATGATCTATTGAGATACGATCAGAGGTCATATTTCTACCTTGGGATCAATAATTGGTATTCATTGACAAGTTAAAATTAATTAATAACAATAAATGATTCAAATTATAAATGTTTATACTCCACATTCATCCCCCCCCCAATCTAACCTGCTTACAAAGATTCAGTCTTCTTAATACATTCTTACATGTGTACAGTAGCAAATTTTAAATCATTTCTTGATTGCTTTTTCTCTTGTGATTCACATTAACATTTTGGAAATTGCTTAATTCAATTTTTAAGGTTTATAAACAAAATGTTATATGCATCACTGCCATGTGTATTCACCTATTTGGGGCAATTGTAAAGTCTCCTAAACAAAGCAGTGACATCATTAGGCTAGGAATTACCCACATGGATCAAACACTACTGTATAACATATGAATAAGATAAAATACATTATTATTTCTAGTTCTAAAATGTCAGGGTGTCTGCAAGGGGGAATAATCTTACAATACAATTTTACGCGCAATGACACAAAGAGCAAAAATAAATTAAACGGTTTAGGGATGAGGATCTCAGATCTCAGAAGTTAACAAAATATACAGTGTATCATATCATTTCCTATTTCATAAAGGCGGGGGGATGGGGGGGGGGGGTTTAAAGACAACACCTGGGGGTCATTAATGTACTTTACACCAGTTGATGCATCATAATGACTTTAGAAGATATTTTGTATTTTCCTGTTTCGTGGGGTCAGAACAGTCCCATAAGGTCATGACCGACATTGTATTTGATGCATTATAATACATTAAGAAAGAAATACTCCTTCCTTCCTATTATTACTCATATAAAAAATATAAGTGTCTACACTTACTTACATATGTAATACACAAATTTAATAAGAAATTGTTTATACAGGGTCAATATGGGGTCAACTCAACAGTGCATGCAGTCTGACAAATGAAAAAAATAACTTTTGCAACTAAAATGACAGAAACTTTACAAATGCGATAGGATAGGTAACGATGATAAGCTTATTTAAATATTAAAAGATGATGATACAGTATGCTGTCAAAGGGAGATTACATTTAGAAAGTGAAAGTAGAACTTATATACATGTGTATGTATGCACCAAAGTCAAGCTACTCAGCAATAAGCTACTCAGCAATAACGAAATTTGTTTACATTTTTATAATTATCGACTATATAAACAGAATTTACCGATCCCGATTGAAAAAAAATAATCATATACAGGGCGCCTAGCGCCCAAACTAGGACTTGTGACACCCAAGTGACACCGGATTCTTGGGGGCACGGGTGTCCCCCGGGATTTCCGTCCTAAAAATGGGGCGATATTAGCACCGAATTCTGGCGCCAGGGCGCTGAGTAGACCCTATCATTCTGTTTAATAGAGAGTCTAAACAGAGCGCCTAGCGCCCAAACTAGGACTTGTGACACCCAGAGGACACCGGATTCTTGGGGGCACGGGGGTCTCCCCGGGATTTCCGTCCCAAAAATGGGGCGATATTAACACCGATTTCTGGCGCCAGGGCGCTGAGTAGACCCTATCATTCTGTTTAATAGAGAGTCTAAACAGAGCGGCTAGCGCCCAAACTAGGACTTGTGACACCCAGATGACACCGGATTCTTGGGGGCAAGGGTGTCCCCCCGGGATTTCCGTCCCAAAAAGGGGCGATATTAACACCGATTTTTGGCGCCAGGGCGCTGAGTAGACCCTATCATTCTGTTTAATAGAGAGTCTCAACAGAGCGCCTAGCGCCCAAACTAGGACTTGTAACACCCAGAGGACACCGGATTCTTGGGGGCACGGGTTTCCTCCCGGGATTCCCGTCCCAAAAAGGGGCGATATTAGCACCGATTTCTGGCGCCAGGGCGCTGAGTAGACCCTATCATTCTGTTTAATAGAGAGTCTCAACAGAGCGCCTAGCGCCCAAACTAGGACTTGTGACACCCAGAGGACACCGGATTCTTGAGGGCACGGGTGTCCCCCCGGGATTTCCGTCCCAAAAAGGGGCCGTATTAGCACCGATTTCTTGCGCCAGGGCACTGAGTAGACCCTATTATTCTGTTTAATAGAGAGTCTAAACTGAGCGCTTAGCGCCCAAACTAGGACTTGTGACACCCAGATGACACCGGATTCTTGGGGGCAAGGGTGTTCCCCCGGGATTCCCGTCCCAAAAAGGGGCGATATTAACACCGATTTCTGGCGCCAGGGCGCTTAGTAGACCCTATCATTCTGTTTAATAGAGAGTCTAAACAGAGCGCCTAGCGCCCAAACTAGGACTTGTGACACCCAGAGGACAGCGGATTCTTGGGGGCACGGGTGTCCCCCCGGGATTCCCGTCCCCAAAGGGGCGATATTAACACCGATTTCTGGCGCCAGGGCGCTGAGTAGACCCTATCATTCTGTTAAATAGAGAGTTTAAACAGAGCGCCTAGCGCCCAAACTAGGACTTTAGACACCAAGAGGACACCGGATTCTTGGGGGCATGGGTGTCCCCCTAGGATCGCCGGCCCCAAAAGTGTCAATATAATCAGCGATTTGTGGTGCCAGAAACAAGAAATCAAAGAAACAAGAAAACAAAACTGAGTTGACCTTATCATATTGTCAAATAGAGGGTGCAAACAGAGCGCCTAGCACCCAAAGCAGTTCTTATATCACTCAGATGACACCGGATGTACAGGGGCTTTTAGTCCCCAGGAGATTTCTGACACAAAATGAGTCATTATAAGCACCAATATATAGCGCCAGGGCGCTGAGTTGACCCTACATACCGTTATATATTGAGTCTAAATATAGGATGCCTAGCGTTTAAACTAGGACTTGTGCTACATTGGTTACATCAGATTTTAGTGCGCAAGGGGATCCTATTGGAATCCCTGGCAAAAATTAATTGGTAATATAAGCACCGTTTTCTGGCGCAATGGACGCTGCGTTGACCCTATTTTGCCATACAGAGTCTAAACAGGGCAATGGGTGAATATATAAGGTCCCGCTTAATTCCATATAGAGTGAATTTGCCTTCTGTGACCCTTGTGTGTTATTTTTTGACCGCCTCTGTCAATTTAGTTTGAGCACTCGATTGGGGGCGGTTGCTATTTTCCTCTACATGCGGTATTATGACCAAGCATAGAATGTCTTATCGACGCTCCTCATTTTTAACGGACGGGAGCTATGTTTTCAGCTTAAGTTTGACTTATTGATGATCAACTAACAGCAATACATACGAGGTTTGTTAGATGAGTTTGCTTGGAAGCATACTATTCGCGTGATCGATACCAGCGAAACTTTTCAAAATTTAATTTGACATATTTTCAAATAGATATGTAAAGACTTGTTTCTTTAGTTGCACCATATGAAAATTTACAGTATTTGTTGGACATATTTATCAGGGATTATGATGAGTTTACATCAATAAAAGGGAAAAGTTAGGGTTAATTGTCACTTTTTTGAGAAAAGAGACATTCATAATTTTCTATTTAAGTATACTTGAAAACAAATAACGTATTTTCTTTAAGCTACAAAAATACTAACAGCAAAGACTAATAATCAATCGGTCATTGATAATCTTTTAATTATGTTGCAAGATGGAATGAAAATCCAATTTATGTAATAAAAAAGGATTTTCTACCCCGTCTCATCTGTCTAAATCAGAAGCAAAAGCTTTTCTACTCATTTTTTTTTACATAGTATAATGAATAGATATCCACCAATTGTTCAGTCTAATAATAAATTATTGTAGTCGAAAAAATCAACCTTAAACATGTCAAATCACCAAAGTGGGCAAATGAAGCGGACAGTATAAAAGAGTTAAAGTTTTGAAACTGAAACTTGGAAGTACATATATGTACATTTAAACAGTGAAGTGCAAGTTCCAGTTCAGTTCAAAGACAGTTAAAAACTCTGAGTCGAAGTCAATTTTCAACAGGGTGATTTTTCAACGTGTCGATGTCATAAGAGGTTTGAAAAATATTTTTCAACCTGTTGAAAAATGACCCCAGGTATATGTTCCACGACTTCGTGTCTCAATTTTCAACGTTGAAAATTGACCCCGGGTCAATATTCTTCGTTATACCGTGTGTCAATTTTCATATATAAGATAAAAAAAATTGAATGCAATATTTTACATAAAGGAATATGTAGAAGAATTTAATCTTCATTGTTCTCCTTAGGGATTTTACTCAGAACAATATCCCCCCGAATAGTTCATACTACATAACACTGATCAATGTTATTACGATTGGATACTTTACCAAGGGTGAGATTCTATGAGCTATTATTTTTAAACAAAATTGAATAATTATTTAATTAATTATCTAACTAAAACGTTGTAGATGTCTTAACATTGTTGGCCTGTCGTCACGATGAAATGCCATTGACGTATCGTTCACATGTAACTGCTACATTCATGAAAAAAAGTCTGAAGTTTTCCTACAATTTGTTACAGAGTTCAAAAGTAAAGTGACAGTAGACAAAAACATTTTACTCACAATTTTCTTAGCTTTGACAGCCCTTGAAATGCTTTATCGTCAATCTGACTTATCTGGTTGGAATATAGCAACCTATCAATGAATACAATGCAATGTATCAACGTTTGTGGTAATAACACTGTTAAATTGAATGACTGGTAATGGAAAAACCAAAGAAACCAAAACGTTCATGCAAACAAATTTTATATCAATGCAGAAAATTAAACATTTCTTAAATTTCAAGTTTTTATTTCTTTGCAAGCATATTTTATCAGAATTTTAAGATATCTTAAAACATTTTATTCATCAATAAATACAATGCAATGTATCAACGTTCAGGATAATAACATTTAAAATTGAATGACTGGTAATGGAAAAACCAATGAAACCAAAACGTTCATGCAAATGAATTTAATACCACCGAAGAAAGTTTAAAAAAAATTGTGTCAAAGCAAATTTATAAGAATTTTAAGATTTCTTAAAATATTTGATGCGTATTGAAAACTTTTGTTAAATCCGCAAGGGTCATCTTTCCTGTGGTATTATCAAAAGTTCTACAGCATCTTCATATATTGACACAAAATCAACGTCGCCAGATGTAACCAATGGATTTATTTCGCGGTAAAATTGTGGGAGCGTCATTTCAGTAGTGTGGGTTCTCACTTTCTTTTCAGGACGCAGATTGCTAAGCATTGAACAATTTAAAAGCGATCTTTAAACGGTCCTCCAACCCAACCTTCTTTTTTATGAACATGTATATAAATGTTACGTATTTTTATTTCTTAATTTAGCGTGGCGCTTTCAACCCACAAGGATTATATTATTTCTTAAATTATCTAATCAATTACATCATTGATTAAATGAGTAATGGGAGTTATTAATTGTTTAATTGTAATATATTACGGCATAAAGAATCAAATATTTATAATTTTATTATGAATCTTATTTAAAGTTAATAACTATTGTTATGTAATCATCGATTTTCAATTTCCTGATTTTTTCGTTAATAATAAAGTCACAAAAGTGGCAGAGTGCAACATACGTATTTGTTTTTGTGATGTTTTATTTTATAAAGGTGAAGGGCTCAGGTGGTTTAATTTCGAGCAGATAGAGGTCAATTATTTCATGGGAATATGAGTGAAAAAATGCTAAATGCACCGCCAAGTTCGAACATTATCAATTATGGATAAATGTATTTTGTACAATTGTTGTGCACAATGCAACGAAAAAAATATTTACGAAACGCAAATTATAATTGGCTACTTAAAATGTAAGCCAAACATTATCTTCAATTTAGTATGTAAATCATATGCATTCAGTATATCAAACCCTTAAAGCAAATGATTTCTGCAATTTCTTACCAAAATATTGTTTCTAAATTATCTGTTTGCAACAAAACAATCCTGTCTTACTGTTTTACAACTTCGTGTTGTTAAGCTCTGCTATTTAATTTTATCGCATGTAGATAAGAACATATATTATTTTAGTTTTTGTCCATCCTCAACACTAAAGTATATACACACCATGAATAATACAGTAACATTTTCTGTATACAAATATCATAGCACGTAAGCTCGATTTAAATATAAAGAACTATCTTCCTGACGAGCTGTATGTCCATATTTCCATTTTATACTGGTTTAGCATTCTTCACCCTGCTACTAACGTTTAGGAAATGTTTCATTTATTTATATTCAGTAATCGGTATAGTCACTGAAGAGAATTTGTTTTTAAATGAAAATAGTATTTATGATAGTATGACTACTATGAGTGGTGTCAATGAACCTTCAATGCTTGATAAAGGCATAATAATGAAGGATTCGAGTCAACGTCTCTCAAGCTTTAGTTATTGACATTTGGAGTCAAATATCAGAAATTAGACCCTTTTCATAATTAATCAATGAAAATATTCTGCCTTATACATGATTAAATTATTACAATTTTTAATTGGCTAGTATGGGATTCAGATTATGAACATATTCTAATTGCGTTATTTATTAATCAAAAAGCAGATAATAATAGTCAAAACAACTGTAAAAGTTCTTGAGTACATTAAATATCTATCATATTTATTATCATTTGCATACCTGTAAACAGAGATAAAACACAAATTCTCATCAATTACATACACAATGTCAGATTGGGAAGCACAACATCTTATTGATGGGCAATCAGTAAAACTAATGGTTAACATTTTGAAGTCTTAAGTCTATAATATTTACTTTACTAATTGCAACAGTCTTATTTGAATGTTTGATACAAGGTAGACAACTTTGCTACTTTACTTTGCTTTATTTGAGAAATAAAATATAGTACGTAATCAAATTTTCTGTCCCTGTTTGGTTTATATATTGATTTGTTTATTTTTTTTATCTTTTACAAACACCAAAAAATAGTTCAATCACATTCGACGAGAAAAAAAGGTCACAGTTCTTATGAACGTATGACATGGTTTGGTAAAAATCCGGTTTCCATAAACCAACAACTCTTGATAAAGTCACAATATCAACTATTTGTTCTGGACAACAATTCCTCACTCACTACATGTATGTCATTTTTAATTAAATTTCAACTTTAACAATACTTTACTGATGTTAAATTAAACATAATTTTAACGATCAAATGGAATCCAAAGAACCTACGTACACACCTCAGTTGCGTTATCTAATTCTGCACAAGGGCAGAGAGAAACACGACGTTAGACCGAGGGAAGAAACACTTCTATGTTGGACAACCTATGGTGAATATTTATCATATAATGGCTGCCAAAAAAGAAATACGTTGTAAATGTACATGGAATCAACGTTTGAGAAACAATGCCATACCAGCAAATGCTTATTTAAAAGGAAATTGTTGCCATCTTGAATGTTTAAATGCATATCGTTGTTAATGATGCACAGACAGTCACACATCTTTTGCGTCTGGAACCAATCGCTTTACAACTGATCATTATCAAAGTAAAATAGGACAACCAATCCACGAATGTAACAACAAATCAATACAAAGATGAAATAGCGCAAAATCAAAGAACCCACAACACACCATTACAACAATACATAAGTCCTTTGCATGGTCGGTTATCCCCCCTTTAAATCATTGTCATACCACTGGTATCTGATAAAAATATCCACGTTGACCCCATACACCTTAATAATGTCAATATTCTTTGACACTGTTCTTTGAAAAGTTAATAAAATCAGAATAGATAGAATTCTTGCAAAAATAGCTATTAAAATTTCATTTCGTGTGCTGTGTGTATGTGGGATTTTGAACATTAAAAACTTTTGTTTCGAAACGTAATAAAACGTATTATCTGTATGTTGTTTGCATGATATCGTGCAACACATTTTGATAAATTGTTCAATGTTTGGTTGCCAGTGTACGACAATAGTTTTGAATCTCTTATTTTGAATAGATAATACTTATAACTTTTACAATAGTTTAAAATCTATTTTTGCGCATTATCTTTATATGCATATTATAGTCTTTATTATTTGTATGCTTTGGCTGCAGATTTTCTCAATCGACAATCTCCCCTGCCTCCATTTTCTACTATTTAAAGTTTCATTGGATGATAGGACAGGTTACGCAACATCTTGTATTTTTCTCTTAGTCATGTTTAATATTTTTTTTATTTACTTAACGTTTGCTTTTAAATCAAAGTATTTTTAAAATTTGAATTAGGGAATTTTTCTCTATTTTCGATGTTTTTTCAGTTTAGGTACCAACTTTAAAATGATGTTTTCTAGTCAAGAACTGCTATTTCAAGCTCACCAAAATTTGACAATCAACTTCTAACCAGTCCTTAAAAGCGATAATACCGCTGTAAAAGTACGATGCACAGGTGTACAATATAACAAGTTAATGCTTTAAGTTTGAAGTAAAAGCCTCGAGTTAAAGAACACCTAATAATCAGTCATATTCTCGAAATCGTATTTCATTTATTGAGACTAGTGTCACGGTGTGACATTCAATCTTTCGGACTATTTTTAATTATTGTGTAAATTAACTTTTTCGGACTTTGTGTTGATTGCTACAAAAACTTTTCATCTATTTCGACAACTGTTTTATAAACGTTATAAATTCCGCGCAGCATTAATCTCACCTGAGGCACAATCAGTGATGGACAGCTAATCTTTTAATTGACTTCTGTTTATGTTTATTTACACTTAAGCTTCTTTCATCTTATTAATCCTTTTATGTACATGCTGCTAAAATGTCCCGAGTTACTCAATATCTGTTTGATAATTGATTTACTTACATCTGTACTTTTTATGTTAATCCTTCATTGTGTTGTTCCATTGTTCATTATATATTATTCTGAATTGTAAGTTATAGTCAGTTGGAATCAGACCTTCGGTGCTGATGCATACCAAACTCACGTAAAAGTATATTTCATGTAAAGTCTATATAAAAGTCTGAAAACTAAAACGCGTGATGGCTTGTTGGAGGTTTCATGAGGCTGTGTCCAACAACAAGAGAATAAGCTCACGGTTGGCCCAGTATTAGTCCTGTACAGGAGAGAGAACCCCGTAATACTAGCATAACAAATATCTTGTAATAATTCTCGCAAATTCATGGTATTGAAATATTATCATTTGATTACAAATACATTACTTTTTTCATAGAAATATTGAAAATACTGTGATGCATTTTTAGAAATAACCATGGTCACTAGAGGGTTATGACCATTCTTACTGGAATGAGCAGTGACTTATATTCTTTCATGAGATGTGTTTGTTGTTCCGAAATGGTTGACAATAACACAGTCGGTTTATCAACAGCAAATGTTTAACAGCCATAATACAATTTATTGCATGTTCATTATTCCTTATTGAAAGACAAAATATATCAGCAAGCATTATCGGACCGTATTCATATCTTACTTGCTAACATGTTGAAGTCGACTATTACAAAATCAATTTATATTTCTTATTCAAAAAAATATTTCATCATCAATGAAAATTCAGTAAAATTTTACTTGCTTGCAGAAGATTGGAACCAAGAGTTAGGACCAGGCAACAATTGTTTGGTTTTTTTTCTAACAAATAAATCGGCGGAATATTTTTTTTCTAGGAATAATGCATTAGAGTAACAGACTTACGGTGTTTGAAGCTGTGATAGGCCCTGAAAAGCATTGCTGTCGATCTTACTTATCTGATTGTCATAAAGGTACCTACATGAGTAAAATAACAATCAATTGAGTTCCGGTCACGTGATGGTAATAGCCTAACGTCTTTTTTAAGCGCTCCGCAAAAATTGCCTTTTTCGTCACTTAAAAACGTTACAAAAGCTTCTAAATATTTCTACAACAGTAGAAAAGGTAGTGATTTGTATTTTGTACATGGTGTGTGATTTACAGTCTGTGAATCCTACTGGAGAGTTGTAAAATTCTTTGTGACTGTGACGAAGTTTAACCGCAAAACCGTGAGTACCTTCATTCTTTTTTTTATTTGCAATGTCCGTAAATATGGAAGGAAAGAACAAGTCAGAAAAATCAGATAAACCAGAAAAAAAGTTAGAAAAAAAAGTGAAAAGGTTTCAGACAAACGACTGGTGCAATTAAATTTACAATCGGTGTCGTCGTCTATCAAAAGCGCCCATATTTCGGACAAAAGGCCGTCCAAAGTACAAAGAACCAGTAGCTCCGATACTGAACCCATTAATACTGATGTCTTTGATGAACTTAAATCTATTTAAGAAAGTCTGTTGGAAATCCGAGCAACAATGATGAAAAAAGACGACATTAAAAATATTGTTACGGACATTGTCTCGGAAATAAAGGGGGAGCTCAAGAAAGAAATCATAACAGAGGTGATCACAGAGGTGAAGGATACACTGACAAAAGAACTCTCAACTACCGTTACTACACAGGTGAAGGACGAGTTTATCAAAGAGATAGATGAAAATCCAAAATATTCGAGTCGCGCACGAAAGAAATAGCCGACGGGATGAATATGGATATGAATGACCTGAAGGAGAAATTTCACGAGCAGCTAGCAGAATTACGATATCTAAAAGCCAACCTACAGGAGTATAAATCGCTAACCGTGACAGCATACACTCAGGCAAACCAAAATATGCAGTACTCTCAGAAAAACAACATCAAGTTTATAGGGTGGAAGGAAAAGGCGCAGGAAGACTTGCGCTCCGACTTGATAGCCATCATGAAACAAACAACAGGCGAAACCGTAGAACCCAGCGATATCCTTGAAATACACCTTATCCCATGGGAACATGGAAGGATTCGCCCCGTTATTGCCAAACTGAGGAACAGTGATTCGAAAATTAAAATAATCAAACACAGATCAAAAGATGGTGTGAAAAGCCACTTTAAAATGTACGACCACATTACCCATCAGAACGCAGAACTCCTTCGACAACTGAACAAGGAAGAACGGATACAAAGTTCCTGGTATTATAACGACAAGATCTTCGCGTTAGATAACCAAGGTGTGCGACATAAATTCGACATACTTGATTCGATTGACAAGAAGCTGAAAAAACACTAGAGGTTGGTAATGCGGCGGGGTGCGGAAATTCGATCGGGATCGAAGTGAACTGAACTGTGAATGTGTATTGCCTAACGAGATCGGGATCGTCATGCTTAAAAAAACGATGATTGTGTGTATGGTGTGTGAATGTGTGTTTATGTATTTGTCAAATGATAGTCTGGTAAGTGGTTACTTGCTTAATTTTAAATTGTCATTTTTATTTACTTTCTGTTTCTTCACAATTTTCCTAGGATACCACAGTCGGGTAATATTACAATAGCAACGGTGAACTGCCAGGGGCTAGCAACTTTTAACAAACGTCAAGATGTTTTAAATTATTATTCACAAATTTTTACCAGCGAATACAGAATAGACTTGGCGAAATTACAGGAGATGAAATAAAGAGTATTATTTTACCTATTTCCTATTTAATTTCTATATCAACTATATAGTTTTAATATCCTCTGTTCTTTTATCTCTGATTAAAGCATGACATCTCGTTTACAATAGCTCTGAAATAGTTGTGTGCTTGGAACCTTTCATAGATTAATACAAACCGGTAGGGGACGTGTATTGCTTATGCAATACTCTCAGAATGCTTGTTTTTTTTTATTTCAGCTCAAAACAGCCTCTTGTTACCACACGGCTTTTACCGGTACCTGTTGATTCTTGTGGGTCAGCTCCTGAGATTAACCTGTCACCTCTATCCACATGCATATTCCTTGTGTTCTACAGACTATTTACCGGTAATTCAAATTAAATCCAATAATGCATGAACAACAATGGAACTTGAAGAAAGCATCATGCCATGTTGTGGTTTGTGTTTGATAAGAAATTTTGAAAACAAAATTAAGGCTGTTTAAAGAAATTCATAATTGCTGTGAAAATTTGTTTTTCAATAAAAGTATGCAATTATGTTTCCTTTATTTTTTATTTCATAAAGATATTTAGATGTGTTTACATAATTGAAAAATCCCCCCCCCCTCTATTTAATTGTCTGCATTAAGATTACATGTAGGATATGTAAATGTACATTTGACTTTGAAATAACATCTGCTATGATAATTACTTTTGAAATGAACAAGAAACAACCTATTTCTACCTTTCTAAGGTATATATGCAGAAAAAAAGTAGAAAAACATGTCAAATTTGAACATTTTTTATTGAAATCAACTCTGTCTTCAGCTACCTGGGTGTGTTTGAATTTAATTCTAATTTAAGGCAGATGTCTAACTTGTAGATTGTAACTTACTGTTTTAGCATGGTTAGAAGGAGACTAGAAATCAGAATAGATTAGATATTCACTAAATATGATTGTTAGCTTACTTTTTTCATGAAAACAAGAAATCACAAGCAGGACAGCTGTCTATTTGTTATTAAATTAAAATGGTACAAATCATACAATAAACAAATAAAGATCAAATTTTAGAATCATTGATGATTGTTTTCAAATATGTGTGAGAAATGACTCAAGGAAATTGCCACACGTTTCATAAAATTAGGTAAAACATTTCAAACCATGACTTTTTATGAAAATCAAAAGATTGGGGGGGGGGGGGGGGGGTATACATGTAAGGGTATTTCTAAGTGATGTGAAGCTTTTATCATGATTATATCATGTAGGCATATGTTGTATTGTATAAGGTTTCTTTTTAAAGGTGGTTGAACAACAGTTGACCTCTAAAAGGTCAGGTAAAGATGTTTTACTATGAAAAAACCCTGTAAATCTGTGTTTACTAAAGGAAATTGGAAATGGTGGGTTCACTTAAATGGCCATATTTTTATTAAACCTCAATGGAATTGGCAATATGTAGTATTCTTTTTCTCAGAATTGCTTTAGCTTTCTTATTCTAAGACAAACCGTCTTTTCATAAAAATGTTAGTGTACTAAGTTAAAGGTACAAGGAACAGTTTCGGATAAAGTATCGTCAATATTTTTGTAAAATTGAGAGTGACTGTACTTGAAGGTTTATCATTGTTGCGTAGATTCATGAAATGAATTTTAATGATTATCAATAGTTAGAGGGATGTCTCTTGTTGGAATTGGTAAGCAATATTAAGGCCCCTAATTTTAAGTACATGAGAAGCAGAAATAAATTGTGAAACTTGCGGCTATGACAGATGTGTTGACTTTACAGTGAAATTGAAGGTTACAAACGGGAGGTTATATAACATGAAATGTAGGTGGATGGGATATCATATGCCTCTTTAGTATTTACTGGGTATGAGGACAATAGCAAGTTTATTGTCCCCCAAGACAGCAACTATTTAATGAGGCAAAGCCAAGGGAAATAGTTGCTGTGGAGTGGGACAATAAACTTGCTATTGTCCGAATAGTCAGTTTATTGGTATTTCATTATACAGAAGAAAACTTTATTTGTCAGCGATGCAGAATTTCTTGATGATAAACAAATTAGAGTTAAATCAAACTTTGTATTTAATGCGGCGATCTTATTAGGTCAGAGGTGTTCCGAGTTTAAGGTGATATGGGACACTTCCATGTTGTGACCTATTGCTTATCACGAAATAAACAATAAAATAAAGTGTAATTATATAAGTACATGTAGTTTCTTTTCAAAAATGGTCACCTAACTCCTTAACGCAGTGGGTTAGAGGGTTTACTAGGAACCTGTAAGTCATGAGTTCGAATCCGGCTGGGGTTTTTACAATTTTTACCTTTTCAAATATTTTTAAAAGCTATTTTTTGGTTAAATATTGTAAAATTTGAAAATTCTAAACCGGTGAAAATTTTTCAATTATATAGTACTTTAATCCACATTAATATCGACAGATGTCCCATACCACCTTAAAAAGGAGGGAAATCAAATTCTGCTGATGAATGGTTTTGATGACTATTCACCAAGGGCAGATAGCATGGATACTATTTTAAATTAGATAAAAAGGCATGTTTATGCGGGCGCCTTCTAGTGATCAATGTGTCCGTCTGTCCATCCGAGATTGCTTGACTGGAGCATAGCTTCTCTCCCCTTGGCCCAATCTGGCTCATACCTCATCCACAGGGTTCCTTTGGTTGAAGGATGCGCAGTGACCTTGAACCATGTTTTTAGGTATAAGGTTAAGGTAATAGCAGAATTATATATATAAAATCCTTGTCTGGGGCATATCTTTTTTCCCTTTGGTCCAATCTGGCTAATACTCGCAGAGTGTCTCGATGGTTAAACAATGTGCAGTGACCTTGCATGAAATTTCTAGGTAACGGGTGAAGATCATATCGGATCATGCAAAAATCCTTTTTTGAGAGCATATATACTTTCTACTAACCCCTATTTGGCTCAGACTTCACATAAGCAGAGCTTTTGAGTAAAGGGTGTGTAGTGACCTTGAACCTATTTTCAGTGAAAAGAAACTGTGAAGGTCATAGCAGAATTATATTTTTAAAAATCCTTGTCCGGAGTATATCTTCTCTCCCTTTGCTCCATTCAGCCTCATACTTCACCCACATGATGCCTTTGATCAAAATATATGCAATGACCTCGAATGATATTTGTAGATGAAGAGTCAAGGTCATATCAGAACACACAAAAATCCATATTTTAAGAGCATAGATATACTCTCCTTTTAGCCCCTATTTGGCTAATATTTTACCTTTACAGAGTTTATTGGTTAATGGTGTGCAGTGACCTTGAACCAAGTCTGTCAATGTGAAGGTCATAGCAGATCTTTTTAAAATTAGTTTTAGACAGTAGATTATTTTCCAAATATGCTTAATCTTGGTCAGATTGAACAAAAATGCATGTATGTTAGGGGGAATGAAATTGAATTAAAAGTTCTATGCCAGCTGGAAAAATTTCAAGTTAAAGGTCAAGGTCAAAGCAAAATTCTCTGAAATAACATAAGCGGGGCCCTTTGAAATGTTCACCATTTCAATGTTGTCTGGTTCATAGTAATTTTACATAGAAAATATTCACAGAGGTACAGTAAAGTAAACTTTACATCGATAAGTTTCTGACAATTAATGACGCAACGAGCACACAGTACGAAAGGTCAACCCTTTGAAAAGCAGTGAAGAGGAAAAGTTGCTCAGAATTATGTTTTAAACAAAATTGATTTTTTACGTAAATTTTAATTTTGCATTCTGGGTTAAGAAAAAAGATGTTAGTTCAAGGTAAAGTTAACATGTACCTAAAATGAAGTCAAATTTGTTAAGTCGTACTTAAACACATTGTTTTTTTGTTAAGTCGTTCTTGAAATGGTTAAGGGTTTTTGGTTAAGTCGTGCTTAAAACCATTCGGATTATGTTAAGTTGTACCAAAAATCATTCGGTTTTTTTTTTATCTTTTTGTACTTAGGTTTCTTTGTTACTAGATTAAGAACTCTGCTTCTTAGACGTACTTCTAGCGTTGCTTTCGACATTAGCGGAAAACCCACTCGTTGCTTTGCAACGAGTTTTGCTCTAGTTATTATTATTATTAGGGTCTTCCGTTTCCAACGGAAGACCCTCTTGTTATTCTTCGGTTTCTTTTTATTATTATTAGGGTCTTCCGTTTTCCAACGGAAGACCCTCTTGTTATTCTTCGGTTTCTTTTTATTTATTATTAGGGTCTTCCGTTTTCAACGGAAGACCCTCTTGTTATTCTTCGGTTTCTTTCTATTATTATTATTATTCTTTTTATTTTTTTTTCTGACTCCTTTTCGGCTTTATAACTCAAAAAGTTTACAACCGATTTTAATGAAATTTTCACAGGTTGTGTGCAACTATAATACCTCAAAGTTTGTGAAGTTTCTTTGAAAACGTCACTTCCGTTTTTACGTTACGTCATTTTTAAAATTTTCAAAAAGTCATTTTGTCCGCGGCGTTTCTAAAAAACGCTTCAAGATAGAGGCTTGAAATTTTCAATGGTTATGATTTAATCGATTTACCTCTGTAATAAGGCTGGAAATGAAAATCTGTCACTTCCGGTCGAAACCGGAAGGGTATCAAATTTTTCGAAAAAATGAATTTTCTGATCAAATCAAAAATGAATATGTGTTTTATAGAGTTTATTAAGCTGAATCTAACACTGAAAGCCGTTTTAAAATCGGACGATGCATTACAGAGATATACGAGTTCAAAAAATGATTTTTCCGGAAATTTGGATTCCGCGTTTTTGGTTAAGAAATTAGTATCAAGTTCTTGGTTAAATTAACTTGTACCTAAAAATTAATTGTGAAGTCGTACTGTAACACATTCGGATTTTTTTTGTTAAGTCGTTCTTGAAATCGGAAAGGTTTTTGTTAAGTCGTACGTAAAATTATTCGGTTTTTGTTAAGTCGTACCAGGAATAATTCGATTTTTTCATCTTTTTATTTAAGGTACTCTTGTTATTGGTTTAAGAGCTCTGCTTCTTACAGGAACTTCCAGCTTTACTTCCGACATTAACGGAAGACCCACTCGTTGCTTTGCAACGAGCTTTGCTCTAGTTATTATACTTTTTCTTTTTTTTTCTGACTCCTTCTCGGCTTTATAACTCAAAAAGTATCCAACCGATTTTGATGAAATTCTCAGAGATAATGTGAAACTATTATTCCTCAAAGATGTTAAAGTTTTCTTGACAACGTCACTTCCGTTTTTACGTTACGTCATTTTTAAAATTTTCAAAAAGTCAATTTGTCCGCGGCGTTTCTCAAACACGCTTTAAGATAGAGGCTTGAAATTTTCAATGTTTATGATTTGGTCGATTTACCTCTGTAATAAGGCTCGAAATGAGAATCTGTCACTTCTGGTCGAAACCGGAAGTGAAACTAATTTTTCGAAAAAATGAATTTTCTGATCAAATCAAAAACGAATATGCGTTTTGTAGAGCTCATTAAGCTGAATCTAACACTGAAATCCGTTTTAAAATCGGACAATGCATAACAGAGATATCGGGGTTTAAAAATTGATTTTTCCGGAAATTTTGATTCCGCTTCCTTGGTTTAAAAAATAGCGTAATGTTCAAAGTAAAATTAACTCGTACCAAAAATAATTGTTAAGTCGTACTTAAACACATTCGGATTTTTTTTGTTAAGTCGTTCTTGAAATCGGAAATGTTTTTGTTAAGTCGTACTTAAAATCATTCGTATTTTGTTAAGTCGTACCAGGAATAATTCGATTTTTTCATCTTTTTATTTGCGTTACTCTTGTTGTTGGTTTAAGAGCTCTGCTTCTAACAGGAACTTCCAGCTTTACTTCCGACATTAACGGAAGCCCCACTCGTTGCTTTGCAACGAGCTTTGCTCTAGTTATTATTCTTTTTCTTTTCTTCTGACTCCTTTTTTGCTTCATAACTCAAAAGGTTTTTAACCGATTTTAATGAAATTTTCAGAGATTGTTGCAAGTTGGTGTCCCGCAAAAATGTTAAAGTTTGAAAGAGAACGTCACCTCCGTTTTGACGTTACGTCATTTTTAAAAATTTAAAAAAGTCATTTTGTCCCGGACTTTTCTCCAAAACGCTTTAAGATAGAGGCTTGAAATTTTCAATGCTAATGATTTGGTCGATTTACCTCTGTAATAAGGCTCGAAATGAAAATCTGTCACTTCCGGTCGAAACCGGAAGTGAAACAAATTTTTCGAAAAAATGAATTTTCTGATCAAATCAAAAATGAATATGTGTTACGTAGAGCTTATTGAGCTGAATCTAACACTGAAAACCGTTTTAAGATCGGACGATGCATTACAGAGATATCGGGGTTTAAAAATTGATTTTTCCGGAAATTTTGATTCCGCGTCCTTGGTTTAAAAAATAGCGTAATGTTCAAAGTAAAATTAACTCGTACCAAAAATAATTGTTAAGTCGTACTGTAACACATTCGGATTTTTTTTGTTAAGTCGTACTTGAAATCGGAAAGGTTTTTGTCAAGTCGTACTTAAAATCATTCGTATTTTGTTAAGTCGTACCAGGAATAATTCGTTTTTTTTTCATCTTTTTATTATAGTTACTTTTGCTGTTGGTTTAAGAGCTTTGCTTCTTACAGGAACTTCCAGCTTTACTTTGGACATAAAAGGAAGACCCACTCGTTGCTTTTCAACGAGCTTTGCTCTAGTTATTATTCTTTTTCTTTTCTTCTGACTCCTTTTTTGCCTCATAACTCAAAAGGTTTTTAACCGACTTTAATGAAATTTTCAGAGATTTTTGCAAGTTAGCGTCCCTCAAAAATGTAAAAGTTTTAAAGAGAACGTCACCTCCGTTTTGACGTGACGTCATTTTTTAAAATTTCAAAAAGTCATTTTGTCCCGGACTTTTCTCAAAAACGCTTTAAGATAGAGGCTTGAAATTTTGAATGGTTATGATTTGATCGATTTACCTCTGTAATAAGGCTGGAAATAAAAATCTATCGCTTCCGGTCGAAACCGGAAATAAAACAAATTTTTCGAAAAAATGAATTTTCTGATTTAATCAAAAATGTATATGTGTTTTGTAGAGCTTATTAAGCTGAATCTAACACTGAAAGCCGTTTTAAAATCGGACGATGCATTACAGAGATATCGGGGTTTAAAAATTGATTTTTCCGGAAATTTTGATTCCGCGTCCTTGGTTTAAAAAATAGTGTAATGTTCAAAGTAAAATTAACTCGTACCAAAAATAATTGCTAAGTCGTACTTGAGCACATTCGGATTTTTTTTGTTAAGTCGTTCTTAAAATCGGAAAGGTTTTTGTTAAGTCGTACTTAAAATCATTCGTATTTTGTTAAGTCGTACCAGGAATATTCGATTTTTTTCATCTTTTTATTTTTGTTACTCTTGTTATTGGTTTAAGAGCTCTGCTTCTTACAGGAACTTCCAGCTTTACTTACGACATTAACGGAAGACCCACTCGTTGCTTTGCAACGAGCTTTGCTCTAGTTCTTTTTATTTTTTTTCTGACTCCTTTTCGGCTTCATAACTTTATAAGTTTACAACCGATTTTGACGAAACTTTCAGCGATTATGTGCAAATATAATACCTCAAAGTTTCTGAAGTTTCATTGAAAACGTCACTTCCGTTTTTACGTAACGTCTTATTTAAAATTTTCAAAAAATCATTTTGTCCGCGGCGTTTCTCAAAAATGCTTTAAGATAGAGGCTTGGAATTTTCAATGGTGATAATTTAATCGATTTACCTCTGTAATAAGGCTGGAAATGAAAATCTGTCACTTCCGGTCTAAACCGGAAGTGAAACAATTTTTTCGAAAAAATGAATTTTCTGATCAAATCAAAAATGAATATGTGTATTGTAGAGCTTATTAAGCTGAATCTAACACTGTTTAAAAATCAGACGATGCATTAATGAGATATTGGGGTTTAAAAATTGATTTTTCCGGAAATTTTGTTTCCGCGTCCTTGGTTTTAAAAATAGCGTAATGTTCAAAGTAAAATTAACTCGTACATAAAATAATTGTTAAGTCGTACTGTATCACATTCGGATTTTTTTTTAAGTCGTTCTTGAAATCGGAAAGGTTATTGTTCAGTCGTACTTAAAATCATTCGTATTTGGTTAAGTCGTACCAGGAACAATTCGATTTTTTTTCATCTTTTTATTTTAGTTACTCTTGTTATTAGTTTAAGAGCTCTGCTTCTTACAGGAACTTCCAGCTTTGCTTCCGACAATAACGGAAGACCCACTCGTTGCTTTGCAACGAGCTTTGCTCTAGTTATTATTAGGGTCTTCCGTCTTCAGCGGAAGACCCTTCTATTATTCTATTGTTTCTTTTTCACTTTTCTTATCCAACGGAAGACCCTCTTGTTATTCTTCGGTGTCTTTTTATTAAGGTCTTCCGTTTCCAACGGAAGACCTTATTGTTTTCGTTCGGTTTCTTTTTCCCTATTATTATTATTATTATTGTTTCTTTTTCACTTTTCTTATCCAACGGAAGACCCTCTTGTTATTCTACGGTTTCTTTTTCTTTATTATTCTTTTTTTTCTTTTTCTGACTTTTTTGGAGCGCTATTTCTCAAAAACTATCCAACCGATTCGCACAAAATTTTCAGGAAAAATAAAGCATGATCGGCGCTACATTTAATAAAAATTTTAAATGATGACGTCACTTCCGGTTTCAGATATTGACGATTTTGTAAATTTTTTAGGG
Organism: Magallana gigas; assembly: GCF_963853765.1. Classification (NCBI taxonomy): domain Eukaryota; kingdom Metazoa; phylum Mollusca; class Bivalvia; order Ostreida; family Ostreidae; genus Magallana; species Magallana gigas. The sequence continues at coordinate 8,700,075 of NC_088860.1, read as the reverse complement.
TCATTTTGTCCACGCATCTTCTCCGAAACTAATCAAGATAGAAGCTTGAAATTTTCAGGGATTGTAGATGAATGTATGTAGATGTACCCCCATGCTTCCAATGATGAAAATTGCTAAAGGCCTCCAAGCTCGCCTGAACCTGAAAATTGGCACCAAATTTTTTCACGAAATTTTTGCTCATTTTCTGTGATATCTTTTGATGTATAAATATTTTGTTATAAGATGTAATGCAAAAGTTGTTTCAAATTACACGGGCTTTCGTTTGATATCAAGAAATAGGGACTGGCCCCTCAAATTAGGGGCCAAGAGGGCTGTAAAGTCTTCTTACAATAACTCTTTACTGAATAATAATTTGTTATTAAATATAGAAGCAAAAATGTTCATTGTTCGGCTGTTTATCTATACAGTACCATACCTAAGTCATATGTTACGTAATAAGGGATTTCAAGGGGCCAGAATTTCAAAATTTCGATCATTAATATCTGAAAAAGGAGAAATATTTTGAAAAGCATTGTAGAACAAAAGTTGCTTAAAATAATGTTCTGTACAATATGCTACCTTAAATTTTTTTGTTCATGACCCCATTTAGGAGATAAAGGGCCGGCCCCAAAAACACATTTGTAAAGATATCCTAAGAAGGGTTAACATTTCGTGAACACTTGTAGAACAAAATATGTTTATATTTGCAAGACCTTTCATTTGATATCAAGAAAAAGGGGCTGTCCCCTCCAATTAGGGGTCAAGAGGGGTCTTAAATCTTCTTACAAGAACTGTTTACTGAACAATAATTTGTTATTAATTATAGAGGCAAAAATGTTCATTGTACAATTGTTCAATCTGATTAAAACCAGCTGTTCTGATACGCTACCGCTCTCGAACATCTGAAACAACCCGCTTAGAGGTCACGTCCGAACGACCTTTCGATAAGCCAATCAAATTGTGGCTAGCAGAACTCAGCCAGCAGATGATTTCCCATAAATCTGTGCGGTTATATTTACATTTATCCAAGATGGCTGCTCCATCTAAAGAGACACAAACTCCTAAAAAAACTTACAGTTTATGCAACATGTGCATTATTTGTGGGTTCTCGTTTATCCAGACAATTAAAGACTCGTTTGGAAAGGAGATCACTAAGAAATATTTCGATAGAAAGCTTAAGTTAACGGAAGAACGTAAGAAAATAATAAGCGATGCTATCGGTGTTGATACATACGATGTAGGTAACGACACGGGAGTATGTCAGAAATGTTTCCGTAGTGTTGAAAAACTTAGTAAACTTGAAAAGGAATCGACAGAACTCAAAGATAAGCTCAAACGATCAACCCAAGGGGTGAAGGAGAATTGTTTTCTCTCTTCCGTCACCTAAACGAGCAGATATGTGTAAAACTAAACGAATGCTCCGCAGTCCTGGGTTGCAACAACCTACCAAGAAATTGACCCCTCTGTTGCCCATAACCTGTATTCAGCCTATATGTATACAGACATTTGAAGATATCACCAAAGCCGAACAGCCAAAGGCAGCAGTTTCTGTACGCAGGTCACTGACAACATCGTTTACTGAAATCTTACATGGGGAAGTGGAGGTACGTCTCATTTTTATGTTGTAATAGTTATTAAATTATTACTTGGTGTTGAATTTTTATATAGCAGCCAATAGCTTACAATATGATCATATCAAAGCTTGAAAATTTTCAGTGACAAATAATTTGTTGTTACAAATTTAGTAAAATAAGCTTGCAATAAATCAATAATACAACTCATGACACACATTATTAGTTTTTTTCTTTTTAAAAATAGAGATTAACAGCAGACACTATTTTTTATCATTTATGACTTCTACATGCTGTATATGATCATATTTTGTATTATACCTCAATACAATTTATAGTTTTTATTACATGTTCAGAGTTGATTAAAATAGATGATATAGTACATTTGTATTTTTAATTATAGACCAATTTAACTGATATAATAGAAGGCATCTTTAACCCCACCCTCCCCTTTCCAATGTAAAGTTACCCCCCCCCCCCCAATTACCAACTTGTTACACTTAATTGCTAGTTAACAATTTCAATTTTTTTATGTTTTTGTTTATTCCAGTTGTGTTCAAAGTTTATTGTTTGCATGCTGTTCCAATTCTTGTTTTCTTTAACATTTCAGGGTCATTTGTTAATTATTGTTTGGTTCAACTGAGCAGTCATGAAGAGGGCAAGGTATTCATATATAATTATTTATGCTGTAAATATATAACTCAATTTCTTCATTTTATTAAACTGATTATAGATAATTTTTATCAATTATTCATCTTAATTTCAAATGAATAAGTCATGAATATTTATTAATAGATTCAATCAATCTGATTAAAATCAGCCGTTCTGATTCAATCAATTTAATATCAATGTTTAAGTTTTGAATATTGATTTGTAATAGACCAATTTTAATGTAAGTGTTTTACATTTCTTGTATCAATTAGATAACAATTTCCTATCCAAGTGGGAAAAGGACAGCGCTTATTGTGAATGAGGCTCACCAGAAAATATGTAAAGCTATTTTCAAATCAGACAAGGTTGAAAAAACTGTGCTGGATGTGCTGACTATCTCAAACCCAGATGAAGTTGTTGCAGCGGCAGCTAACATCGTGAATGTAGAGTCCAAAGAATTATGTAAAAGAAATTCAGGGTCGCTGTTGCAGAAGAAGGACCATGCCAGCTTGATGTCTTTTACATGGGATAAATTTCACAAGGAATTGGAAATTCGAGCTCCTAATCTTTTAAAGGTGGTCAGTGCAGTTGTTAGTGATATACCAGTAGCACCAGCAGAAAAGAAATTCATGCACATTTTACACACAATTGCAACTGGGTTCCATGGTCGTAGTCAGGAAATGTCTGGGCTACATTATTGCACTGCATTTTTGCTTGTCCATGGGGGATGTACTCAGAGGGTAATACTTTTATACTGAAACATATTTTACTATTTCTCAAATGATAAAAACTATTTTGAAGCATGAGAATAATTATAAAATTCCCTCATATCACTTAATAGTTTAAACAATCATTTCATGTGAAAAATAATCTGTTTGCTGGTCTTGTATATTAAAAATCATTTTCATGATATAACATTAACAAAATCAACTGTCATTAATCTAGGATATCCAAAGACTAGCCAAACTTGGTCTGTGTGTCAGCCCTGGGTCTGTACATAACAAGTTGGCATCCTGGATTGACAAGTTAGACGAGGAGATTATTTGTTTGAGAGAAGAATGGGCCAAAGGAGGGCAAGTGAAGTACCAGTTAGTTGGAGACAACTGGGACAAAAACATAATCCCAGCTTTTAGGTAAATTCTTTAAAAAATGCTGCATATAAATTTTTGAAAGGTTCATTTCTCTACTATAAGTCTCTGTAGGAATTAATTGATTTGAAAAAAAGAGATAGTTTTCATCTCAAAGTAATAGCTTTTTTTTAATATACATATATGAATTACATCTGTTGTTTTTTGCCATCTTTTTACTTTTATTACTTTATTCTTTTAATTATCTGATTATAATCAGCCATTCTTATATGCTACCGCTCTCGAGAGCAGTTGCATATCGGAATGGCTGATTTTAATCAGATTGTTTATCAGATAATTGATATCTTAATACTTTTCAAGATGAATACGGCATTTTCTTTCTTTGTATCACTGTCAATGAACATGAATACAGACATTAAATGTGGCACCTTCTTTAACATCAGTAGTCCACTATATTTTTAGGACATCACAACAGAAAACATTATCACTTCACCTGTTTAATGTTGTTGTGGTGGTGGATCGAATAATTCCTACTTTTACACGTATTGGAAATGAAGAAGACCGGAAAACAGACGTACCAGGAGATAAAGAGATATTCATACCATCAATTGAGGAACAGAGTATTCTGATGGATGAGCTGGTATTCCTTTTTGCTACTTCAGTTATCCAAAATGTTCCTCAGATGAAAGCAGAATTTTTGAGCATTTATCCAGTACATCTTCATCATCGATATACTGCACAAGCAGGAGAAAAAACCAAACAGGTATGACATTTGTGTTATATACTATGATTGATCTTATTTGCTGTTTTAAAAGTCTTTCTGTAGCCCATTTAATACATTGAATTGGCTTCTTTTTTCAGTATCCGTTAGGATTATTTGACACCAACGAAACAAAAACCGCAGATATGATTCAACTTCTAAGGGACTTGCAATCAAGATACGTCCCATTCCAAAATGATGAAATTGTGGAATCTGTATTTTTTGGTGGTAAGAGATGTAGTTAGTATGTTTACTTGAAGGGACATTTTACCTATTTCTCTTTAAACCTACTCCTCTTGATGACAGTTTAACACACAATGGCTAAGAAGGCATATTATGAGTTCTAAATTTTCTTTTTAAGGTGACAGACTAACGGATGAAAGGGTGCAATGTGCACAACAGTCAGTTCTTAATGGAGACACAGCATCGTCACGATTAGAAGGATTCATCTCAAAAATCGAAGACTTTCATCGTCTCATGAATTTCTTGGAGGTATTTTTTTTCAAATTTACATTTCTTTGTGAAATGAATGTCTGTTGTTCAGAAATAAAGGTTGTTCATAAAAAAATTTGAGAATTATGTTGATGTATAGTCTTAAACATTAAATTACCCCAAGTTATATCAGATTTCAATTATAGGTAAGGCTACATTAAAGCATCTGTAATAGCTTACATGTCACATGGTTTTAACTTTTATTTATTCGCACAACATTCATTTTCATTCAGGCAATCTGCAGACTCACCTATAGCGCAGAGTCAGCAGGGGATAGAGGAACTGCAGCTTACTTCAGAAATTTGTTAAATGCTGTAAATGTCAAGGGAGAAGTTAGAAATGCCTATCGACCATACAAACTTCTCTATTATACAATTTTAGATGCCATGTGTTGTGTTTTATTTTTCCAAAAATTCAGTAAAACATCTGATGAAGAAATTCCACTGCCACATAACTTTCAGAATTTATCATCTGAAGAAAAAATAGCTTGGTTCAATGGAATATGTTGTGAAATTTTACAAGAATACTTTTTTGAATCCCAAACAGACATTATGAAAGATCTTAGAGAGATTTTAACAGACATGGGTCATCCTGAAAACTATTATCTTTCAAATCTTGAAAATGGAAAAGTACAATGCCATTTTTGTCCAAAATCATACACATATGTGGGTTCCTTGAAAGTGCATGAGGAAAAGGTTCATGGTGCAAAAACTCCAGAAACAAAGAGATCAACAGAAAAGGTTAAAGATGAAGTAGGAAACTATTGTCAACTCTTTTTTAAACTTGCACTGCTTCATAGAAACTTAGATACAGCCGTTGACATGGCAGATGGACACCGTAGTGTGCGGTCTGCAAAATATGAACTTCCCATCTATGTTAAAACAAACAAAACTAAATATGCCATTGGATCTATCCATCTTATTTCTTTAACCGAAGGAATACTGGATGAGGAAGAAAAGGAAAGGCTAATTGCAAATAGGTGTGTAAACCTACAAGGTGGAAAGAATAATAACATGGCGTTAGACGAATATGTAGAGTTATTGAATAGAGACAGTAAAATAGTTTGCTCGGGTTATCAAACTAAGGACAGTATTCTTAGACACTCAAAAGAGTTTCCACACATTGTAAACTTTGTGAAACACTATGATACTTTCTGTGGTGTAACAACCAAAAAGGGAATACACAACCTCCCTTCTTATGAACAGGATGTTAAAAAAATTGTTAAAGAATTAGAAGACTTGAATGCTTTTTTGCATGTTGAGGGAAGAAAATTGAAATGCAAGACTTTATGTACAAACAAAAACATTTTTAATGATTGTTTCAAAGGGTTTGCCACACTTGTCCATAGACACACACCTCTTGTTGCATTTCATCGTCTTAGAAACAAAACAATTTAAAATGGTATTGTTTAAGCCAGCTGTTGTGATACTAATTATGCATAATATTGATATGATGTTTATAACATTTTTGTCGATTTTTTTTTTATATGTCAGGTTTATCCCATGTGGTTTCATCAATATTGTTGAGCACAAATTTAAGTGCATTTTGTTATTGACAAAGTAGTATATGTCATAACAGATGTTATCATTAAAACTATTACCAAAATCAAATTGTGTATTCAATATACCATTACAGATGTTTTCACTCGAATTAAAGAGTATGTCATTCCGTCAACTGTAGCTATAATATTAAAACAGTTATCATTTTTTAAATGGATTACCAAAAGTGTGCACTGTACAGGTTTTATTTTTTAACATGATTAAGGAGGCTGGCTGGTCAACTAATTACCCATCAAATATACCATGGAATTTTTTATTTGATTTGTTTAGCTGTAAATAATAATAATTTAGTAAAAATAAAAATTCTATTAATAACTTTAGCTTTAAAATTTGATTATTATAAGCTCTTCTTCTTAAGGAAATCAGAAGTCTGAAAATGATCATTCAGCCCCCTTAAATAAACCAGAAGTGTGTGTGTGAAAGTTATGTGAATATTACAGTTTATAAGAACATTTAGACATATATATTCAACTTGTAGTACACAATTATGCAATGTTCAACACACTTGATGTTATGATGTATAGTTTAAAAAAAAAAATTTCCAACTCTTGAAAGATTTTGATTATAGATAAAATAGTTAAATGAAGAAAAAAAACTGTGCAACTGATTGTTATTAATTAAATTTATATCACTCTTTAAAATGAGTTACAATTAATCAGACACAAGATCATCAATACTGTCGTCAATCTCATCATAATTATAAGGTTCGGTGTCAGATGAACTAAGGTCACTAAATTCGACAGTATCCACCATAAAAAGTTTCTCTATAGGGGTCAAATCACATGTCCCACAGTCACACCTGTCCGCACAGAGATCACAGCATGAATGTGATATTGTCCTACTCTTTTCTTTTATAAGTTCTCCCTCTGATAGAAAGGGCTCCAACATGGAGACACGTCTGCAGTCTTTAGAGGTAAAAACATCCTTTACCTCAGTGTCAACTGTCCTCAGGTGGTAGGAATTGAAGAGAAGAAGGGCTACAGAGTCCTTTCCATCACGCCCCACCCTCCCTATTTCTTGCACAGTGTCAACTATGCTCTTGGGGGCACCATAAAGAATGACACTATAATACTGTCTAATGTCCACTCCCATACCTAGTGCACTTGTGGCTATAACAAGTTTGGTGGCACTTTTTTCATCCAATAAATCTTGCAGAATTTTGTTCTTGACGTCCTCTGGGGTTTCTGAATGAAACATCTGCACCTCGGAACACTGTGGAAGTTCTGTTATTATGTAGGAATATATATTTGAGGCATCTTTTATTGATGTACAGTACAGAATTGTTCTTGGTAACGTCCCATCCGATAAAGCATCAATAATCCAAACCATGGCCATCTCTGTAGTATTTGGAATTTTTTTCACAACAACCTTGATGTTATCTCTGTTGGGTGAAATTCTAATTTCGGTTGTGTCGGTGCCAAGTTGGAGAATTTTTGAAACTCTTCTTGATATTTTCTTGGTGCACGTAGCACTCAATGCAAGCACTGAGGCTTTGGGAAAAAGTGATCTCAGTTCACCAATGTGCGAAAACCATTTGCGGAATGCTTGTTTTCCCTCCTCTTCTCCCCTATAAGATAATACATACCAGTAACAGTTATAGTTAATCATAATACATTGAGTTGAACATATTTAAATGACTATCAAGTTCTTAAAAAAACTTTGATTGCCCTCTCCTGGTTGTATACATAATATTTTACAATGCCATACAGTTAACATTTATAACAATTATAGTACATTAAACAAATTCAATGAAATAGAAATAAAATACTTGTTTGAAATAATTTAGAAAAATCTGTAACACTTCTGTATGTATGGGTAAAATTCTTTAAATATTTCCACATTTTTAATGTAACTTATAAGACAAAGATTTGTAACCCATAGTACATGTATTAAATAAACATATGGGGTTATGTACTTAATTATGCTTACCAGGTTGAAATGGTATGGAACTCATCAACAACTATCGTGGACACATCAAAGGTTTGAATCTTGGCCCGGAACGTTTTATCTCCAACAAGATATTCTGGGGATGCAAAGAGGTAGTCGAAATCCCCGCTTTGTATTAATTCATTATCCTGAGAGCCTCCTACAAGGTGTATTGAGAAAGTTCTAATAGAATTCATTTCTAACGATATATATGATTTTCCGAATAGATATACATGTCATTTGAATGAAGTAAAGTTCAATTAAATCTTTACACAGTTCTATCTATCACGGTATAAAGTAAACAACATAGCTTTGCTCGCGAACTCATAGAGGAAGATGTATTGTTTCTATATAACCATGATAACGTGATAAATACAATAGCCAAGTCCCGTGATCTCTATTTTTTAAATAAAACTTCAGTACATTAACTAACCTTTATATACAGCTCTTATGCCTGGAATGCTGTTCAGTCTTTCGCATTGATCACGCATTAAAGCCATTAATGGTGAACAAACGATAATTTTACAGTTCATGTCACTCGTTTTCATTTCCCGTCGAACTGGTACGAGCATTTGGTATGGTAAGGATTTACCGTAGCCTGTGGGTAACACTGCGATGCAGTCCTGTCTTCTCAAAAGCATTTCCAACATCTGTTCTTGCTCTTTCTTTACATTCGAAACATTAAACAACTCGCTCACTTTCTTCATTGCATCTGTCGCCATTTTGCTTCTTCACCCGATAGTCTTGAAGAGACGGGAATTTTCATTGGTTAAAAAGGTCACGACCTTATATTTAAATATTTAGATTGTCGGGTCGTTCGGACGTGACCTCTAAGCGGGTTGTTTCAGATGTTCGAGAGCGGTAGCGTATCAGAACAGCTGGTTTTAATCAGATTGACAATTGTTTATCTATACAGTATCATACCTCAGTCATATATTACGTAATTAGGGGTTTCAAGGGGCCAGAAGTTCAAAACTTTGATCATTTTAAAATATCTGAAAAAGCAGAAATATTTTTTAAAAGCAATGTAGAACAAAATAATGTTCTGAACAATATGATACCATAAATGTTGTTATTAGTTGCCCCGGTAAAGAGTTAAAGGGTTGGCCCCTAAAATACAGTTGTTTAGATATCTTGATAACGGTTAACCATTCGTTAACATTTGTAGAACAAAATATGTTTATATTAGCAAGACCTTTTATTTGATATAAAAAAAAAGGGCTGACCCCTCAAATTAGGGACCAGAAGGGCTATTAAGTCTTTTTATAATAACTCTTTTCTGACCAATAATTTGATAAAAGTCATAAAGCAACAAAGGAGCTTTTATTAAGCTTAATTTAAAACTGAAATCTGTTTTAAAATCGGACGATGCATTACAAAAATATTGGGATTTAGAAATTGAGTTTTCCGGAAATTTTGTTTCCACGTTTTTGGTTAAGAAAATAGTGTTATTTTAAAAGTTAAATTAACTCATACCTAAAATAATTCGGAAATTGTTAATTCGTACTTGAAGACATTCGGGACTTTTTTTTATTAAGTCGTTCTAGAAATTGAAAAGGTTTTTGTTAATTCGTTCTTGAAATCATTCAGACATTGTTAAGTCGTACTAAGAATTATTCGATTTTTTTTTAAAAAAAATTTTTATTTTCTTTGTAGTTGGTTTTAGAACTCTGCTTCTTACAGGAGCTTCTATCTTTACTCTCGACACCACCGGAAGACCCACTCGTTGCTTTGCAACGAGCTTTGCTCTAGTTATTTTTATTTTTTTTTCCAACCAATTTTGTGTACGCGATTTCTCTAAAACTACTCGGCCGATTTACATGAAACTTTCAGGTCTGATATATTATGATCTGAACCTTATTGGAAATTTTTTTTAATGATGACGTCACTTCCGGTTTTGAGTTATTTACAATTTAACGATTTTCAGAGGGTCGGTTGTCCAGGGGTAAACTCCTAAACGATTTAAGATATTGAGTTCAAAATTTCAGGGATTGTAGACAAAAGGTTGTAGATCTGACATGTGGTATATATATTTTTCTGTGATCAAAAGCGCCGAAGCTCGCCCGAGCTCGAAAATTACAGTTAAAAAAGTGACGTGATTTTTCATGGTTTTCTTCCAATATCTCTTTCTTCGATAGTATTTTGTTTTAACATGTAGAACAAAAAATCTTAATTAAGTCAAGTGCTTTTATGTGACATCAAGAAAAAGGGGCTGGCCCTTCAAATAAGGGGCTGAGGGGGCTCTAAAGTCTTTTAATGATAACTTTTTACTGTGAGATATTTTGTGATACATTATAGAAGCAATTTTGTTCATTTTAACGGTATCTACCTATACATGGCAATCATTTACTCATATGTTACATAATTAGGGATTTTAAGGGGCCAGAAGTCCAAAACATTGATGCTCAATATCTCAAAATGGAGGTAAATTTTGATAAGCAATATTGAGCATAAGATGCTCAAAATATTGAGCTTAACAATAATCAACTCTAATTTCTTTGTTATGTGGTCCTTATAGGGAGTTACAGGGTCGGCCCCTAATACGACCCTCTAAAGATATCTCGAGAACGGTACAAAATTTGAAATTACTTGTTGAACAAAAAGAGTTTGAATTGACAAGAGCTTTCATTTGAAATCATGAAAAAGGGGCTGACCCTTCATATAAGGGGCTGAGGGGGCTCTAAAGTCTTTTAATGATAACTTTTTACTGTAAAATATTTTGTGATACGTTATAAAAGCAATTATGTTCATTCTAACAGTATTCACCTATACATGGCAATCATTTACTCCTATGTTACGTAATTAGGGATTTTAAGGGGCCAGAAGTCCAAAACATTGATGCTCAATATCTCAAAATGGAGGAAAATTTTGATAAGCAATATTGAACAAAAGATGCTCAAAATATTGAGCTTAACAATAATCAACTCTAATTTCTTTGTTATGTGGTCCTTAAAGGGAGTTACAGGGTCGGCCCCTAATACGACCCTCTCAAGATATCTCGAGAACGGTACAAAATTTGAAATTACTTGTTGAACAAAACGTGTTTGAATTGACAAGAGCTTTCATTTGAAATCATGAAAAAGGGGCTGGCCCTTCAAATAAGGGGCTGAGGGGGCTCTAAAGTCTTTTAATGATAATTTTTTACTGTGAAATATTTTGTGATACGTTATAAAAGCAATTATGTTCATTCTAACGGTATTCACCTATACATGGCAATCATTTACTCCTATGTTACGTAATTAGGGATTTTAAGGGGCCAGAAGTCCAAAACATTGATGCTCAATATCTCAAAATGGAGGTAAATTTTGATAAGCAATATTGAACAAAAGATGCTCAAAATATTGAGCTTAACAATAATCAACTCTAATTTCTTTGTTATGTGGTCCTTAAAGGGAGTTACAGGGTCGGCCCCTAATACGACCCTCTCAAGATATCTTGAGAACGGTACAAAATTTGAAATTACTTGTTGAACAAAACGTGTTTGAATTGACAAGAGCTTTCATTTGAAATCATGAAAAAGGGGCTGGCCCTTCAAATAAGGGGCTGAGGGGGCTCTAAAGTCTTTTAATGATAATTTTTTACTGTGAAATATTTTGTGATACGTTATAAAAGCAATTATGTTCATTCTAACGGTATTCACCTATACATGGCAATCATTTACTCCTATGTTACGTAATTAGGGATTTTAAGGGGCCAGAAGTCCAAAACATTGATGCTCAATATCTCAAAATGGAGGAAAATTTTGATAAGCAATATTGAACAAAAGATGCTCAAAATATTGAGCTTAACAATGTACAACCATATATTGTTTGTTATTTGGACCTTAAAAGGAGTATTAGGACCGGTTATCAAAACGATTTTTCCCAGATATTTAAAAAACGGTAACCAATTCCTAAGCACTTGTTAGCGGTACACAAAAATACCTTTAACTAGAATGAATGAAAAGGAGGTGATCCCTCAAATAAGGGACATTAAAGGGATAGATAGTTTTTCACCCAGTACTCTTAGATCCCGCCTCTTTTTCCGGATACATTTCGTTGACGCAGATCAAGAACAAGGTCATTCCATATTCTAAAAATCGGACGGAAGACCTCCTCGTTGCTCGCAACGAGATCGTGTCTAGTTATTAGGGTCTTCCGTTTTCAACGGAAGACCCTCATGTTATTTTATTGTTTTTTTAGGGTTTTCCGTTTTTCAACGGAAAACCCTTCTGTTATTCTACTGTTTCTTATTATTATTTTTTTTTTTCCCGCAAATTTTGTGCACGAGATTTCTCGAAGATTTTTTGTCTGATTGCTATGAAACTTTCAGGGTATGTAGATGATATTAATATCTCTATATTTTTTTCAAATTTTCAAAATTCACTTCCGGTTATGAGTTATTGCCCTTTAATTGAAAATTGGGGGGTCTTTTGTCCAGAGTTGATCTCGGGAACTACAGATGATAGATGCATGAAATTTGGCGAAATTGTCGGTAACATTTTATAGTTTTGCTGGCATGAAAATTTTGGTAATTTCTTTGTTAGTTTTTGAGCTATTTGTCGCCAAAGTTTGAGATTTTTTCGGGGCTGAAATTTTGTTGCTTTTTGTATTATAACCTTTAAACTAAAAATATTTTGTAAATACATATAGAACAAAAGTTGTTTAGAATAACGAGAGCTTTCATTTAAAATTAAGAAAAAAGGGCTGGCCCCTATAATTAGGGGTCAGCAGCTCATACACGTATTTTTCTGATAGCAAAAATCGTTATCATTTTATGAAAAAAAATGAATTCAGTTATTGTTAATATATTAAATAATGTCACTTGGTATCAAATTAAACAAGTTCTGTGCTATATTTTTTTTCAAATTTCATAAAACAAATATGTGAGAATCGTACATGAACGAGTTAATATGTCTACATAGACACACAAGCAAACAAATGCCACATTAAGGCCCAGGCATTTACTGCATTACGTTGTGTTGCGTCTTAGATAAATTGTTGTGATTCAATTTCATTTTTTTCATCTATATCATTTATGAATTCAATGAACACACATTATTTAATCGTTCTATGTGCAACTATTTGTCGGGGCGCCCCTGTTTGTAACCCCCGCGCGCGCGCCGAATGTAAACAGTAACGAACGGCATTGTAGAAAAGGGCTTGGGGTAAAATGCTGACGATGGACCCTCCACTTTGGAGGGTCCAAAGTGGAGGGGGTGGAGCTTGGTGTGTCAATCTTAATTTAGAGTCCGTTTGATCTGTCATTCCAATTTCATTATGCACCTAATAGCTAAAACATATGGGTTGATTATTAGAAGTTTAAAAAGGGGGGGGGGGGTGGTTGGGTCCTAACATTTAATGATTTTGGCAACTTCAAATGAACTTTATCAGGATACATAAATTAATCTATGTTTGTGTAACAATTATTCTGAGTCCAGTGAAACTGGGAACAGAAGGTAACTCACCTCAATGTTGAGAGATTTAATTTTTTTCCTTAGTAACAAATGTTAATAAATTAATAGATCTAAAAGAACATTATCCATTGACTGTCATTATTAATTTCAACAATTACACAGATATGAATTCCAATTTTTTTTCATGATATTCATTGTATATATATATATAATGAGCAAATTTGAATTAGGGGAGGGGAGCAAATTTGAATTAGGGGAGGGGAGTTTTATGTGCCTGCGTTTAAAAGTCATATAAATAAAACAATGTTAGGGTCCATTCTGTTTCTGATAACATAATTGGAATGACAGATCAAACAGACTGAATTAAGATTGACACACCAAGCTCCACCCCCTCCACTCTGGACCCTCCAAAATGGAGAGTCCATTGTCAGCATTTTACCCCAAGCCGTAGAAAAGAGAGAGCCGTAATGCAGAAGAGAAGGTGTGTATTCTTTCGGTGTACACATGCATTTTCAATTTGCTGTGAAACATATGAACATGCACAGGGAACAATACTACATATTTGTTTAAGGAGGATATTTTTCTCGTGTGAATCGTTTACGAGGAAATTCTGACAGCCACACTTCTGTCGACGATCAGCCGTTGATAAGCTACGAGTAATAAAGGAGAAAAGATGGACATTAAAGTGTGTGATTTATGTGGATGTTACTGAAGAAGGTGAGGCTTTTACTCCTTTTAAAGTTTCTTGTTAACTGGTTAAAATTTAGTATATAGTATAGATGTACATGTAAGTACGTGCACACTGTTAGATGTTTTTGTTATGGTGTGGGTGTTTTTTTACTAACGTGTAATTTTTACATGTTTCATGGATGTTTAGACTCGCTCGAGGTTCATGAGGGACTGGAAAGGGTAACTGAATTTATCTATTTAAAAAAATAACAGATTGTGAATTTTCAACTCAAAATTCAAAGCAGGGTCTAATTAGAAACATATCATATATTCTTGTGCAGAGGACTCCAAATGTAGTCATGAATACCCTGTAGACATAACTTCAAGTAAATAAAATTGTATACTTCAGACTTCAGAGTTAAAACATGACTTTAATATCTTTATGATGCCGATCATTGTATCATTAAAGAGGTTTAGCAGACCAACGGGTACCCGGTACATGTACTTGTACATGTAGGTTACAAGTTAGAACTATGCCTACCATTCTACCAGTTCACATAATTTTTCTTGTTTAGCAGTTATGATGTGTACTTAAATTGTCCTTGTTAATGTTTTAAATGTAATTTTTTATTCTCTTTTTTTAATCTGACTACTGGCAGTACTGGCGTGCGAGCAGTTCTCGCCGAGGACCTTTTCTCGCTGGTGCACTGTTACATCATATTTTCGTATATAATTTTATGTGTTGATAAAATGACGTAACAATGCACTGGTGAGAAATGGTACTCGGCGAGAACTGATCGCACGCCAATATTGATTAATTACAGACAAAAACTGAAGGTTGCGAGTGTTATTTTTTATTGAACAACATTGTTTAAAATAATTCTTTATATATGTGACGATCAGACCGGTTTGAATACCAGTGCCAGATAGCTCAGTTGGTAGAGCACCTGACTAGAGATTCAGGGGGCCCAAGTTCAAATCCCGGTTTGGTCCTTCATTATTTCTCCCATCCTGTTACAATATTGGTGTTGTGACCAACCCCTGGAACTAACAGGTTAACTCGATCCTGCCAGGGATGATCTTCGAGGGTGAAGATCATTTAAGGGGGAGGAATGTGACGGTCAGACTGGTTTGAATACCGGTGCCAGATACATGTAGCTCAGTTGGTAGAGCACTTGACTAGAGATTGAGAGGGCAAGGTTCGAATCCCACTTTGTTCCGTCGTTATTTCTCCCATCTTTTACATATACATGTATATCAGATATATGACAGATGATTAAGGTCATCACATGTTTTGCAAGATGCAATAAGTGTTAAAAACCTTTACTTTACAACACAATACATTTAAGTGAATATTTATGTTTCTTGTTATTATTTGGTGTGGTTTTCTTGACAGTGTCGCATAAACAATTTACCCGCTCCTAAAACACAAACTTTCTTTTTGTGGATTCAGCTTACCGCTGATTGGCCGCTGTTGCAGCAGACAAATAAGATATGCACGCACAAAACACAATGAACTTATCAAAGAATGAGTTGAGTTTATTTAAACTGTTGGAATTGGGGTATTTTTTTTTAAAATGTATACTTGTGACAAAACATATATGTGGTACATACAGCTGTAGCTTTATGAAGAAAATTTGGTTAGACCATATATACCTATCATGCAAGTAAATGATATTTACAAAAAACTTGCAATTTATGGCGCACGAAATATACGCTAGTTTTATAAAGATTGACATACATGTAATGTACCACATTCTTTGAAAAATAATCTATTAAAAATTCTTCATTAAGTTTACTCATACATGTTTTATGCTTATTACACGTAGTATTGTTTTTAAAACATGTAATTTATAAGAAAATAAACAAAAACCCTCGCTAAATTTATTTGCAAAAAAAAAACACACAGTAGAATTGATAAAAAATGGTATACCAGAAGCTAATACCAGTACATGTACTTTGACGCTGTTCGGTGGGTAATATTCGTTTGTAATTTACGAATTGAAATATTGACTGTTGCACTACAAGTACGGTAATAAACTCTCTCTCTCTCTCAAACTCTCTCTCTTTCTCAATTTGATAAGTGTTTATACCTATGAAAATTTTTTAATATTATATTATGACTTGATATGCAGATTTTTGATCTTGTACTGCCTAAATGTTATGTCATGTATTGGGATATGTCATACTTATTACACTGCATGGTCAGTGTATTTTTTACAGATATACTATGCATATGTTAATGTAAACACAGCTATTACTAGTACAGGTATGTAAACACAGCTAATTATTTTTTTTATTTATTTCAGCTCAAAACAGACTCTTGTTACCACATGGCTTTTACCGGTACCTGTTGATTCTTGTGGGTCAGCTCCTGAGATTAACCTGTCACCTCTATCCATATGCATATTCCTTGTGTTCTACAGACCATTTACTGGTAATTCAAATTAAATCGATAATGCATGAACAATAATGGAACTTAAAGAAAGCATCATGCCATGTTGTGGTTTGTGTTTGATAAGAAATTATGAAAACAAAATTAAGGCTGTTTAAAGAAATTCATAATTGCTGTGAAAATTTGTTTTTCAATAAAAGTATACAATTATGTTTCCTTTATTTTTTATTTCATAAAGATATTTAGATGTGTTTACATAATTGAACCCCCCCCCCCCTCTATTTAATTGTCTGCATTAAGATTACATGTAGGATATGTAAATGTACATTTGACTTTGAAATAACAGCTGCTATGATAATTACTTTTGAAATGAACAAGAAACAACCTATTTCTACCTTTCTAAGGTATATATGCAGAAAAAAAGTAGAAAAACATGTCAAATTTGAACATTTTTCATTGAAATCAACTCTGTCTTCAGCTACCTGGGTGTGTTTGAATTTAATTCTAATTTAAGGCAGATGTCTAACTTGTAGGTTGTAACTTACTGTTTTAGCATGGTTAGAAGGAGACTAGAAATCAGAATAGATTAGATATTCACTAAATATGATTGTTAGCTTACTTTTTTCAAGAAAACAAGAAATCACAAGCAGGACAGCTGTCTATTTGTTAATTTAAATGGTACAAATCATACAATAAACAAATAAAGATCAAATTTTAGAATCATTGATGATTGTTTTCAAATATGTGTGAGAAATTACTCAAGGAAATTGCCACACGTTTCATAAAATTAGGTAAAACATTTCAAACCATGACTTTTTATGAAAATCAAAAGATTGGGGGGGGGGGGGGGGGTATACATGTTAGGGTATTTCTAAGTGATGTGAAGCTTTTATCATGATTATATCATGTAGGCATATGTTGTATTGTATAAGGTTTCTTTTTAAAGGTGGTTGAACAACAGTTGACCTCTAAAAGGTCAGGTAAAGATGTTTTACTATGGAGAACCCTGTAAATCTGTGTTTACTAAAGGAAATTGGAAATGGTGGGTTCACTTAAATGGCCATATTTTTATTAAACCTCAATGGAATTGGCAATATGTAGTATTCTTTTTCTCAGAATTGCTTTAGCTTTCTTATTCTAAGACAAACCGTCTTTTCATAAAAATGTTAGTGTACTAAGTTAAAGGTACAAGGAACAGTTTCGGATAAAGTATCGTCAATATTTTTGTAAAATTGAGAGTGACTGTACTTGAAGGTTTATCATTGTTGCGTAGATTCATGAAATGAATTTTAATGATTATCAATAGTTAGAGGGATGTCTCTTGTTGGAATTGGTAAGCAATATTAAGGCCCCTAATTTTAAGTACATGAGAAGCAGAAATAAATTGTGAAACTTGCGGCTATGACAGATGTGTTGACTTTACAGTGAAATTGAAGGTTACAAACGGGAGGTTATATAACATGAAATGTAGGTGGATGGGATATTATATGCCTATTTAGTATTTACTGGGTATGAGGACAATAGCAAGTTTATTGTCCCCCAAGACAGCAACTATTTAATGAGGCAAAGCCAAGGGAAATAGTTGCTGTGGAGTGGGCCAATAAACTTGCTATTGTCCGAATAGTCAGTTAATTGGTATTTCATTATACAGAAGAAAACTTTATTTGTCAGCGATGCAGAATTTCTTGATGATAAACAAATTAGAGTTAAATCAAACTTTGTATTTAATGCGGCGATCTTATTAGGTCAGAGGTGTTCCGAGTTTAAGGTGATATGGGACACTTCCATGTTGTGACGTATTGTTTATCGAAATAAACAATAAAATAAAGTGTAACTAGAGCAAAGCTCGTTGCAAAGCAACGAGTGGGTCTTCCGTTAATGTGGGAGGTAAAGCCGGAAGTTCCTGTAAGAAGCAGAGCTTTTAAAGCAACAACAAGAGTAACTTAAATAAAAAGATGAAAAAATCGAATTATTCCTGGTACGACTTAACAAAATCCGAATGATTTTAAGTACGAATTAACAAAAACCTTTCTGATTTCAAGAACGACTTGACCAAAAAAAAATCCGAATGTGTTCAAGCACGACTTAACAATTATTTTTTGTACAAATTAATTTTACTTTGAACATTTCGCTATTTTTTAAACCAAGGACGCAGAATCAAAATTTCCGGAAAAATCAATTTTTAAACCCCGATATCTCTGTAATGCATCGTCCGATTTTCAAACAGATTTCAGATTTGACTTCACTATGTTAAGTCCTATAAGACTGTGGTATTGTCTTATTTTGTTAAAAAAAAATGAAAATTTCCAAAAATTGGAACTGCTTCCGGTTTTGAGCAAAATTGATGAACAAAATTTTAAACCCCCCAGTACATTATAGAATTGATAGATCTATCATCTGTAAAAATTTCAAAGTGATATCTTTTAAGTTAACGGAGATTTCCTCCGGACAAAATCAGTTTTTTTAAATTTAAAAATGGCCGCCAAATTTGAACGGAAGTGACGTAAATTCTGAAACTTTAACATCTTTGAGGCACGGTAACTTTACAAAAGCTCTGAAAATGTCATTGAAATCGGATGAAAACTTTTTGAGATATAAAGCCGAGAAGGAGTCAGAAAAAAAATAAAAAATAAAATAATAATAAAAAGAAACCGAAGAAAAACAAGAGGGTCTTCCGTTGGAAACGGAAGACCCTAATTATATAAGTACATGTAGTTTCTTTTCAAAAATGGTCACCTAACTCCTTAACGCAGTGGGTTAGAGGGTTTACTAGGAACCTGTAAGTCATGAGTTCGAATCCTGCTGGGGTTTTTACAATTTTTGTCCCCCGCCGCAACGCGGTGCGGGGACATAGAAATGCCGGGCGTCCGTCCGTCCGTGTGTCCATGGGTCCGTGGGTCCGTGTGTCCGTGGGTCCGTGCATCCGTCGGTCCGTGCGTCCGTCCGTCACACTTTTTTGTAAGCGCTCTCATGCCTACAAATTTTGACGGATTTTCATTAAATTTATACCAAATGTTTATACCACTAATACCTTGGTCAAGTTCGAAAATCAGCATTGGTCGATACTTTTTGTTGGAGTTATGGGACTTTGAACACAATAATGACTCCGTTTTATCCAAAAATTGACCTTGTAAGCGCCCTCATGCCTACAAATTTTGACGGATTTTCATAAAAGAACAAGATAGGATAAGGGCCATTTATGGCCCCCTCAGCAAATATGTTCATTTTACTACCATGCATAGTATTGACCTCAGCAATCAACATGATAGGATTTTTTTCTTGGTAACCCTTCAGTATAGTTGCCTAGCAACGAAACAAACGTGACCATAGTTTCGGTCTAAATTAAGAAAATAAAACCTCTTCATTCAATTAGGAAATCTAAAGTTACTGTTATTTGATTAGCATAAGTTTATTTAATTGAAGTACAAACATGAGTTAATGCATTAAATGCATAAAATTATTTACCCAGCGTTTCCATGGCAACCATGGATTTCCTTAGTAACCAACTAAATAACTTCTATTTCAAGCCCGATTGCATTCTGAGAAGTATTATAATACAAGTTAATAAAAAACTTTTAAAAGCTTTTAAATAAATAATGTAACATATTTCTTTTTACATTAATGTTAATGACATTGTGTTTCCTGTTACCAAAAAAAAAACATTCCATAGCAACCATATGAATATAGATAGATCTGCAAATGTAGAAGGTTGTTTGTGCTTAACATAGCATTGACCTTAGTTCTCGACATCTTAGAGGATTTTCTTGGTAACCATTTGATATACATATACATGTAGAATCATGCTATTGAAAAGATCTGAGTGAGGGTTCTGTTATTAAATACATAAAGGAAACACCTTGTCCTTTTACTTATATGGTAGTTACAATAAATTACGTATTTATCATCTTTCTTTTTAAAACTTTTAAAACTATCAATAACATTAACACATCAAAAGAAAAACGTAATTTAAATTCAGAAATTCATTTATTCAATGACTTTTTTCGGTAACCAATTAAAAAATATTCCTAGCCCATATACAAACAGCATGCACAAGTAAAAAAGGTACATAGTATTTAACATTGCAGTTATTTTTCTCCTTATTTTTTCTACATATTGAAATGTGCACGTTTCCTAGCTACACATTCCAGAATATATGTGTTTACAGCGAGAGAGAAGATAATGTACAAAATAGTATTATCTATTATATTTCAAATCCAATGATTGGTACCTGTACATGTAACAAAGAATGATACATATATCCCTAAAGTATTAACAAACATGAATGAAACACATGTAAAAATTAGTATCGTCCATTATACTTCACATATAATGGCTTAAGCAAGCACACATAACATAGTATTCATATTAAAGTAATGGTTTCAAGAAATCATATTATAGTCAACAACATTGTGATTGTACATGTACACATGTTGTATACACATCAAAGAATTCTTCACAGGCTACATGTAAATTAAATAATCAACAGAATTTATCGTACTATCAACAGAATGTATGGTACATTCATGTACATTAGCAAATACATATAACAATTACATGTACATATGTGCACTGTAATAATGTTTCATTTTCTGAAAGAAAAAAATTAACTTTTAACAACACACTTTTAAAAATATATGCTATATACATACTGTAAACTAACATTTATTCGCGACGACTTTATTTCGCAAGCCTAATTTGTTATTACAATCATACGCCAAAGACTGTCATCTCGAATATATCTCACCATGAACCAAAGCCCTTGCAAAAATTTCTCACATACAAATAAAAGTTGGTTTACAGTATATGCCTGCTCACAAAAATTCTGTTATATGTAATATTCTTTTATGGCCATTTACTTTGCATTTTCATCTGAATTGAGTCCAATTTTCATGAAGCAGATCTACACAAACTAGCACATACAATGAAGATTCATGATCTGAAAAAAAATCAACAATACAAAACACATTTCTTAGACACAATTCACAATTTTGATTCAATTTAATTGATTAAATTGTCTTAATAATTTAATTAAGACACTATTCTTCTCAAAGTCACTGGCTCAATCACTACATCTGTTTACAAGCTCAATACCTTACCCCTGTGCTATGATGATGTTCAACCATAATGATTGATACAATTTAACAAAGCATTTTTAAAAATCCAAATGAGGTACTATAGTTGGCCATAAGTATGTTCCCAAAATGGTCGACGTTAACGTAGATCTCGTCATCGCCTGAAGTTTTTTTGACTAACTACTTCTAACAACAAAGTAAAATGACTAAGCAAACATATATATATTACTTTGTATTATATCCTAGGATATGAATTATTCTTGCAATTTTCCTCGTTTACCGATGTAAAGGCTCGCAATCAATATAAAGTGAAACTACTCGAAATGTCAACTGCAACTTTTCGTAGGTCACGGAAAATTCGGATTTTGTTTTTTGACTTTTGTAACGGTATTATTAGCATTTTTCACATAATTTCAATGATATTAATGTCTGAACAGTATGTATTGTGATGCTGTCATTCTGCTCTGTTTAACTGGGCCTAGAAGTCTGGGTATCTTTTTCTTACAAACTATTGGCGATTTGTGAAGTGACGAACAATTACTGATGAGTAGCAGTCTATAATTACTTACAGTTTTATTCATCACATTATACATGTACTTTGGTCTTGCTGTAAATCAAGCTGTTTGATTTTTGAAAGCATGTTTTTTGTTGGTTCTGGGGACTTTGAAATCGGATTCAGTCATCTCGTGGTTACCTAATCTTACAACTTTCAGATCGAGTTACGATTTTACCATTATTCCGGTCTTCCGTATTTTTAAACTTTACATAACAGTTTCGGCTGTTTATTCCGTTGATCCTTCCAGTTTTATTTATGTATGAATACCAAATCTGACATCTGTATTACGACTTTTTTCTGTCTTCCCATACGTTTTTGTCGTTCGTCGCCATGTTGTTGTGCAGACGATAAATGTTTACCAAAGGGGAATAACTCCAAAAATAAACTCGGCAAAAGAAGAAAAAAAGTCGGAGAATCATAGGACACATTTTTTAAATCTGGCCATCAAAGAAAAATATGCTTTATTTCCTTTTGAAATGTACCATACAGAAAAAAAATGTTACGACGGCCATTTTGGGAACATACTTATGGCCAACTACTGCACTTTTTTATTCATATAGGTTTGAAAAATATGAATGCTTTAATTATTTTCATAAATAATTTTTAATAAAGAATGAAATGTATAATTAATTAATTTATTTGATATTATTGAAACAAACATATTTCTACATTTTCAGAAATACAAAAAAAATATTGTATAAAAATAATTCTAAGAGCGTATATTCTTCTTTGAACAACAAAATCTTGTTTTAGATTTGATACTTAAACGATCCATATGGTAATGTTTCAGTGTAATATTCCACCTTAATGCAAATACAATCAATATATGCTTTTCAGTACTTTCAGTACTTTGATTATGTACTGTCAACAAAGTTGGGGGCTTTCCACATTCTAAAAATAGATTTCGAGGGGTTTGAAGATGAATTTGGTTTTCAGCAATACAATCGTGATTTAGCATTGTAAAATGTTAAAAGGATTAACAAAAATCAACCATTACTTACATTACTTTGAGCTTCTAAGTACTATACGGCTTCTGTGCACAATTTCACTGTACGTAGGCTACTATTATAGCTTCTATAGTGACATCAGGCGACAATCGTCGTCTGTAAAAACGAATGCGTTTGTTTACACCTCTTTTTTCATAAATAAAAAATAATAAAACACATTCTATTTTAATACATATTTGTTCTAAATTAGTAAATTTTAACTTTTTATAAGGATATGGTATGTAGTCATTTCAAGCAGTCGCTGCGAGCTGTGCTGCAGGAACGCTACGTAAGCCGCGTCAATCTTGATACTTATTGTGTTGTTCACATTAAAATTCATACTTCAAAGGATAAAAACTAAATAAAATCATAATGAAAAGTAACATTGCTGATACTTTTGTGAAAATACACATATGTAACTACATAAAATAATGTGCACTTACCTAACTTCTGCAAGTTCAGCTTCAACGTCACAATGTTTGTTTCCGGAAAAAATTACGCCGATCGATTCAGACTGATTATTATAATTTTTCACACGATTTTTTCTCCGAATTTTCGATATTTAAACATGAGCGACTAAGAATACCACGAAAAAAATTTAAACAAAGAAAGTACATATCTATTGCTTACTACAGACGAAATTTTGTTGTGGTATTCTTAGTCGCTCATATTTTTTTAGAACGCAAGAAAGTTGAAAATAGTGGTTTTCTTGGTGTTTTTCAGAAATAGACATGTATTCCATCCATTTATTTTTATTTTACCAACACTTGTGAAGAAATCAAACAGTTTCTATAGTTAGTGCTTGTTATCAACTTTATAAAAAATATGATATTTGTTAATGTACGTGCAGTATATTTTATAGAAAAATTGGGGGCATTTCTACTATATATATCATATCTAGTCCTTTATACCAAATGTTTATATCACTAATACCTTGGTCAAGTTCGAAAATCAGCATTGGTCGATACTTTTTGTTGGAGTTATGGGACTTTGACCACAATAATGACTCCGTTTTATCCAAAAGTTGACCTTGTAAGCGCTCTCATGCCTACAAATTTTGACGGATTTTCATAAAATTTATACCAAATGTTTATATCACTAATACCTTGGTCAAGTTCCTAAATAGCCTTGGTCGATAGACTTGATACTAGTATACTGCTTGACCGGCGGGGGACCCAGGAATTCTATTCTTGTTACCTTTTCAAATATTTTTAAAAGCTATTTTTTGGTTAAATATTGTAAAATTTGAAAATTCTAAACCGGTGAAAATTTTTCAATTATATAGTACTTTAATCCACATTAATATCGACAGATGTCCCATACCACCTTGAAAAGGAGGGAAATCAAATTCTGCCGATGAATGGTTTTGATGACTATTCACCAAGGGCAGATAGCATGGATACTATTTTAAATTAGATAAAAAGGCATGTTTATGCGGGCGCCTTCTAGTGATCAATTTGTCCGTCTGTCCATCCGAGATTGCTTGACTGGAGCATAGCTTCTCTCCCCTTGGCCCAATCTGGCTCATACCTCATCCACAGGGTTCCTTTGGTTGAAGGATGCGCAGTGACCTTGAACCATGTTTTTAGGTATAAGGTTAAGGTCATAGCAGAATTATATATATAAAATCCTTGTCTGGGGCATATCTTTTTTCCCTTTGGTCCAATCTGGCTAATACTCGCAGAGTGTCTCGATGGTTAAACGATGTGCAGTGACCTTGCATGAAATTTCTAGGTAACGGGTGAAGATCATATCGGATCATGCAAAAATCCTTTTTTGAGAGCATATATACTTTCTACTAACCCCTATTTGGCTCA